>NC_133382.1:15355977-15700887 GCF_049309525.1 Garra rufa
AGAGATCGAAATTAAGGGGGACATAATGAATATAAACGAATAATAAATTTATTACAGAAAAAAGAGGATCAATTAATGGATAAGACTTTAGGATGCATAAAATGTTTCTTGCAGGGCTATTTAATTTGAAGTACTTATATCTAATATTTATTCTTGATAAACTTTTGAATGCTGTCTACATCGCGCACAGACATTCGCATATACAGCATTGCCTATTGTTAATATATAACTTAATATTGCATTAATTTCTATAACAATTAATATAATCATTTCTTAACTCAAAATAAAAAATATTAACAAACCTATCTCTGATAATCCTGGGTTATGGTTACGCAGGTTTGTTTATGCATTAAACATAAGGATGTCGTTACCTCGACAAAATAATCTTGTGGCCACGACATAATATGACATTCCCAGGGATTAATATCTCGTGGCAATGACAAAAAGTAATATGACGTTCCTACGAATTCATTTGTGTGGCCACGACAAACATAAGTGAACCGAAGGTGTCCCCTCCAGGTTACCGTACCTTTTAGTTTGCAGCAATGTTTTCAGCCTGCTCCAGTCCAGTGCGTTACATGACTGCCCCCTACTGATCATGTCTTTCCTATGTCATTGTATTTTCCGTGTTCTTTTGGAATACACCGGCGTCACGCGAGACCACTTTACTTCCCGCGCGCATTTTAAATGGCCAGATCTGTATTTGAATGGGTTCGGCCTAGCGGGTTCGTGGACGTCTCCCGTTCGGAGACGCTGGGTCGTAGGGCCACGAGATTTGAGATTTGCGCATCTCTGGGGCCCCTCGATCGCACCCCCGAAGCACGAAGCCCTAGGACCTCGGGGAAAAAAATACCCCTTTGACACTTTGAAATCTCTCGAAAGGCTCTGACGGTTTAAGAGTCTAAGAGGACTGAGGGAGATATTTTGTGCAGGAGGCTCTCGATTTTTCCTTCGTCCTAGGGCCTGGCGCTTTTGGCGCCTCGCTCTGGGATGGACCTGGAGCCACCGTGCCGAATTTCGGGCCCCTGGGACGTTTCTGAAAAAATCCCACCTGCAATTTATTTGAATGGGTTCGGCCTAGCGGGTTCGTGGACACGCTTTCGAAAGGGCCGATCGAGCTGAAATCGAAACCTTTGGCTCGAGGGGACCCCCTCAGCCAGTAGCCAAAGTCCTGCGACCGTACGGCCTTCTTTAGGGGTCAAAAGGTCAAAAAAGGGAGCGCGCGTCCACCAAACCTGTACGCGTTTAAATGGGAAGTGGGACGTCCCCCGTTCTGAGACGATGGGCGGTAGGAACTCGAGATTTGAGATTCTGGCATCTCGGGGGCCCCTCGCTCAGGCCCCCAAAGCACGAAACCATCGGACCTCGGGAAAAAAAGCGCGTCGTCCTGGGGCCCCGCGCTTTCGGCGCCTCGCTCGGGGGGCCCCCGAGAGCCGCCGTGCCGAGTTTCGTGCTCCTGGGACGTTTCTGAAAAAATCCCACCTGCAATTTATTTGAATGGGTTCGGCCTAGCGGGTTCGTGGACGTCCCCCGTTTGGAGACGCTGGATCGTGGGGCAACGAGATTCGAGATTCTCGCATCTCTGGGGCCCCTCACTGGCGCCCCCAAAGCACAAAGCCCTAGGACCTTGTGTTTTTATCAGCAATACTGGGATGTTTATATACATGACGAAATGTCCATTTCCAATTTATTCAGCGGGCCCTTCATAATGCTCCCGTGGACATTCATTTTTATGCAAATTCTACAGTATTTTGAGACAAAACTTACATAAATGGATTCCACTGAGTGTGCTGAGTACAGTAGAGGTGTTTTCATCAACAAAATTGCACATACTTATTAAAAAATACACTTTATTGAAGTGTCCACGGAAGCAGTATGTCAGGCCCGTCAAATAAGTTCAGCGTGGACAAAAAAATAGGGTGTCCGTATCTCCGGCCCCCGGGGGGGTAGGGACTTGGGGCAGGTGGCATCGGAAAGAGGTCCACGTGGTCTAATAATACCCTGAGATTGGTGGAGTTTGCCACCGTTTTGGGTGAGTTACAGCCGGTCAAATTTTGGTACTTTTTGTCTTTGGGGATCCGTATCTCAGGCCCCCGGGGGCCTATCGACTCGGGAGTGGTGGCGTCAAACATGGCCCCTCGAGGGCTACAAACGAGCCGAGTTTCAAGTCTCTGGGACATGTCCTTCCGTTTGACCCCCTTAACTCTGGGGGGCCGTATCTCCGGCCCCCGGGGGCCAATCGACTCCGGACAAGTGGCGTTCGGTAGGCCTAGGGACGGTTCAACGTTGACCCAAATTTCTTTAAGATTGCCCCCGTATTGGGTGAGTTATGGGCGGTCAAAATTTGGGACTTTTCACATAAGGAAACGTCCATTTCCAATTTATTCAGCGGGCCCTCCATAATGCTCCCGTGGACATTAATTTCTATGCAAATTCTACAGTATTTTGAGATAAAACTTACATAAATGGATTCCACTGAGTGTGCTGAGTACAGTAGATGTGTTTTTATCAACAATATTGGTGATGTTTATGTACATGACGAAATGTCCATTTCCAATTTATTCAGGCCCGTCAAATAAATTGGAAATGGACATGCACCATATGTGGTGAAATACTCGAAAACTCAACGTGAAATCCCCAATTTTGTTAATTTGTATGCAAATTCTACAGTATTATGACATGAAACTCACATAAACGGATTCCAATGAGTGTACTGAGTACAGTAGATGTGTTTTTATCAACAATATTGGTGATGTTTATGTACCTGACGAAATGTCCATTTCCAATTTATTCAGCGGGCCCTCCATAATGCTCCCGTGGACATTCATTTCTATGCAAATTCTACAGTATTATGACATGAAACTCACATAAACGGATTCCAATGAGTGTACTGAGTACAGTAGATGTGTTTTTATCAACAATATTGGTGATGTTTATGTACATGACAAAATGTCCATTTCCAATTTATTCAGCCCCGTCAAATAAGTTGTGGGTGGACATGCACCATATGTGGTGAAATACTCGAAAACTCAACGTGAAATCCCCAATTTTCTTCATTTGTATGCAAATTATACAGTATTATGACATGAAACTCACATAAACGGATTCCAATGAGTGTACTGAGTACAGTAGATGTGTTTTTATCAACAATATTGGTGATGTTTATGTACATGACAAAATGTCCATTTCCAATTTATTCAGCCCACGTCAAATAAATTGGAAATGGACATGCACCATATGTGGTGAAATTACTGAAAATCCACAATTTGAAATCCCCAATTTTGTTCATTTGTATGCAAATTCTACAGTATTATGACATGAAACTCACATAAACGGATTCCAATGAGTGTACTGAGTACAGTAGATGTGTTTTTATCAGCAATATTGTTGATGTTTATGTACCTGACGAAATGTCCATTTCCAATTTATTCAGCGGGCCCTCCATAATGCTCCCGTGGACATTCATTTCTATGCAAATTCTACAGTATTATGAGATAAAACTTACATAAATGGATTCCACTGAGTGTGCTGAGTACAGTAGATGTGTTTTTATCAACAATATTGGTGATGTTTATGTACATGACAAAATGTCCATTTCCAATTTATTCAGCCCCGTCAAATAAGTTGTGGGTGGACATGCACCATATGTGGTGAAATACTCGAAAACTCAACGTGAAATCCCAAATTTTCTTCATTTGTATGCAAATTATACAGTATTATGACATGAAACTCACATAAACGGATTCCAATGAGTGTGCTGAGTACAGTAGATGTGTTTTTATCAACAATATTGGTGATGTTTATGTACATGACAAAATGTCCATTTCCAATTTATTCAGCCCACGTCAAATAAATTGGAAATGGACATGCACCATATGTGGTGAAATTACCGAAAATCCACAATTTGAAATCCACAATTTTGTTCATTTGTATGCAAATTATACAGTATTATGACATGAAACTCACATAAACGGATTCCAATGAGTGTACTGAGTACAGTAGATGTGTTTTTATCAACAATATTGGTGATGTTTATGTACATGACAAAATGTCCATTTCCAATTTATTCAGCCCTGTCAAATAAGTTGTGGGTGGACATGCACCATATGTGGTGAAATACTCGAAAACTCAACGTGAAATCCCCAATTTTCTTCATTTGTATGCAAATTATACAGTATTATGACATGAAACTCACATAAACGGATTCCAATGAGTGTACTGATTACAGTAGATGTGTTTTTATCAACAATATTGGTGATGTTTATGTACATGACAAAATGTCCATTTCCAATTTATTCAGCCCCGTCAAATAAGTTGTGGGTGGACATGCACCATATGTGGTGAAATACTCGAAAACTCAACGTGAAATCCCAAATTTTGTTCATTTATATGCAAATTGTACAGTATTATGACATGAAACTTTCATCATTGGATTCCACTGAGTGTGCTGAGTACAGTAGAGGTGTTTTTTTTTTTCAACAATATTGGGATGTTAATTGACATGACAAAATGTCCATTTCCAATTTATTCAGCGGGCCCTTCATAATGCTCCCGTGGACATTCATTTTTATGCAAATTCTACAGTATTTTGAGACAAAACTTACATAAATGGATTCCACTGAGTGTGCTGAGTACAGTAGAGGTGTTTTCATCAACAAAATTGCACATACTTATTAAAAAATACACTTTATTGAAGTGTCCACAGAAGCAGTATGTCAGGCCCGTCAAATAAGTTGAGCGTGGACATAAAATTTGGGGGTCCGTATCTCCGGCCCCCGGGGGGGTAGGGACTTGGGGCAGGTGGCATCGGAAAGAGGTCCACGTGGTCTAATAATACCCTGAGTTTGGTGGAGTTTGCCCCCGTTTTGGGTGTGTTACAGCCGGTCAAATTTTGGTACTTTTTGTCTTTGGGGATCCGTATCTCAGGCCCCCGGGGGCCTATCGACTCGGGAGTGGTGGCTTCAAACATGGCCCCTCGAGGGCTACAAACGAGCCGAGTTTCAAGTCTCTGGGACATGTCCTTCCGTTTGAGCCCCTTAACTCTGGGGGGCCATATCTCCGGCCCCCGGGGGCCTATCGACTCGGGACAGGTGGCGTTCGGTAGGCCTAGGGACGGTTCAACTTTGACCCAAATTTCTTTAAGATTGCCCCCATTTTGGGTGAGTTATGGCCGGTCAAATTTTGGGACTTTTCACATGACGAAACGTCCATTTCCAATTTATTCAGCGGGCCCTCCATAATGCTCCCGTGGACATTCATTTCTATGCAAATTCTACAGTATTATGACATGAAACTTACATCATTGGATTCCACTGAGTGTGCTGAGTACAGTAGATGTTTTTTTATCCAAAATATTGGGATGTATATTGACATGACAAAATGTCCATTTCCAATGTATTCAGGCCCGTCAAATAAATTGGAAATGGACATGCACCATATGTGGTGAAATACTCGAAAACTCAACGTGAAATCCCCAATTTTCTTCATTTGTATGCAAATTCTACAGTATTATGACATGAAACTCACATAAACGGATTCCAATGAGTGTACTGAGTACAGTAGATGTGTTTTTATCAACAATATTGGTGATGTTTATGTACATGACAAAATGTCCATTTCCAATTTATTCAGCCCCGTCAAATAAGTTGTGGGTGGACATGCACCATATGTGGTGAAATACTCGAAAACTCAACGTGAAATCCCCAATTTTGTTCATTTGTATGCAAATTGTACAGTATTATGACATGAAACTTTCATCATTGGATTCCACTGAGTGTGCTGAGTACAGTAGAGGTGGTTTTTTTTTTCAACAATATTGGGATGTTAATTGACATGACAAAATGTCCATTTCCAATTTATTCAGCGGGCCCTTCATAATGCTCCCGTGGACATTCATTTTTATGCAAATTCTACAGTATTATGAGATAAAACTTACATAAATGGATTCCACTGAGTGTGCTGAGTACAGTAGAGGTGTTTTTATCAACAATATTGGGATGGTTATTGACATAACGAAATGTCCATTTCCAATTTATTCAGCGGGCCCTTCATAATGCTCCCGTGGACATTCATTTTTATGCAAATTCTACAGTATTTTGAGATAAAACTTACATAAATGGATTCCACTGAGTGTGCTGAGTACAGTAGAGGTGTTTTCATCAACAAAATTGCACATACTTATTAAAAAATACACTTTATTGAAGTGTCCACAGAAGCAGTATGTCAGGCCCGTCAAATAAGTTGAGCGTGGACATAAAATTTGGGGGTCCGTATCTCCGGCCCCCGGGGGGGTAGGGACTTGGGGCAGGTGGCATCGGAAAGAGGTCCACGTGGTCTAATAATACCCTGAGTTTGGTGGAGTTTGCCCCCGTTTTGGGTGTGTTACAGCCGGTCAAATTTTGGTACTTTTTGTCTTTGGGGATCCGTATCTCAGGCCCCCGGGGGCCTATCGACTCGGGAGTGGTGGCGTCAAACACGGCCCCTCGAGGGCTACAAACGAGCCGAGTTTCAAGTCTCTGGGACATGTCCTTCCGTTTGACCCCCTTAACTCTGGGGGGCCGTATCTCCGGCCCCCGGGGGGCAATCGACTCCGGACAAGTGGCGTTCGGTAGGCCTAGGGACGGTTCAACTTTGACCCAAATTTCTTTAAGATTGCCCCAGTTTTGGGTGAGATATGGCCGGTCAAAATTTGGGACTTTTCACATAAGGAAACGTCCATTTCCAATTTATTCAGCGGGCCCTCCATAATGCTCCCGTGGACATTAATTTCTATGCAAATTCTACAGTATTTTGAGATAAAACTTACATAAATGGATTCCACTGAGTGTGCTGAGTACAGTAGAGGTCTTTTTATCAACAATATTGGTGATGTTTATGTACATGACAGAATGTCCATTTCCAATTTATTCAGCCCCATCAAATAAGTTGTAGGTGGACATGCACCATATGTGGTGAAATACTCGAAAACTCAACGTGAAATCCCCAATTTTGTTCATTTGTATGCAAATTGTACAGTATTATGACATGAAACTTTCATCATTGGATTCCACTGAGTGTGCTGAGTACAGTAGAGGTGTTTTTTTTTTTTCAACAATATTGGGATGTTAATTGACATGACAAAATGTCCATTTCCAATTTATTCAGTGGGCCCTTCATAATGCTCCCGTGGACATTCATTTTTATGCAAATTCTACAGTATTATGAGATAAAACTTACATAAATGGATTCCACTGAGTGTGCTGAGTACAGTAGAGGTGTTTTTATCAACAATATTGGGATGGTTATTGACATGACGAAATGTCCATTTCCAATTTATTCAGCGGGCCCTTCATAATGCTCCCGTGGACATTCATTTTTATGCAAATTCTACAGTATTTTGAGATAAAACTTACATAAATGGATTCCACTGAGTGTGCTGAGTACAGTAGAGGTGTTTTCATCAACAAAATTGCACATACTTATTAAAAAATACACTTTATTGAAGTGTCCACAGAAGCAGTATGTCAGGCCCGTCAAATAAGTTGAGCGTGGACATAAAATTTGGGGGTCCGTATCTCCGGCCCCCGGGGGGGTAGGGACTTGGGGCAGGTGGCATCGGAAAGAGGTCCACGTGGTCTAATAATACCCTGAGTTTGGTGGAGTTTGCCCCCGTTTTGGGTGTGTTACAGCCGGTCAAATTTTGGTACTTTTTGTCTTTGGGGATCCGTATCTCAGGCCCCCGGGGGCCTATCGACTCGGGAGTGGTGGCGTCAAACACGGCCCCTCGAGGGCTACAAACGAGCCGAGTTTCAAGTCTCTGGGACATGTCCTTCCGTTTGACCCCCTTAACTCTGGGGGGCCGTATCTCCGGCCCCCGGGGGGCAATCGACTCCGGACAAGTGGCGTTCGGTAGGCCTAGGGACGGTTCAACTTTGACCCAAATTTCTTTAAGATTGCCCCCGTTTTGGGTGAGATATGGCCGGTCAAAATTTGGGACTTTTCACATAAGGAAACGTCCATTTCCAATTTATTCAGCGGGCCCTCCATAATGCTCCCGTGGACATTAATTTCTATGCAAATTCTACAGTATTTTGAGATAAAACTTACATAAATGGATTCCACTGAGTGTGCTGAGTACAGTAGATGTGTTTTTATCAACAATATTGGTGATGTTTATGTACATGACAAAATGTCCATTTCCAATTTATTCAGCCCCGTCAAATAAGTTGTGGGTGGACATGCACCATATGTGGTGAAATTACCGAAAATCCACAATTTGAAATCCACAATTTTGTTCATTTGTATGCAAATTCTACAGTATTATGAGATAAAACTTACATTAATAGATTCCACTGAGTGTGCTGAGTACAGTAGATGTGTTTTTCTCAACAATATTGGTGATGTTTATGTCCATGACAAAATGTCCATTTCCAATTTATTCAGCCCCGTCAAATAAGTTGTGGGTGGACATGCACCATATGTGGTGAAATACTCGAAAACTCAACGTGAAATCCCCAATTTTGTTCATTTGTATGCAAATTGTACAGTATTATGACATGAAACTTTCATCATTGGATTCCACTGAGTGTGCTGAGTACAGTAGAGGTGTTTTTTTTTTTTTTCAACAATATTGGGATGTTAATTGACATGACAAAATGTCCATTTCCAATTTATTCAGCGGGCCCTTCATAATGCTCCCGTGGACATTCATTTTTATGCAAATTCTACAGTATTATGAGATAAAACTTACATAAATGGATTCCACTGAGTGTGCTGAGTACAGTAGAGGTGTTTTTATCAACAATATTGGGATGGTTATTGACATGACGAAATGTCCATTTCCAATTTATTCAGCGGGCCCTTCATAATGCTCCCGTGGACATTCATTTTTATGCAAATTCTACAGTATTTTGAGATAAAACTTACATACATGGATTCCACTGAGTGTGCTGAGTACAGTAGAGGTGTTTTCATCAACAAAATTGCACATACTTATTAAAAAATACACTTTATTGAAGTGTCCACGGAAGCAGTATGTCAGGCCCGTCAAATAAGTTGAGCGTGGACATAAAATTTGGGGGTCCGTATCTCCGGCCCCCGGGGGGGTAGGGACTTGGGGCAGGTGGCATAGGAAAGAGGTCCACGTGGTCTAATAATACCCTGAGTTTGGTGGAGTTTGCCCCCGTTTTGGGTGTGTTACAGCCGGTCAAATTTTGGTACTTTTTGTCTTTGGGGATCCGTATCTCAGGCCCCCGGGGGCCTATCGACTCGGGAGTGGTGGTGTCAAACATGGCCCCTCGAGGGCTACAAACGAGCCGAGTTTCAAGTCTCTGGGACATGTCCTTCCGTTTGACCCCCTTAACTCTGGGGGGCCGTATCTCCGGCCCCCGGGGGCCTATCGACTCGGGACGAGTGGCGTTCGGTAGGCCTAGGGACGGTCCAACTTTGACCCAAATTTCTTTAAGATTGCCCCCGTTTTGGGTGAGTTATGGCCGGTGAAATTTTGGGACATTTCACATGACGAAACGTCCATTTCCAATTTATTCAGCGGGCCCTCCATAATGCTCCCGTGGACATTCATTTCTATGCAAATTCTACAGTATTATGACATGAAACTCACATAAACGGATTCCAATGAGTGTACTGAGTACAGTAGATGTGTTTTTATCAACAATATTGGTGATGTTTATGTACATGACAAAATGTCCATTTCCAATTTATTCAGCCCCGTCAAATAAGTTGTGGGTGGACATGCACCATATGTGGTGAAATACTCGAAAACTCAACGTGAAATCTCCAATTTTGTTCATTTGTATGCAAATTCTACAGTATTATGAGATAAAACTTACATAAATGGATTCCACTGAGTGTGCTGAGTACAGTAGAGGTGTTTTTATCAACAATATTGGTGATGTTTATGTACATGACGAAATGTCCATTTCCAATTTATTCAGCGGGCCCTTCATAATGCTCCCGTGGACATTCATTTTTATGCAAATTCTACAGTATTTTGAGATAAAACTTACATAAATGGATTCCACTGAGTGTGCTGAGTACAGTAGAGGTGTTTTCATCAACAAAATTGCACATACTTATTAAAAAATACACTTTATTGAAGTGTCCACGGAAGCAGTATGTCAGGCCCGTCAAATAAGTTGAGCATGGACATAAAATTTGGGGGTCCGTATCTCCGGCCCCCGGGGGGGTAGGGACTTGGGGCAGGTGGCATCGGAAAGAGGTCCACGTGGTCTAATAATACCCTGAGTTTGGTGGAGTTTGCCCCCGTTTTGGGTGAGTTACAGCCGGTCAAATTTTGGTACTTTTTGTCTTTGGGGATCCGTATCTCAGGCCCCCAGGGGCCTATCGACTCGGGAGTGGTGGCGTCAAACATGGCCCCTCGAGGGCTACAAACGAGCCGAGTTTCAAGTCTCTGGGACATGTCCTTCCGTTTGACCCCTTTAACTCTGGGGGGCCGTATCTCCGGCCCCCGGGGGCCTATCGACTCGGGACAAGTGGCGTTCGGTAGGCCTAGGGACGGTTCAACTTTGACCCAAATTTCTTTAAGATTGCCCCGTTTTGGGTGAGTTATGGCCGGTCAAATTTTGGGACTTTTTACATTACGAAACGTCCATTTCCAATTTATTCAGCGGGCCCTCCATAATGCTCCCATGGACATTCATTTATATGCAAATTCTACAGTATTATGAGATAAAACTTACATAAATGGATTCCACTGAGTGTGCTGAGTACAGTAGAGGTGTTTTTATTAATAATATTGGTGATGTTTATGTACATGACAAAATGTCCATTTCCAATTTATTCAGCCCACGTCAAATAAATTGGAAATGGACATGCACCATATGTGGTGAAATTACCGAAAATCCACAATTTGAAATCCACAATTTTGTTCATTTGTATGCAAATTCTACAGTTTTATGAGATAAAACTTACATAAATGGATTCCACTGAGTGTGCTGAGTACAGTAGATGTGTTTTTATCAACAATATTGGTGATGTTTATGTACATGACAAAATGTCCATTTCCAATTTATTCAGCCCCGTCAAATAAGTTGTGGGTGGACATGCACCATATGTGGTGAAATACTCGAAAACTCAACGTGAAATCCCCAATTTTGTTCATTTGTATGCAAATTCTACAGTATTATGAGATAAAACTTACATAAATGGATTCCACTGAGTGTGCTGAGTACAGTAGAGGTGTTTTTATCAACAATATTGGGATGGTTATTGACATGACGAAATGTCCATTTCCAATTTATTCAGCGGGCCCTTCATAATGCTCCCGTGGACATTCATTTTTATGCAAATTCTACAGTATTTTGAGATAAAACTTACATAAATGGATTCCACTGAGTGTGCTGAGTACAGTAGATGTGTTTTTATCCACAATATTGGTGATGTTTATGTACCTGACGAAATGTCCATTTCCAATTTATTCAGCCCCGTCAAATGAATTGGAAATGGACATGCACCATATGTGGTGAAATTACCGAAAATCCACAATTTGAAATCCACAATTGTGTTCATTTGTATGCAAATTCTACAGTATTATGAGATAAAACTTACATAAATGGATTCCACTGAGTGTGCTGAGTACAGTAGATGTGTTTTTATCAACAATATTGGTGATGTTTATGTCCATGACAAAATGTCCATTTCCAATTTATTCAGCCCCGTCAAATAAGTTGTGGGTGGACATGCACCATATGTGGTGAAATACTCGAAAACTCAACGTGAAATCCCCAATTTTGTTCATTTGTATGCAAATTCTACAGTATTATGAGATAAAACTTACATAAATGGATTCCACTGAGTGTGCTGAGTACAGTAGAGGTGTTTTTTTTTTTTCAACAATATTGGTGATGTTTATGTACATGACAAAATGTCCATTTCCAATTTATTCAGCGGGCCCTTCATAATGCTCCCGTGGACATTCATTTTTATGCAAATTCTACAGTATTATGAGATAAAACTTACATAAATGGATTCCACTGAGTGTGCTGAGTACAGTAGAGGTGTTTTTATCAACAATATTGGGATGGTTATTGACATGACGAAATGTCCATTTCCAATTTATTCAGCGGGCCTTTCATAATGCTCCCGTGGACATTCATTTTTATGCAAATTCTACAGTATTTTGAGATAAAACTTACATAAATGGATTCCACTGAGTGTGCTGAGTACAGTAGAGGTGTTTTCATCAACAATATTGCACATACTTATTAAAAAATACACTTTATTGAAGTGTCCACGGAAGCAGTATGTCAGGCCTGTCAAATAAGTTGAGCGTGGACAAAAAATATGGGGGTCCGTATCTCCGGCCCCCGGGGGGGTAGGGACTTGGAGCAGGTGGCATCGGAAAGAGGTCCACGTGGTCTAATAATACCCTGAGATTGGTGGAGTTTGCCCCCGTTTTGGGTGAGTTACAGCCGGTCAAATTTTGGTACTTTTTGTCTTTGGGAATCCTTATCTCAGGCCCCCGGGGGCCTATCGACTCGGGAGTGGTGGCGTCAAACATGGCCCCTCGAGGGCTACAAACGAGCCGAGTTTCAAGTCTCTGGGACATGTCCTTCCGTTTGACCCCCTTAACTCTGGGGGGCCATATCTCCGCCCCCGGGGGCCTATCGACTCGGGACAAGTGGCGTTCGGTAGGCCTAGGGACGGTTCAACTTTGACCCAAATTTCTTTAAGATTGCCCCCGTTTTGGGTGAGTTATGGCCGGTCAAATTTTGGGACTTTTCACATGACGAAACGTCCATTTCCAATTTATTCAGCGGGCCCTCCATAATGCTCCCGTGGACATTCATTTCTATGCAAATTCTACAGTATTATGAGATAAAACTTACATAAATGGATTCCACTGAGTGTGCTGAGTACAGTAGATGTGTTTTTATCAACAATATTGGTGATGTTTATGTACATGACAAAATGTCCATTTCCAATTTATTCAGCCCCGTCAAATAAGTTGTGGGTGGACATGCACCATATGTGGTGAAATACTCGAAAACTCAACTTGAAATCCCCAATTTTGTTCATTTGAATGCAAATTCTACAGTATTATGACATGAAACTCACATAAACGGATTCCAATGAGTGTACTGAGTACAGTAGATGTGTTTTTATCAACAATATTGGTGATGTTTATGTACCTGACGAAATGTCCATTTCCAATTTATTCAGCGGGCCCTTCATAATGCTCCCGTGGACATTCATTTTTATGCAAATTGTACAGTATTATGATATGAAACTGACATAAATGGATTCCACTGAGTGTGCTGAGTACAGCAGAGGTGTTTTTATCCACAATATTGGTGATGTTTATGTACCTGACGAAATGTCCATTTCCAATTTATTCAGCCCCGTCAAATGAATTGGAAATGGACATGCACCATATGTGGTGAAATTACCGAAAATCCACAATTTGAAATCCACAATTTTGTTCATTTGTATGCAAATTCTACAGTATTATGAGATAAAACTTACATAAATGGATTCCACTGAGTGTGCTGAGTACAGTAGATGTGTTTTTATCAACAATATTGGTGATGTTTATGTCCATGACAAAATGTCCATTTCCAATTTATTCAGCCCCGTCAAATAAGTTGTGGGTGGACATGCACCATATGTGGTGAAATACTCGAAAACTCAACGTGAAATCCCCAATTTTGTTCATTTGTATGCAAATTCTACAGTATTATGAGATAAAACTTACATAAATGGATTCCACTGAGTGTGCTGAGTACAGTAGAGGTGTTTTTTTTTTTTCAACAATATTGGTGATGCTTATGTACATGACAAAATGTCCATTTCCAATTTATTCAGCGGGCCCTTCATAATGCTCCCGTGGACATTCATTTTTATGCAAATTCTACAGTATTATGAGATAAAACTTACATAAATGGATTCCACTGAGTGTGCTGAGTACAGTAGAGGTGTTTTTATCAACAATATTGGGATGGTTATTGACATGACGAAATGTCCATTTCCAATTTATTCAGCGGGCCTTTCATAATGCTCCCGTGGACATTCATTTTTATGCAAATTCTACAGTATTTTGAGATAAAACTTACATAAATGGATTCCACTGAGTGTGCTGAGTACAGTAGAGGTGTTTTCATCAACAATATTGCACATACTTATTAAAAAATACACTTTATTGAAGTGTCCACGGAAGCAGTATGTCAGGCCCGTCAAATAAGTTGAGCGTGGACATAAAATTTGGGGGTCCGTATCTCCGGCCCCCGGGGGGGTAGGGACTTGGGGCAGGTGGCATCGGAAAGAGGTCCACGTGGTCTAATAATACCCTGAGTTTGGTGGAGTTTGCCCCCGTTTTGGGTGAGTTACAGCCGGTCAAATTTTGGTACTTTTTGTCTTTGGGGATCCGTATCTCAGGCCCCCGGGGGCCTATCGACTCGGGAGTGGTGGCGTCAAACATGGCCCCTCGAGGGCTACAAACGAGCCGAGTTTCAAGTCTCTGGGACATGTCCTTCCGTTTGACCCCCTTAACTCTGGGGGGCCGTAACTCCGGCCCCCGGGGGGCAATCGACTCGGGACATGTGGCGTTCGGTAGGCCTATGGACGGTTCAACTTTGACCCAAATTTCTTTAAGATTGCCCCCGTTTTGGGTGAGTTATGGCCGGTCAAATTTTGGGACTTTTCACATGAGGAAACGTCCATTTCCAATTTATTCAGCGGGCCCTCCATAATGCTCCCGTGGACATTCATTTTTATGCAAATTCTACAGTATTATGACATGAAACTCACATCATTGGATTCCTCTGAGTGTGCTGAGTACAGTAGAGGTGTTTTTTTTCAACAATATTGGGATGTTAATTGACATGACAAAATGTCCATTTCCAATGTATTCAGGCCCGTCAAATAAATTGGAAATGGACATGCACCATATGTGGTGAAATACTCGAAAACGCACTGTGACAAAAATATATATTGTCTAATTGTATGCAAATTCTGCTTCATTATGGGCTAAAACTCACATAAATGGACTCCACTGAGTGTGGGGTGTACAGTAGAGGTGTTTTCTTTAACAATATTACTCATACTTACTGAAAAATACACCTTATTGATGTGTCCACGGGACCACTACAAAAGGCCCACTGAATCAATTGGAAATGGACATGCACCATATGTGGTGAAATACTCGAAAACGCACTGTGACAAAAATATATATTGTCTAATTGTATGCAAATTCTGCTTCATTATGGGCTAAAACTCACATAAATGGATTCCACTGAGTGTGCTGAGTACATTAGAGGAGTTTTTATCAACAATATTGGGATGGTTATTGACATGACGAAATGTCCATTTCCAATTTATTCAGCGGGCCCTTCATAATGCTCCCATGGACATTCATTTTTATGCAAATTCTACAGTATTTTGAGATAAAACTGACAGAATTGGCTTCCACTGAGTGTGCTGAGTAGAGTAGAGGTGTTTTCATCAACAATATTGCACGTAGTTATTAAAAAAAACACACTTTATTGAATTGTCCACGGGAGCAGTATGAAGGGCCGGTCAAATAAGTTGCCGGTGGACATAAAATTTGGGGGTCCGTATATCGGTCCCCCGATGGAGCAGCGGCTCGTGGCCGGTGTCGTCGGTTAGGTCTCTCGCGGGTCTAACGGTGCCCCGAGTTTGGTGTGGTTCGGCATCGATTCAGCCGAGTGGTGGCCGGTCAAATTTTTGGAGTTTAGGGTTTTGGGGGGCTCTATCTCCGGCCCCCCGGGGAGTAGTGACTCGTGGCTGGCGTCGTCGGAGAGGGCCCGGCGAGGGCTAACGATCGAGCCTGGTTGGGAGCCTCTAGGCCTCTTCTTTCGATGTGGCCTCTGAAACTAAGGGGGTCCTTATCTCGGGCCCCCGGTGGAGCAGTGACTCGTGGCCGGTGTCGTCGGGTAGGGCTCCCGCTGGTCTAACCGGACCCCGATTTTGGTGCGGATCGGCGTCTATTCGGCCGAGTTATAGCAGGTCAAAGCATGAGGCCTGGGGGGTCCCTATCTCCGGCCCCCGGAGGGCTAGGGTCTCGGGGTGGGTGTATTCGGATAGGGGCCACGGAGGTCTAGGATCGACCCGAGTTTGGTGCGGTTCGGCATCTATTCGGCCGAGTTATAGCCGGTCAAAGTGTGGGGACTGGGGGTCCCTATCTCCGGCCCCCGGAGGGCTAGGGTCTCGGGGTGGGTGTCGTCGGATAGGGGCCGCGGAGGTCTAGGATCGACCCGAGTTTGGTGCGGTTCGGCGTCTATTCGGCCGAGTTATAGCCGGTCAAAGTGTGGGGCCTTGGTGGTCCCTATCTCCGGCCCCCGGAGGGCTAGGGTCTCGCGGTGGGTGTCGCCGGATAGGGGCCGCGGAGCTCTACGATCGACCTGAGTTTGGTGCGGTTCGGCGTCTATTCGGCCGAGTTATAGCCGGTCAAAGTGTGGGGCCTGGGGGGTCCCTATCTCCGGCCTCCGGGGGGGCTAGGGTCTCGGGGTTGGTGTCGTCGGATAGGGGCCGTGGAGCTCTACAATCGACCCGAGTTTGGTGCGGATCGGCCCCGGAATTCGCGAGTTATAGCCATTTGGAAAAAAAACGTCCCAAAAAGACGGGTTCAGAACCGGACTGCCCATCCGACGTTCCTCCGGGGACCGGGGCGGCACCCCGTCAGGCAGGGAATGGCGAGCCTCGGGCGGATCGGCCGGCCGCCTCGAGGAGGGTGGAAGTCAGGCACTGGAATCGTTCATCGACTTAGTCATTTTTTCAGGGTTCAGAAGCGTTCAACCCATCCGCCTTTCCTCCGGGGCAGGGCGCAGCTCCCCGTCAGGCCGGGAAAGGTGAGCCCCGGGCGGATCGGCCGGCCGCCTCGGGGAGGGTGGAAGTCAGGCACTGGCATCATTCATCGACTTAGTAATTTTTTCGGGTTTCAGAGCCGTTCAGCCCATCCACTAGGGCTAGGGGCTCAAGATGGGTGTCGTCGGATAGGGGCGATGGAGGTCTAGGATCGACCCGAGTTTGGTGCGGTTCGGCGTCTATTCGGCCGAGTTATAGCCGGTCAAAGTGTGGGGCCTTGGGGGTCCCTATCTCCGGCCTCCGGGCGGCTAGGGTCTCGGGGTGGGTGTCGTCGGATAGGGGCCGTGGAGCTCTACAATCGACCCGAGTTTGGTGCGGATCGGTCCCGGAATTCGCGAGTTATAGCCGTTTGAAAAAAAAAAAACGTCCCAAAAAGACGGGTTCAGTACCGGACTGCCCATCCGACGTTCCTCCGGGGACCGGGGCGGCACCCCGTTAGGCCGGGAATGGCGAGCCTCGGGCGGATCGGCCGGCCGCCTCGAGGAGGGTGGAAGTCAGGCACTGGAATCGTTCATCGACTTAGTCATTTTTTCAGGGTTCAGAAGCGTTCAACCCATCCGCCTTTCCTCCGGGGCAGGCGCAGCTCCCCGTCAGGCCGGGAAAGGTGAGCCCCGGGCGGATCGGCCGGCCGCCTCGGGGAGGGTGGAAGTCAGGCACTGGAATCGTTCATCGACTTAGTCATTTTTTCAGGGTTCAGAAGCGTTCAACCCATCCGCCTTTCCTCCGGGGCAGGTGCAGCTCCCCGTCAGGCCGGGAAAGGTGAGCCCCGGGCGGATCGGCCGGCCGCCTCGGGGAGGGTGGAAGTCAGGCACTGGCATCATTCATCGACTTAGTAATTTTTTCGGGTTTCAGAGCCGTTCAGCCCATTTGCTAGGGCTAGGGGCTCAAGATGGGTGTCGTCGGATAGGGGCGATGGAGGTCTAGGATCGACCCGAGTTTGGTGCGGTTCGGCGGTGATTCGGCCGAGTGACAGCCGGTCAAATTGTGGGGTTTGGGGGGGCCCTATCTCCAGGCCCCGGGGGAGTAGGGACTCATGGCCTGCGTCGTCGGAGAGGGCCCAGCGAGGGCTATCGATCGAGTCTAATTTTGGGACTGAGTCCGGTCTGATTTTGGGACTTTTTAAAATAAAGAAACGTCCATTTCCAATTTATTCAGCGGGCCCTTCATAGTGCTCCCGTGGACATTCATTTTTATGAAAATTCTACAGTATTATGACATGAAACTCACATAATTGGCTTCCACTGAGTGTTCTGAGTACAGTAGAGGTGTTTTTATCCACAATATTGTGATGTATAGTTACTTGACAAAATGTCCATTTCCAATTTATTCAGCCCCGTCGAACAAGTTGAGTGTGGACATGCACCATATGTGGTGAAATACTCGAAAACTCAACGTGAAATTCTCAATTTTGTTGATTTTTAAGCAAAATTGTGCAGTATTATGACATGAAACTCACATAAATGGATTCCAAGGGGTATGCCAAGTACAGTAGATGTGTTTTTATCAACAATATTGGGATTTTAATGTAAATGACGAAATGTCCATTTCCAATTTATTTAGCGGGCTTTTCATAATGCTCCCGTGGACATTCATTTTTATGCAAATTCTACAGTTTTATGACATGAAACTCACATAATTGGCTTCCTCTGAGTGTGCTGAGTACAATAGAGGTGTTTTCATCAAAAATATTGCACGTAGTTATTAAAAAAATACACTTTATTGAAGTGTCCACGGGAGCAGTATGGAGGGCCCGTCAAATAAGTTGCGCGTGGACAAAAAGTTTGGGGGTCCGTATCTCCGGCCCACGGAGGAGCAGCGGCTCGTGGTTGGTGTCGTCGGTTAGGTCTCCCACGGGTCTAACGGGGCCCCGAGTTTGGTGCGGTTCGGCCTCGATTCGGCCGAGTGACAGCCGGTCAAAGTTTTGGAGTTTAGGGTTTTGGGGGGCTCTATCTCCGGCCCCCAGGGGAGTAGGGACTCGGGGCATGCTTTGTCGGAGAGGGCCCTGCGAGGGCTATGGATCGAGTCTGGTCTAATTTTGGGGACTTTTTAAAATAAAGAAATGTCCATTTCCAATTTATTCAGCGGGCCGTTCATAGTGCTCCCGTGGACATTCATTTTTATGCAAATTCTACAGTATTATGACATGAAACTCACATAATTGGCTTCCACTGAGTGTTCTGAGTACAGTAGAGGTGTTTTTATCCACAATAGTGGGATGTAAATTTACATGACAAAATGTCCATTTCCAATTTATTCAGCCCCGTCAAATAAGTTGAGGGTGGACATGCACCATATGTGGTGAAATACTCGAAAACTCAACGTGAAATTCACAATGTTGTTGATTTGTAAGCCAAATTGTGCAGTATTATGACATGAAACTCACATAAATGGATTCCAAGGGCTATGCCAAGTACAGTAAAGGTGTTTTTATCAACAATATTGGGATTTTAATGTAAATGACAAAATGTCCATTTCCAATTTATTTAGCGGGCCTTTCATAATGCCCCGTGGACATTCATTTTTATGCAAATTCTACAGTATTATGAAATGAAACTGAGAGAATTGGCTTCCACTGAGTGTGCTAAGTACAGTAGAGGTGTTTTTATCAACAATATTGCACATACTTATTAAAAAAATACACTTTGTAGAAGTGTCCACGGGAGCTGTATGAAGGGCCCGTCAAATAAGTTGCCGGTGGACATAAAGTTTGGAGGTCCGTATCTCGGGCCCCCGGTGGAGCAGCGACTCGTGGCTGGTGTCGTCGGTTAGGTCTTGCTCGGGTCTAACGGGGCCCCGAGTTTGGTGCGGTTCGGCCTCGATTCGGCCGAGTGGTAGCCGGTCAAAATTTTATAGTTTGGGGCATTGGGGGGCTCTATCTCCGGGCCCCGGGGGAGTAGGGACTCGTGGCCTACGTCGACGGAGAGGGCCCGTTGAGGGCTATCGATCGAGCCCGGTTTGGAGCCGCCAGGCCTCTTCGTTCGATTTGGCCCCCGAAACTACGGGGGTCCATATCTCGGGCCCCCGGTGGAGCAGCGACTCGGGGTGGGTGTCGTCGGTTAGGGCTCCCGCGGGTCTAACCGGACCCCGAGTTTGGGGCGGATCGGAGTCTATTCGGCCGAGTTATAGCCGGTCAAAATGTGGGGATTGGGGGGGCCCTATCTCCGGCCCCCGAAGGGGTAGGGCCTCGGGGTGGGTGTCGTCGGATAGGGACCATGGAGGTCTAGGATCGACCCAAGTTTGGTGCGGTTCGGCGGCGATTCAGCCGAGTGACAGCCGGTCAAAGTGTGGGGTTTGGGGGGTCCCATCTCCGGGCCCCGGGGAAGAAGGGACTCATGGCCTGCGTTGTCGGAGAGGGCCCGGCGAGGGCTATCTATCGAGTCCGGTCTGATTTTGGGACTTTTTAAAATAAAGAAACGTCCATTTCCAATTTATTCAGCGGGCCCTTCATAGTGCTTCCGTGGACATTCATTTTTATGCAAATTCTACAGTATTATGACATGAAACTCACATAATTGGCTTCCACTGAGTGTGCTGAGTACAGTAGAGGTGTTTTTATCCACAATAGTGGGATGTAAATTTACATGACAAAATGTCCATTTCCAATTTATTCAGCCCCGTCAAATAAGTTGAGGGTGGACATGCACCATATGTGGTGAAATACTCGAAAACTCAACGTGAAATTCACAATGTTGTTGATTTGTAAGCAAAATTGTACAGTATTATGATATGAAACTCACATAAATAGATTCCAATGAGTATGCTGAGTACAGTAGAGGTGTTTTTTATCAACAATATTGGGATTTTAATGTAAATGACGAAATGTCCATTTCCAATTTATTCAGCGGGCCCTTCATAGTGCTTCCGTGGACATTCATTTTTATGCAAATTCTACAGTATTATGACATGAAACTCACATAATTGGCTTCCACTGAGTGTGCTGAGTACAGTAGAGGTGTTTTTATCCACAATATTGTGATGTATAGTTACTTGACAAAATGTCCATTTCCAATTTATTCAGCCCCGTCGAACAAGTTGAGTGTGGACATGCACCATATGTGGTGAAATACTCGAAAACTCAACGTGAAATTCTCAATTTTGTTGATTTTTAAGCAAAATTGTGCAGTATTATGACATGAAACTCACATAAATGGATTCCAAGGGGTATGCCAAGTACAGTAGATGTGTTTTTATCAACAATATTGGGATTTTAATGTAAATGACGAAATGTCCATTTCCAATTTATTTAGCGGGCTTTTCATAATGCTCCCGTGGACATTCATTTTTATGCAAATTCTACAGTTTTATGACATGAAACTCACATAATTGGCTTCCTCTGAGTGTGCTGAGTACAGTAGAGGTGTTTTCATCAAAAATATTGCACGTAGTTATTAAAAAAATACACTTTATTGAAGTGTCCACGGGAGCAGTATGGAGGGCCCGTCAAATAAGTTGCGCGTGGACAAAAAGTTTGGGGGTCCGTATCTCCGGCCCACGGAGGAGCAGCGGCTCGTGGTTGGTGTCGTCGGTTAGGTCTCCCACGGGTCTAACGGGGCCCCGAGTTTGGTGCGGTTCGGCCTCGATTCGGCCGAGTGACAGCCGGTCAAAGTTTTGGAGTTTAGGGTTTTGGGGGGCTCTATCTCCGGCCCCCAGGGGAGTAGGGACTCGGGGCATGCTTTGTCGGAGAGGGCCCTGCGAGGGCTATGGATCGAGTCTGGTCTAATTTTGGGGACTTTTTAAAATAAAGAAATGTCCATTTCCAATTTATTCAGCGGGCCGTTCATAGTGCTCCCGTGGACATTCATTTTTATGCAAATTCTACAGTATTATGACATGAAACTCACATAATTGGCTTCCACTGAGTGTTCTGAGTACAGTAGAGGTGTTTTTATCCACAATAGTGGGATGTAAATTTACATGACAAAATGTCCATTTCCAATTTATTCAGCCCCGTCAAATAAGTTGAGGGTGGACATGCACCATATGTGGTGAAATACTCGAAAACTCAACGTGAAATTCACAATGTTGTTGATTTGTAAGCAAAATTGTGCAGTATTATGACATGAAACTCACATAAATGGATTCCAAGGGCTATGCCAAGTACAGTAAAGGTGTTTTTATCAACAATATTGGGATTTTAATGTAAATGACAAAATGTCCATTTCCAATTTATTTAGCGGGCCTTTCATAATGCCCCGTGGACATTCATTTTTATGCAAATTCTACAGTATTATGAAATGAAACTGAGAGAATTGGCTTCCACTGAGTGTGCTAAGTACA
The DNA here is from genome assembly GCF_049309525.1 of Garra rufa. Lineage (NCBI taxonomy): Eukaryota > Metazoa > Chordata > Actinopteri > Cypriniformes > Cyprinidae > Garra > Garra rufa. Next base: position 15,378,094 of record NC_133382.1, read on the forward strand.
GTAGAGGTGTTTTCATCAACAATATTGCACATAATTATTAAAAAAATACACTTTATAGAAGTGTCCACGGGAGCTGTATGAAGGGCCCGTCAAATAAGTTGCCGGTGGACATAAAGTTTAGAGGTCCGTATCTCGGGCCCCCGGTGGAGCAGCGACTCGTGGCCGGTGTCGTCGGTTAGGTCTCCCTGGGGTCTAACGTGGCCCCGAGTTTGGTGCGGTTCGGCCTCGATTCGGCCGAGTGGTAGCCGGTCAAAGTTTTATAGTTTGGGGCATTGGGGGGCTCTATCTCCGGGCCCCGGGGGAGTAGGGACTCGTGGCCTACGTCGTCGGAGGGGGCCCGTTGAGGGCTATTGATCGAGCCCGGTTGGGAGCCTCCAGGCCTCTTCGTTCGATTTGGCCCCCGAAAATACGGGGGTCCATATCTTGGGCCCTCGGTAGAGCAGCGACTCGTGGCTGGTGTCGTCGGTTAGGTCTCCCTCGGGTCTAACGGGGCCCCGAGTTTGGTGCGGTTCGGCCTCGATTCGGCCGAGTGGTAGCCGGTCAAAGTTTTATAGTTTGGGGCATTGGGGGGCTCTATCTCCGGGCCCCGGGGGAGTAGGGACTCATGGCCTACGTCGTCGGAGTGGGCCCGTTGAGGGCTATCGATCGAGCCCGGTTGGGAGCCTCTAGGCCTCTTCGTTCGATTTGGCCCCCGAAATTACGGGGGTCCATATCTCGGGCCCCCGGTGGAGCAGCGACTCGGGGCGGGTGTCGTCGGTTAGGGCTCCCTCGGGTCTAACAGGACCCCGAGATTGGGGCGGATCGGCGTCTATTCGGCCGAGTTATAGCCGGTCAACATGTGGGGATTGGGGGGGCCCTATCTCCGGCCCCCGAAGGGGTAGGGCCTCGGGGTTGGTGTCGTCGGATAGGGGCCATGGCGGTCTAGGATCAACCCAAGTTTGGTGCGGTTCGGCGGCGATTCGGCCGAATGACAGCCGGTCAAAGAGTGGGGTTTGGGGGTCCTATCTCCGGGCCCCGGGGAAGAAGGGACTCGTGGCCTGCGTTGTCGTAGAGGGCCCGGCGAGGGCTATCGATCGAGTCCGGTCTGATTTTGGGACTTTTTAAAATAAAGAAACGTCCATTTCCAATTTATTCAGCGGGCCCTTCGTAGTGCTTCCGTGGACATTCATTTTTATGCAAATTCTACAGTATTATGACATGAAACTCACATAATTGGCTTCCACTGAGTGTTCTGAGTACAGTAGAGGTGTTTTTATCCACAATAGTGGGATGTTAGTTTACATGACAAAATGTCCATTTCCAATTTATTCAGCCCCGTCAAATAAGTTGAGGGTGGACATGCACCATATGTGGTGAAATACTCGAAAACTCAACGTGAAATTCACAATGTTGTTGATTTGTAAGCAAAATTGTACAGTATTATGATATGAAACTCACATAAATGGATTCCAATGAGTATGCTGAGTACAGTAGAGGTGTTTTTTATCAACAATATTGGGATTTAAATGTAAATGACAGGTGTCCATTTCCAATTTATTCAGGCCCATCAAATAAGTTGCGGGTGGACATGCACCGTATGTGGTGAAATACTCGAAAACTCAACATGAATTCCTCATATAATACATTAGAAGTGGACAAATGTCCCACTTGCAATGTATGCAATGGGATTGGCTGTTTAATACATTGGAAATGGACACATGTCCCACTTGCAATGTATTCAATGGGATTGGCTGTTTAATATATTGGAAATGGACACAGGTCCCACTTGCAATGTATTCAATGGGATTGGCTGTTTAATACATTGGAAATGGACATAGGTCCCACTTGCAATGTATTCAATGGAATAGGTTATTTATTACATTGGAAATGGACACACATCCCACTTGCAATGTATTCGATGGAATTGGCCATCTATTACATTGGAAATGGACACACATCCCACTTGCAATGTATTCAATGGAATTGGCTATCTATTACATTGGAAATGGACACATCCCACTTGCAATGTATTCAATGGAATTGGCTATTTATTACATTGGAAATGGACACACATCCCACCTGCAATGTATTCAATGGAATTGGCTATCTATAACATTGGAAATGGACACAGATCCCACTTGCAATGTATTCAATGGAATAGGTTATTTATTACATTGGAAATGGACACACATCCCACTTGCAATGTATTCAATGGAATTGGCTATCTATAACTGTCACAAACGGGACGACCAAGAGTGAGGATCCAAATGCAAGGCTTTATTAAGCAGATCGTAGTCAGACAGACAGGGTCGAAAACACCAGCAAACATGAACAGCGAAGACAATCCAATAGCGTAATCCAATAAACAAGCGTGGGTCAAAATCCAAGTGGGCAGTCCAAATGAAACAATGAAATGAAAACAAGAAACTAGAAAACTAAGACTAAGACTGGGAAAACAAAAACAGAACTATGGCTAGGGAATAACAAGGAGACTAGGAAACCTGAGAGCAAAGGAAAACGCTTGGTAGAGTCCGCTGGAGCAAAACAATACTTCGCGATGTGTGTGTGTGATGAGCTGGCTTTTATGTCTGATAAACAGGAAGTAACCATAGAGGCAGCAGAGGGAGCAGCAACAGTCAGTGGGGGTAAGGGCTCCCTCTGCTGGCCTGGCGTGACATAGCCCCCCCCCAAGGAGCGGCTTCCAGACGCTCCAAAAAACAACAGGAGGAAACAGTCCAGGGGAGCGGTGGGGGGGCCAGGAGACTGAGGCAGAACAGGTTGGGCAAAGGCCCTCCAGAGCAGGGCAGGAGATTCAGGAGCCCTCCAGGGCAGGGCTGGAGGCAGAGCAGTCCTTTGAGGTGGAGCAAGAGTCTTAGGAGCCCTCCAGGGCGGAGCAGGAGGCTTAGCGACCCTCCGGGGCAGAGCAGGAAGCGTAGAAGCCCTCCAGGGCGGAGCCGAAGGCGGAGCAAGGGGTTTAGGAACCCTCCAGGGCGGAGCAGGAGGCGGAGCGGCCCTCCAGGGCAGAGCAGGAGGCGCAGGAGCCCTCCAGGGCGGAGCAGGAGGCGCAGGAACCCTCCAGGGCGGAGCAGAAGGCGCAGGAGCCCTCCAGGGCGGAGCAGGAGGCGCAGGAGCCCTCCAGGGCGAATCAGGAGGCGCAGGAGCCCTCCAGGGCGGAACAGGAGGCGCAGGAGCCCTCCAGGGCAGAACAGGAGGCGCAGGAGCCCTCCAGGGCGAATCAGGAGGCGCAGGAGCCCTCCAGGGCGGAACAGGAGGCGCAGGAGCCCTCCAGGGCAGAACAGGAGGCGCAGGGGCCCTCCAGGGCGGAACAGGAGGCGTAGAAGCCCTCCAGGGCGGAACAGGAGGCCGCATTATGGACTGGGACCTGGGGAGAACAGAGATAGAGGAGGCAGACAGAGCAAGGAGAGAAGTAGAGAGTTCATGGGAGAACGTGGCCTCCATAGCCGTGACCAGGCAGACGAGAACTTCAGGAACGACTTTCGTGGCAGTTCCTGGGCAGACAGAGACTTCTGGAACGGCCCCAGACGCCAAGACAGAGATGACAGGGAACCTAGGCGGTGCAGGCAGAGCAGGGAGTCTTGGCGGGGCAGACAGAGCAAGGGACCTTGGCGGAGCAGACAGAGCAAGGAACTTTGGCGGAGCAGGCAGGGCAGGGAATTTTGGCGGAGCAGACAGAGCAAGGGACCTTGGCGGAGCAGACAGAGCAAGGAGTCTTGGCGGAACAGGCAGAGCAAGGAACCTTGGCGGAGCAGGTAGAGCAAGGAGTCCTGGCGGAGCAGATATAGCAGGGAACCCTGGCGGTGCTGGCAGAGCAGGGAGCACTGGCGGTGCTGGCAGAGCAGGGAGCACAGGCGATGCGGGCAGAGCGTGAAGCCTTGGCTGAGCGGGCAGAGCGTGAAGCCTTGGCGGAGCGGGCAGAGCGTGAAGCCTTGGCGGAGCGGGCAGAGCGTGAAGCCTTGGCGGAGCGGGCAGAGCGTGAAGCCTTGGCGGAGCGGGCAGAGCGTGAAGCCTTGGCGGAGCGGGCAGAGCGTGAAGCCTTGGCGGAGCGGGCAGAGCGTGAAGCCTTGGCGGAGCGGGCAGAGCGTGAAGCCTTGGCGGAGCGGGCAGAGCGTGAAGCCTTGGCGGAGCGGGCAGGGCGTGAAGCCTTGGCGGAGCGGGCAGAGCGTGAAGTTCCGCTATGTACGCCACCTCCGAAAGAGGTATAGGCGCAGCGGACATGCCTGTAGATGAGGTCTCCAGAACAAACTTGTGGGCAGACTCATGGGCCGAAGAGGCAACTGGGGCGCAGTGTGCAGCCCACACACTCAAAATGGCGATAGCCATAACAGGTAACACAGTTGGCAGAGGAATGCCCTCCGGGTCATTGGGCGTGGGGCTTGGGAGCGTTGGCTCTGTGTGACTTGGGAGCGTTGGTTCTGCATGGCTTGGCAGCGTTGGCTCTGCATGGCTTGGGAGCGTTGGCTCTGCATGGCTTGGGAGCGTTGGCTCTGCATGGCTTGGGAGCGTTGGCTCTGCATGGCTTGGGAGCGTTGGCTCTGCATGGCTTGGGAGCGTTGGCTCTGCATGGCTTGGGAGTGAAGGCTCTGGATGCTCAGGGGAGATGTGACTTGGCAGTGAAGAAGTAGCTATGACCTGACTCGTCATGACAAGAGCAGCAGTGACTTGATTTGGCGTGAGAGGGACAGCTGTGGCTTGGCTTGGCTCGGAGGGAACAGCTGCTTGACTTGGCCTGACAGGAACAGCAGCTGTATCTTGACTTGTCCTGGCAGGGACAGTGACTGTGACGTGACTTGACTCGGCAGGGACAGCAGCTGTAACTTGACTTGACTTGGTAGGAACGGCAGCTGGTGCAGGTTCGAGAGAAGCAGATATGACGTTCACAGGCGATGGCTTGGTTGACGTGGCGTGAGCAGACGCTGGCTTGGTTGACGTGGCGCTAGCAGACGCTGGCTTGGCTGATGTGGCGCTAGCAGACGCTGGCTTGGCTGATGTGGGGTGAGCAGACGTTGGCTCGGCTGACAGTAAGGGACCAGCCGAACGAGCTGACAGCAGTGGTGGGTCCTCCAAGCTAGACATTAGTCTCTGATACGTCCTGGAAGGGTGAGAGTCTGACGCTGTAGCCACTCTGTTAATAACAGCCTCAGGTATGGCGGCCATTTTGTGTGCCAGCACGGGCGTGGCGGTCATCTTGGGTGCAGGCTCTGGCGTGGCGGCCCTCTTTGCAGCAGGCTCTGGCGTGGCGGCCATCTTTGCAGCAGGCTCTGGCGTGGCGGCCATCTTTGCAGCAGGCTCAGGCGTGGCGGCCATCTTAGCAGCAGGCTCTGGCGTGGCGACCATCTTAGCAGCAGGCTCTGGCGTGGCGGCCATCTTTGCAGCAGGCTCTGGCGTGGTGGCCATTCTGACCGGGAACTCAGGAACGGAAGCCATCTTATGAACGTGCTTTGGAACGGCGGCCATCTTGTGAGCAGGGTCTGGAAGAGCGGCCATTTTGCGAACAGGATCAGGAAGGGCGGCCATCTTGGGTGCAGTCTCAGGAAAGGCGGCCATCTTATGAGCTGACTCGGGAAGGACAGCCATCTTGGAAGCAGGCTTTGGGACGGCGGCCATCTTGTGAACTGGCTTGGGGGTGGCAGCCATCTTGTGAACAGGCTTGGGGATGGCGGCCATCTTGTGATCGGGCCTTGGGGTGGCAGCCATCTTGTGAGAGAAGTCAGACGTGGTAGATTTCTTGTGAGCTGGGTCCAATCGGGTGACCATCTTGAATGCGGACTCAGGAAGGATGGTCATTCCGAAAGCTGATTCGGGAAAGGCGGCCATTTTGTGAACAGGTTTAGGGAAGGTAGCCATCTTGTGAAGGGGCTCCTGAAAGGCAGACATCTTATGAACAGGCTTTGAACTAGCAGACATCTTGTGCTTTGGCTCTGGGCTAGTAGACATCTTGTGCTGTGGCTCGAAGCTAGCAGACGTCCTGTGCTGTGGCTCGAAGCTAGCAGACATCTTGTGCTGTGGCTCGAAGCTAGCAGACATCTTGTGCTGTGGCTTGAAGCTAGCAGACATCTTGTGCTGGGGCTCAACTAGAATACCCACAGTACATGGAGAGCCGCATAACGACAGTGCATAGTTCATATAATCCTTCAGTGAGCATAAGGATTTCCCCCCAGGCAACATTGATCTTGTTGGTTCATTCAGCCCCATACGGAATAAGTCCTTAAAGTATACCTCATCAAAAAATGATACTTTATGCAACAACTCACTGAAACGTTGAACATATTCCTTGATGGGGAGATCTCCTTGTCTGAGGAGCAGAAGTTGGTCGACTGGGTCCATGTTGTGATGCTGGTGGTGAGTAAAGCCGCTGGATCCGGGTGTGGCGAAGTATTCTGTCACAAACGGGACGACCAAGAGTGAGGATCCAAATGCAAGGCTTTATTAAGCAGATCGTAGTCAGACAGACAGGGTCGAAAACACCAGCAAACATGAACAGCGAAGACAATCCAATAGCGTAATCCAATAAACAAGCGTGGGTCAAAATCCAAGTGGGCAGTCCAAATGAAACAATGAAATGAAAACAAGAAACTAGAAAACTAAGACTAAGACTGGGAAAACAAAAACAGAACTATGGCTAGGGAATAACAAGGAGACTAGGAAACCTGAGAGCAAAGGAAAACGCTTGGTAGAGTCCGCTGGAGCAAAACAATACTTCGCGATGTGTGTGTGTGATGAGCTGGCTTTTATGTCTGATAAACAGGAAGTAACCATAGAGGCAGCAGAGGGAGCAGCAACAGTCAGTGGGGGTAAGGGCTCCCTCTGCTGGCCTGGCGTGACAATAACATTGGAAATGGACACACATCCCACTTGCAATGTATTCAATGGAATTGGCCATCTATTACATTGGAAATGGACACACATCCCACTTGCAATGTATTCGATGGAATTGGCCATCTATTACATTGGAAATGGACACACATCCCACTTGCAATGTATTCGATGGAATTGGCCATCTATTACATTGGAAATGGACACACATCCCACTTGCAATGTATTCGATGGAATTGGCTATCTATTACATTGGAAATGGACACACATCCCACTTGCAATGTATTCGATGGAATTGGCTATCTATTACATTGGAAATGGACACACATCCCACTTGCAATGTATTCGATGGAATTGGCTATCTATTACATTGGAAATGGACACACATCCCACTTGCAATGTATTCGATGGAATTGGCCATCTATTACATTGGAAATGGACACACATCCCACTTGCAATGTATTCGATGGAATTGGCCATCTATTACATTGGAAATGGACACACATCCCACTTGCAATGTATTCGATGGAATTGGCTATCTATTACATTGGAAATGGACACACATCCCACTTGCAATGTATTCAATGGAATTGGCTATTTATTACATTTGAAATGGACACACATCCCACTTGCAATTTATTCAATGGAATTGGCTATCTATTACATTGGAAATGGACACACATCCCACTTGCAATGTATTCAATGGAATTGGCTATTTATTACATTGGAAATGGACACACATCCCACCTGCAATGTATTCAATGGAATTGGCTATCTATAACATTGGAAATGGACACAGATCCCACTTGCAATGTATTCAATGGAATAGGTTATTTATTACATTGGAAATGGACACACATCCCACTTGCAATGTATTCAATGGAATTGGCTATCTATAACATTGGAAATGGACACACATCCCACTTGCAATGTATTCAATGGAATAGGTTATTTATTACATTGGAAATGGACACACATCCCACTTGCAATGTATTCGATGGAATTGGCCATCTATTACATTGGAAATGGACACACAACCCACTTGCAATGTATTCAATGGAATTGGCCATCTATTACATTGGAAATGGACACACATCCCACTTGCAATGTATTTAATGGAATTGGCCATCTATAACATTGGAAATGGACACACATCCCACTTGCAATGTATTCAATGGAATTGGCTATCTATTACATTGGAAATGGACACACATCCCACTTGCAATGTATTCAATGGAATTGGCTATCTATTACATTGGAAATGGACACATCCCACTTGCAATGTATTCAATGGAATTGGCTATTTATTACATTGGAAATGGACACACATCCCACCTGCAATGTATTCAATGGAATTGGCTATCTATAACATTGGAAATGGACACAGATCCCACTTGCAATGTATTCAATGGAATAGGTTATTTATTACATTGGAAATGGACACACATCCCACTTGCAATGTATTCAATGGAATTGGCCATCTATTACATTGGAAATGGACACACATCCCACTTGCAATGTATTCAATGGAATTGGCTATCTATTACATTGGAAATGGACACACATCCCACTTGCAATGTATTCGATGGAATTGGCTATCTATTACATTGGAAATGGACACACATTCCACTTGCAATGTATTCAATGGAATTGGCTATCTATTACATTGGAAATGGACACACATCCCACTTGCAATGTTTTCAATGGGATTGGCTATTTATTACATTGGAAATGGACACACATCCCACTTGCAATGTATTCAATGGAATTGGCTGTTTAATACATTGGAAATGGACACAGGTCCCACTTGCAATGTATTCAATGGGAATGGCTGTTTAATACATTGGAAATGGACACACGTCCCACTTGCAATGTATTCAATGGAATTGGCTATCTATTACATTGGAAATGGACACATCCCACTTGCAATGTATTCAATGGAATTGGCTATCTATTACATTGGAAATGGACACACATCCCACTTGCAATGTATTCAATGGAATTGGCTATCTATTACATTGGAAATGGACACACATCCCACTTGCAATGTATTCAATGGAATTGGCTATCTATTACATTGGAAATGGACACATCCCACTTGCAATGTATTCAATGGAATTGGCTATTTATTACATTGGAAATGGACACACATCCCACCTGCAATGTATTCAATGGAATAGGTTATTTATTACATTGGAAATGGACACACATCCCACTTGCAATGTATTCGATGGAATTGGCCATCTATTACATTGGAAATGGACACACATCCCACTTGCAATGTATTCAATGGAATTGGCTATCTATAAAATTGGAAATGGACACACATCCCACTTGCAATGTATTCGATGGAATTGGCTATCTATTACATTGGAAATGGACACACATCCCACTTGCAATGTATTCGATGGAATTGGCCATCTATTACATTGGAAATGGACACACATCCCACTTGCAATGTATTCAATGGAATTGGCTATCTATTACATTGGAAATGGACACACATCCCACTTGCAATGTATTCGATGGAATTGGCCATCTATTACATTGGAAATGGACACACATCCCATCTGCAATGTATTCAATGAAATAGGCTATCTATTACATTGGAAATGGACACACATCCCACTTGCAATGTATTCAATGGAATTGGCTATTTATTACATTGGAAATGGACACACATCCCACTTGCAATGTATTCAATGGAATTGGCTATCTATAACATTGGAAATGGACACACATCCCACTTGCAATGTATTCAATGGGATTGGCTGTTTAATACATTGGAAATGGACACAGGTCCCACTTGCAATGTATTCAATGGGATTCACTGTTTAATACATTGGAAATGGACACATGTCCCACTTGTATTCAATGGGATTGGCTGTTTAATACATTGGAAATGGACACACATCCCACTTGCAATGTATTTATGGGACTCTAAAGTAGGTTAATGGGATGAGTGTCCACTAATCTATTAAGGGTCAAGGTTCAATTCCATCACTACAATGGGCAAATGGACAAATAGTGGGTTCGTGGATCCAGGGGGCTGTGGCAATGTGGAGGGGGAGTTGTTCCGGAGTGTTCTGGGGTCTTTCCGTGACTGTAATGGGCAAATGGACAAATAGTGGGTTCGTGGGACCGGGGGGCTGTGGCAATGTGGAGGGGGAGTTGTTCCGGAGTGTTCTGGGGTCTTTCCGTGACTATAGTGGGCAAATGGACAAATAGTGGGTTCGTGGGACCAGGGGGCTGTGGCAATGTGGAGGGGGAGTTGTTCCGAAGTGTTCCGGGGTCTTTCCGTGACTGTAATGGGCAAATGGACAAATAGTGGGTTCGTGGGACCTTAGGGGCGGGGCTCGTGGCCGGAGAGGGGGTCCTGGGGGGTTCCGCGGACGTTCCGTAACAATAATGGGCAAATGGACAAATAGTGGGTTCGTGGGACCTTGGGGGCGGGGCTCGTGACCGGGGAGGGGGTCCCGGGGGGTTCCGCGGACGTTCCGTAACAATAATGGGCAAATGGACAAATAGTGGGTTCGTGGGACCTTGGGGGCGGGGCTCGTGACCGGGGAGGGGGTCCAGGGGGGTTCCGCGGATGTTCCGTAACAATAATGGGCAAATGGACAAATAGTGGGTTCGTGGGACCTTGGGGGCGGGGCTCGTGGCCGGGGAGGGGGTCCCGGGGGGATCCGCGGACGTTCCGTAACAATAATGGGCAAATGGACAAATAGTGGGTTCGTGGGACCTTAGGGGCGGGGCCTGTGGCCGGGGAGGGGGTCCCGGGGGGTTCCGCGGACGTTCCGTAACAATAATGGGCAAATGGACAAATAGTGGGTTCGTGGGACCTTGGGGGCGGGGCTTGTGACCGGGGAGGGGGTCCCGGGGGGATCCGCGGACGTTCCGTAACAATAATGGGCAAATGGACAAATAGTGGGTTCGTGGGACCTTGGGGGCGGGGCTTGTGACCGGGGAGGGGGTCCCGGGGGGATCCGCGGACGTTCCGTAACAATAATGGGCAAATGGACAAATAGTGGGTTCGTGGGACGGGGGTCCCCCCATCAAACCGGTAGGGCTGTGGACAAATAGAGGGTCGCTGGGACGAAGACCCCCACCGGAGTCATTCACTCAAATGAGAAATGGACAAATAGTAGGTTTGTGGGACCTTAGGGGCGGGCCCTGTGGCCGGGGAGGGGGTCCCGGGGGGTTCCGCGGGCGTTCCGTAACAATAATGGGCAAATGGACAAATAGTGGGTTCGTGGGACCTTGGGGGCGGGGCTTGCGCCCGAGAAGGGGGTCCCGGGCGGTCCCGCGGCCGTTCCGCAGAAATAATGGTCAAATGGACAAATAGTGGGTTCGTGGGACCAAAAAAGTGTCCACCACCCCTTTGTTTTAATGGCCATGTAATAAACCTAAAGTGGGATCGGTGGTGCTCCACACTGTGGCGAAAGACAGAACTGCAATTTTAGGCCCAAAACTTTGGGGGGTTTCCGCGCGGCCCCTAAGGGGGCCAGCCCCCCCCAGACCTTCCCGTGCTTCCCCGCCGACCCGGTCAGATTGACACCAGCGGCGCCCCCCTCAAAAATTTTGGGGGGTCGGCGCGCAGGGTCCACAGACCCATGACCACGAACCGTCAAACATGCTCCGAAATGGACGCCTTCCAAAAAAATGTACTTCATAGAGAAAGTGTCATGATCTGGGCTGTGGGGCTTTCCTCAGCCACCTGAGGTCGCTGTTTTCCCTTTCCTGCACTGCACTTCTGATAGCATTCACCTGTCCTTGTCGTTATCACTGATTACACGCACACCTGTTCACAATCACTATCTGGACTATAAGAGATCCCACTACTCACTCCGCATTCATGTCTGCATTGTCTTGTGTCTGTTATGTACTTTTGTGTTCTTGATTCCCTGGCCTTTTGATCTTGTTCTTGGTTTTGTTATTTTGTGTTCTGGTTATTAGTTTTTGTGCCGTGTTGGCTTTTTGGTTTATGTTTATTTTGTGTTTATTAAAAATATCCTACTTACCCTGCATTTGGACCCTGACCTCCTGACTTCACGTGACAGAAAGACTGTACACTACCTCTTGTTGGATTTATACGAATTAGATGAACACAATTTGTTTTCTATTGTTTTATTGAAGTAGACCTTTCAAGCTGTCTATAGACGTTGCGACAGCGCACCCTGTATTTTTACAAAAGCATTTATAACGTTGTGCTGTTAATGTGGAAGTATAAAGAAGACATTTGTATTTATTTCCTCTGTAATCCGCCCACCCGAGAAGTGCAGTGTTGCGCTTTATATGAGATGTATATTTGCAAGAAATATAGCCAATCATTATGAAGAAACGTTATTGTGACTAATTTGCAGAGCAGTACATCAGACGAACATTTATTCTGCATGATGGTACAGACAGTAAAGACGAAAAATGAACAAAAAAATACGAAAATTCTGGCTTATGTTTTTCCCATTTTTAAAACAGAACGAAATCCTCCTCCTCATCATCATCATAATCATAATACAATCAAATCGTTTGTCATTTCTCTTTTTTTCTCTTTCGGTTAGTATTTGGATTTGCTGTTAGTCATATCCTCTGGGTCTGAGTGCAGTTGTTGTAGACAGATTAATCCTAATAAACATGCTGCTACAACTGAAACCATTACATTAAATACTTAAAACAGTGTATTCTATAACTTCAGCAGCGTGCAGATCCTCCTTTATGTCAGGACTGTGGCGAAGGCAGCGTGGTCAATCGCCTAGCTCATGCACATGTTATCATATATTTTCTATAACGGGAAATCATATCATTTTTATGACATAAAATGTCGTTTTAACAAGACAAGATCTCCTTTCCTATTGTGCTTTGTCAGAAAGTGTCACAAATGAACAGAAACAAAATTCAGAATTGCATATAAAGTCGCAATTGCGAGAAAAAAAGTCAGAATTCTGACTTTTATATCTTTATATCTCGCAATTCTGACTTTATAACTGGCAATTCTGACTATATAACTCGCAATTCTGATAAAAAAAGTTGCAATATTTTTTTATTTTTTTTATTCAGTGGCGGAAACGGGCTTCCATAGGGTGACGCACAACCCAGCAATTAAATATTAAAAACAGATTCTGTTGTGTGGACCCTTTTCAATTTTGTATTTTTGATCCAAAACGAAATTTTAAAATATGAAAAACAAGGCAATTTTCATTTTTCGTTTCTGATTCAAAATCAAATAACAAAAAAACAAATCAGATTTAAATTTTTTAATTTTCATTTTTCAATTGAAAATGGAAAGGACGAATGATACACGGATCGGATTGGTACGTTTTATTCATTTCATTTTCAATTTGAAACGAAATAAGCAGAAATAAGAAAACGGCTCCTTTGTTCGTTTTTTCATTTGTTAAGAAAACGAAAAAATTAGATTTTGGCTTGATTTTTTAGTTTTTTGGTTCACGGGTAGAAAACAGATAAACGACTTCAAAATTCGTTTTCCACATGTGGACGGTCACGAGACGCCCCTTTACGCCGATTGGTCAACCAAATCTGGACCGGTGACGCCATCCATTGTTCGTTCAACAAAATAAAAGACCATTATTTAAAAAAAAATATATATATTATTTATTTATTTTCATTCTTTATTTGCATTCTAATTGTAGTCTTTAAAACAACGAACATACATGGCCAATAACATTAATTGCATCAAAATATAATAAAATAAGACACTTAAAAATAATAAAATAGAAAAAGCAATAAGAAAATCACATGTACATATGTGTACAAATAGTTACAAATTATTCAAACAAAACATTTTAAGCTTTCAAATAATTTAAAGCTTGTGTCGCGTTGTTTATTGTAAGATGTAAAAATATGATATATATTTTTTTCAACAAAATTATGGCTTTCTTCTGTTCAACCTAACTCGTTTCACAGAAATATTTATTTCATAGCTATTAATCTGCACCCCGCATATTTTATTTTGCTGTATGGTTTATAATCTAAGTATCTGTGGTACCCAGACAGCGCAATGAAGAACAGATCAGTGTTCAGTCAAGTGTAAATGCACAGCAGTCATAATTTTTCTTTTAGATATGCTCAGTTTTGGACAAGTGATGGTAAGTGCAAATACTGTAATGCAAATCTACTGAAGGTTACTGTACTGTATATCGTAGCCACAGGAACGTTTCATTTCGCCAGGATTTAAGTTAGTATAAGTGTGCACAGCCTAGATGCTTAAGTAAAATGTTGATATCAGCTAGATAAAAAAATAAAGCTTAGTCTTGCAAAGTTGGTGTTTCACGGCGTTCGGCCATCCACCTATTAAATTAATTGATTAAAGAAATAATTTTTATAGAAATATCAATAGTTGTAGCCTGCAATACAATCGTCCGCTTTATACAGCACAATCAACAGCGCAAGAGATGAGTGATTCAGCGAGATGATTGACACGACGATTAAGATAGATAGATGTGTAAATATATAATATAGTATAAAATGACAGTTTTTTTTTTTTTTTTTTTTTTTTTTTACATTTTTTAAACTCTAGCCTAATATTTTATTTCCATGGGCCCACCCAGCAGGTGACCAATTAAGTGTCATTAATTATCTGGGTAACACTTTACAATAAGGGTACATGAATAATCATGTACTAATGCCTAAATTAATACTTAATTCATCACCTACTAATGATTATTCAAGGAATTAACTAATTATGAACTAACAAACGGCTATCCTTAACTACAACTGGAGTCATACGGATTCATGGATGAATAACGGCAGCCTTAAGGACATGTTAGTACATGTTTGATAGTTAATGCATTAATTAACATTTATGGGTAAACTAAATCTTTAGGAAAGAATGTGAAATACTGTGACTTTGAAATTAATTTAAGTAATTTAATACTATCATAATTTGAGCATTTGACATCTTCAGCTTTGTCTTAAACATTATTGGGTGTCAAAGGGTTACTTGATCCTCTTCATCAAGTGTAGAAAATACTAAATACACTAATGACTGATCTTATCTGTTTTATGTTCTTCTCTTTCCCTTTAAACTCACCCTATTGATTTATACACAGAATAATAAAAAAATAAAAACCCACAAAGAACATTTGTAGAACAATTCCTAAAGAAATGCTCAAACTAGAAAGAGTTCACTCTCCATCCAGACAGAGCCATGATGATCCTGCACCTCCGCTCTCTGACTTCTTGAAAATCCACACGGCATCTTGGCACAGCATAACCAGGCTGATACTCACTGTGTTAGTACATGTGTATTTGATAGGAAGTATATCATAAATCATGAGCTGAGTTTAGTAAGTAGTTAACAGTGAATTCATTATGATTGGGCCCGCTCAAGTAAAGTCATGTCAAAATCAACCTTAACTAGCCATTAGTTAATGTTAGTGCATGGGTAGTTAACAGTGAATTCATTATGATTGGGCCCTCTCAAGTAAAGTCATGTCAAAATCAACCTTAACTAGCCATTAGTTAATGTTAGTGCATGGGTAGTTAACAGTTAATTCATTATGATTGGGCCCTCTCAAGTAAAGTCATGTCAAAATCAACCTTAACTAGCCATTAGTTAATGTTAGTGCATGGGTAGTTAACAGTTAATTCATTATGATTGGGCCCTCTCAAGTAAAGTCATGTCAAAATCAACCTTAACAAGCCATTAGTTAATGTTAGTGTATGGGTAGTTAATAATAAGTTATTAATGATGAAGTGACACAATGACACATTAACAAATCATCAAATTACATAACATTAAACATGCTGTAAGAGTGTCCCTGTTCATTTATACCACCAGTACAACAAACAGTGATTTTTTTCGTTACTTTATTTTTTATTTACATAATTTCACATAAATGGACTCAAAAGAAAGTCTAAACATAATGTTACTTCTAAAGACACACAGAAAATATTTAGCGCCCAGAAACTCAAAAACGTTCGATTAAAAAACGTGTATAAATAAAAAAAAATAAAAATAAAAAACGCAGATGCATACATGACTTTAATCCGGTTTACAAAAGCAGATAAAAAAAAAAAATCGACATTACCGAAACAACAACCCTTATGCGCTGAGCGAGTGTCTTAGAGTACGCCACTAATTAGTGTCCCACTTGAAACAAACCTTACATAATGTAGTTCCCTTTATTTAAAATTATTAAATTATTGTTTGTTGGAAGTATTAGTGCCATTAATTAGACAGATATGTTAAACCAAATGTAGAAAATAGACCAATAGCTAACACTAATATTTTGTATGATTCGTTTATGTTTAGTCATTACGTCTTTTCTTCCCCTAACTACGGTATCTAAGGTTCGTTTCTGGTGGGACACTAATTAGTGGCGAACTCTAGGCGTTCGATTGGCGCATAAGGTTTGTTACTAGTGTTAGTTATTGGTCTATGTTCTACATTTGATTTAACAGATCTATCTAATTAATGTCACTAATTGTCACAGCCGGTGCTGGATTGACGAGGCGAAAGTCAAAGTCAAATAACGAATACTTTTAATCTTGATTTCCAAGGAAGAGACAGGGGATTTCCACACACACTGAACACATTCGACATCAAAAGCATCCAGGAACATTAAGGAGCATTGACATTAAATGACCGACAAAGGACTGAACTCAAAGACTGACTTATAAAGCAAACTAATCAAGAAAACACAGGTGATACAGATAATGAACAAACGAGGACTAATCACAGGACTAAACCAAATCATACAAACTGACGGGGGGAGACAGAGGGAGAAACCAAATTTCAACAGTGCAAACACAAGGCAAAAGACAGGAAACATAAGGAGACATGTGACACTAATACTTTCAATGATCAATAATTTAACCATTTCAAATAAACGGAACTACAGTATGTAAGGTTGTTTCTGGAGGGACACTCATTAGTGCCGCACTCTAGGCACTCGCTCGGTGCGTAAGGTTTGTTTCAGTAATGCCATTTTAATTTAATTAATGTCGTCTGCTTTTGTACTGTAAACCAAATCAAAGTTATGTTTGCGTCTGCATCTGCATTTTTTTTGTGTGGAAAGTTAGGCACATTAAATAACAGCATGGTTTTGAGCTTCTGGACATAAAATATTTGACCTTCTGTGTGTCTTTAGAGGTAACATTATGTTTGGACTTTCTTTTGAATCCGTATATGAAATTATGTAAATTGATAGTTGTACTGGTGGTGTAAATGAACAAGGAGGACACTCTTACAGCATGTTTAATGTTTAATATACATCTGCACATTGTCTTGCCCATAACTGCACATTCCATTTTTATTTTATTTTTATATTTATTATATTCTATTCCTATTTCTAATATTTTATGTTTTTTTTTTTTTTTTTGTATATTTGTACATAATGTAAATTTATTTTTACAACTAAAGTTAATCTTATTTCTCATTCTATACTGGAACTTCCTTATAAAATGTATAGGTTATTAGCAGTCGTATAAGCATTTCACTTTATATGATACTGTGTATGACTGTGTATGTGACAAATAAAATTTGAATTTGGTATGTAATTTGATGATTTGTTAATGTGTCACTTCATTACTAACTCATTATTTACTACCCATGCACTAACATTAACTAATGGCTTGTTAAGGTTGATTTTGACATGACTTTACTTGAGAGGGCCCAATCATAATGAATTAACTGTTAACTACCCATGCACTAACATTAACTAATGGCTAGTTAAGGTTGATTTTGACATGACTTTACTTGAGAGGGCCCAATCATAATGAATTAACTGTTAACTACCCATGCACTAACATTAACTAATGGCTAGTTAAGGTTGATTTTGACATGACTTTACTTGAGAGGGCCCAATCATAATGAATTCACTGTTAAAGGGATAGTTCGAGCATTTAAGACATGAAGTTGTATGCAATCCTTATCAGCACTATAGTGTATACACACTGACCCACACTGCGTTCACCTCCCTGGTCAGAGTTCTGGCCGCTTGAAGTTTTTCAAGAAAGTAGTCACGGTTAGTTTCCGGGGCCACAAAACTGTGCGTTTTTACGTGAAAAAAATATATGCGTTTCAAAGCTTGATTAATTTACATCACAAAAAACACTCCTGACAAAAATCATACCTCAGTTTTAATCGGCACTATATTCTTTCCGTTTCCATCAATCCGCGCTGCTGTCAGTTCGCACGTTCCGATCAGCTGTTCCATTACACACTCGAATGACAACGACGTAAAAAGTAGAAAATTAACAATGGTGCGAACTTGTAAATTCCAAGGTTGTGACCACAAGAATGTGCAGGGATCGCCGTTCAGATTGCATCGTTTTCCTGTTTCTTATATAGTTATGAGACAGCTTTGGCTGGTTGCCATCGGCTACTCTGCGGGAGCTAAAATATCCAGTATCAAGGATTTTCGTGTGTGCAGTGCTCACTTCAGCGAAGACGATTACATCCCCAACCAAGGAGGAAAAATCAAAAAACGGATTTTAAAGAGTTCTGCTGTACCAGTACCACGGGTAAGCTCAATTTACTAACTTTATGTCGCATACGACAGGTTTATTTTGAAGCTAACATCGGTTTTTAGGCTAACGTTACACTGAGAATATTCTAACCGGGGCAGTGATAGCATCGACAATAATCGACTGTCTATGTGGTGAGAAAATCGGCAAATGTCATAACTAATGAATTTAATTGAATCTTTATAACACCACAAAATATGATGCTTTGCTATATTTGTTATTGTCTGTAACTATGCGGAACGTGTGTCGGTATCATCGTGTTTATAAGTGTGCTTGAAGTCACATACAGGTAGGTCTAAACCAGGTATCTCCAACTCCGGTCATCGTGAGCTACATTCCTGCAGCTCGATGTTTTCCTATGACAGGACACCTTTCTCAAATGAGACATTCTGTACAAGCCTGCTAATTACCCGTTGATTTGAGTCAGGTGTGTTGCATCAGAGAAAAACTAAAACCAGCAAGACAGTAGCTCACGAGGACTGGAGATCCCATGTCTAAACTGTACAGTAAACAATCTGATGTTTAGACTCCTGTGGAAATCACGTGAAACAAGGTCTAATATAAAAAAATATATATCGTCTGTTCCGTCTGACATTGTGCTAAAATTGGTTTCATCATCAGAAGTTTCGTAGTCAGACATGTTGTCAGTGAGTCGCGCTATCAACAGCTGATCGGAACGTGCGAACTGACAGCAGCGCGGATTGATGGAAACGGAAAGAATATAGTGCCGATTAAAACTGAGGTATGATTTTTGTCAGGAGTGTTTTTTGTGATGTAAATTAATCAAGCTTTGAAACGCATATATTTTTTTCACGTAAAAACGCACAGTTTTGAGGCCCCGGAAACTAACCGTGACTACTTTCTTGAAAAACTTCCAGCGGCCAGAACTCTGACCAGGGAGGTGAACGCAGTGTGGGTCAGTGTGTATACACTATAGTGCTGATAAGGATTGCATACAACTTCATGTCTTAAATGCTCGAACTATCCCTTTAACTACTTACTAAACTCAGCTCATGATTTATGATATACTTCCTATCAAATACACATGTACTAACACAGTCAGTATCAGCCTGGTTATGTTGTGCCAAGATGCCGTGTGGATTTTCAAGAAGTCAGAGAGCGGAGGTGCAGGATCATCATGGCTCTGTCTGGATGGAGAGTGGACTCTTTCTAGTTTGAGCATTTCTTTAGGAATTGTTCTACAAATGTTCTTTGTGGGTTTTTATTTTTTATTATTCTGTGTATAAATCAATAGGGTGAGTTTAAAGGGAAAGAGAAGAACATAAAACAGACAAGATCAGTCATTAGTGTATTTAGTATTTTCTACACTTGATGAAGAGGATCAAGTAATCCTTTGACACCCAATAATGTTTAAGACAAAGCTGAAGATGTCAAATGCTCAAATTATGTGTAGCACCACGCCAGCAGAGGGAGCCCTCACCTGAATACTGACTGGTACCACTCCCTCTGCTTCTTCTGTCTTCACTTCCTGTTTGGCGGCCATTAAAAGCATGGCCAGGGCCAAACAGACTTTGCGAAGTATTGCCAGTTCTACTGTCTTACCGAGCGTTTCTCTTGAATTGTTTGATTACCACGTGTATGATTTATCGCCTGTTTCTCTGGATTTTGCCTTTTGGATTATCCCTTTGTTTGTTTGCTGGTTGGACTGATTACTGTGAATTTTGACCTTCTTGCCTGTGACCACGACTCTGATTTCTGCCGTACGTTTTGGATTGTTGTTCAGCTCTCTCATTAAACTTCTGCAAATGGATTCCAACGCAGCTTCAGCCTCAGCCTCCTTACAGAATACTTCGCCTACATTGAATCCAGCGGAAGTTTCCCAGCTCCAAGCGGCTTTTGCTCATCAAGGTGAACTGCTCAAGAGTTATCAAGAACAGCTCAACAAACTTCAATCTACAAATGAGCATCTGACCAATTACACCCACTCGCTCCCTTCTCCTACACCACAAACGGTAAGACTCGCTATGCCTGAAAAATTTGATGGTTCAGCTGAGCAATGCCGGGGCTTTATTCGCCAAGTGGGGATTTATTTTGCTAGCCAAGAAGAACAGTTTTACTCAGAAGAAAAGAAATGTGCTTTTCTGATGTCACTGCTTACTGGCAAAGCAATTGATTGGGCTGCAGCGGTCTGGGAGACAGATATTACAGATACAGATATTTTGTTTCGTACCTCCTATGAGTATTTCGTCCAACAACTAAGAGAAGTGTTTGAATATCCGGCGGGGGGCAAGGATATATCTACACAATTGCTTCACATGTCTCAAGGCACCCGCACTGCTGCAGATTATGCTATCGAGTTTAGAACACTCGCTGCTCAAAGTGGTTGGAATGACATCTCTTTAAAGGCTGTATTTAAACAAAGCTTGAACCTCGATCTACAGGCAGAACTGGCTTGTAAAGGAGAGGACTGCACCTTTACTGAATATATAACTCTCGCTATTAAGATCGATAATCTCATGAGGAACGCTCCCAAGAAGAAATTTTTTCCACCATCACATGCTAGCACTCCAACCACATACCAGCCCTGCCATTTTCCTCAACCCACTCCCATGTCTAACCAGGAGCCCATGCAACTGGGTTTCTCAAGACTCACTGAAGAGGAGAGAGCTCGACGACGTCAACTCAACCTGTGCTTCTACTGTGGTGAAACTGGCCATCACAGCGTGACCTGCCCACACAAAACCCGGAGGAACACCAAGATTACTACCCGGGTGAGTGTTGAACAATTCTCTCGTCTACCTACTAAATCATTGACTTTTCCTGTTCGGCTGTCTACTGAAAATACTTTTATTGATTTAACAGCACTGATCGATTCTGGAGCTGCCCTGAATCTCATCCACCAGGACATTGTTCACAAATTCAACATTCCTACTCAACTCTGTGTACCACCCATCAAAATCAGTGCTATTAACAACGCACTCATAGGAGATGGCATCAACCGACAAACAACACCACTTCAACTCCAGATTGGACTTTTCCATCAAGAGGCCATCTTCTTCTACATCATTGACTCTCCCAAGCATGAAATTATCCTTGGCTACCCCTGGCTATCTGTTCACGACCCAGTTCTTTCCTGGTACCATGGTGAGTTAACCCATTGGTCGGAATTCTGCCAAACTCATTGCATGCACTCTGTCACCATCAAGCCATGTATGACAACCAGTATTGAAAGCTCAAACACTAATCAAACTACTAAGATTCCAGCCTGTTATGAAGAGTTTGGTGAGGTTTTTAGTAAAAGCAAGGCCACAAAGTTACCACCACACCGACCATGGGACTGCGCTATCGATTTATTACCCAATGCCATGCCACCCAAAAGCAAAGTCTATCCCCTGTCCCGAAATGAAACCCAAGCCATGGAGGAGTAAATAAAAGAAGCTATGGACTCCGGATTTATTCGTCCCTCCACCTCACCAGCTGCTGCAGGATTCTTCTTTGTAGAGAAGAAAGATGGAGGCTTAAGACCATGCATAGACTACAGAGGTTTGAACAATGTAACCGTCAAGTTTCGCTACCCCCTTCCACTGGTTCCTTCAGCACTGGAACAACTACGCGAGGCCAGGATCTATACTAAACTTGACCTCAGAAGTGCTTACAACCTGATCCGGATTCGTGAAGGTGATGAGTGGAAGACTGCTTTTCTCACCACTAGGGGGCACTACGAGTACTTGGTCATGCCGTATGGTCTTGCAAACGCCCCAGCAGTCTTCCAGTCCTTCATCAATGAGATCTTACGAGATCTTCTGAACCAGTGTGTAGTGGCATACATTGATGACATCTTAATTTACTCTACGACTGAATCTGAACACATCCAGCATGTCAAGACTGTACTCTCCCGCCTGTTGGATAACCAACTATATATCAAAGCAGAAAAATGTGAGTTTCATGTCAAGCAAACATCCTTCCTTGGGTACAACATCAGCCATCAAGGCGTAGAGATGGATGCCTCCAAGGTCAGAGCAGTCACAGAATGGCCTCAACCCACTACAGTAAGAGAACTTCAGAGATTTCTTGGCTTTGCAAATTTCTACAGACGCTTCATTCGTAACTATAGTCTGATTGCATCCCCCTTGACATCACTATTAAAAGGCAAGCCATCAAAACTCAAATGGACTGAAGAAGCTACCCAAACCTTCACCAAGCTCAAGCACAGTTTTACTACGGCCCCGATTCTCAAGCATCCTGATCCTGATCTTCCCTTCGTGATCGAAGTAGATGCATCCGACTGTGGAATCGGAGCCGTTCTTTCACAGCGTCATGGCCAACCAGGAAAACTCTACCCTTGTGCATTCTTTTCAAGGAAACTGACATCTGCTGAGCGCAACTATGATGTAGGCAATAAAGAGCTTTTATCCATGAAGGCAGCAATCGAAGAGTGGAGGCATTGGCTTGAGGGAGCAGTCCATCCATTTCAAGTCATCACAGACCATAAAAACCTGGAATACATCAAGAGTGCAAAACGCCTAAATCCACGTCAAGCCCGTTGGTCTCTGTTCTTCACTCGTTTCCAGTTTACAGTTACCTACAGACCTGGCAGCAAGAACAGTAAGGCTGATGCTCTATCCAGACGTCACGACTCTTCAACAGACAATGCCACACCTGAATCTATTCTTCCATCATCTGTTATAATTGCAGCAGTAAACTGGGATATTATGGAAGAGATCCAACGAGCCCATCAACAAGAACCACCACCAGCAAACTGTCCCATGAACAAACTCTTTGTGCCTCAAGGATTACGTCCCAGAGTCATGCAATGGGTTCACACCTCACTGAGCTCAGGACACCCGGGAATTTCGCGTACTCTCCATCTGTTACAGAATTCCTTTTGGTGGCCATCAATGTCTAAAGATGTGGTAACCTATGTTAAGTCCTGTCACTCTTGCGCTCAATCCAAAACCCCCAAGGAACTACCTTCTGGCCTCCTCCAACCATTGCCCATTCCCCAGCGTCCCTGGTCTCACTTATCCATAGACTTTGTTACAGACCTTCCACTCTCCAATGGTTTCACCACTATACTGGTAATCATAGATCGCTTCTCTAAAGCCTGTCGTTTGATCCCTCTCAAAGGTCTTCCCACAGCCATGGAGACGGCTCAAGCTCTATTCCAAAATGTCTTCAGGATCTATGGTTTACCAGAAGATATTGTATCTGACAGAGGAACTCAATTTACCTCTCAAGTTTGGAGAGCGTTCTGCAAGCAGCTAGACATCAACATAAGCCTCACATCAGGATATCATCCACAATCTAATGGTCAAGTTGAGAGACTGAACCAAGAAATCGGACGGTATCTTAGGACTTACTGTAGTCGTGAACAGAACCGGTGGGCAGAATTTCTTCCATGGGCTGAATACGCGCAAAACTCCTTAACTCACTCTTCAACTGGAATGACCCCCTTCCAATGTGTCTTGGGATACCAACCCCCCTTGTTCCCTTGGTCTGGTGAACCGTCATCTGTGCCTGCAGTTGACGACTGGATCAGGCGTAGTGAGAGGGTATGGGACAGTGCCCATGTTCGTCTACAGAGAGCCATCAGAACCCAAGAGTTTCAGGCCAACAGACGACGTCGTCCACACCCTCCCTACCAACCAGGAGAACGGGTCTGGCTTTCTACGAGGGACCTCAAGCTACGGCTACCAAGCAGGAAGCTCAGCCCCAGGTATGTTGGCCCATTTAAAATAATCAGACAGATTAATGAGGTCACATACCAGCTTGAGCTTCCTACTAATTACCGCATCTCTCCATCCTTCCATGTGTTGCTCCTCAAACCAGTCCACCCGGGTGCTGACCCCAACGCTGAGAACCATGAGCCGCCGCCACCGCTGGATGTAGATGGAGCACCAGCATATAAAGTGAACGCATTGCTGGACTCAAGACGTCGAGGGGGTCAGCTCCAATATCTGGTGGATTGGGAGGGCTATGGACCTGAGGAGAGATCATGGGTAGTTTCCCACGACATCCTGGATCCATCACTCATTGAAGACTTTCATCGAGCCAGACCCGATCGTCCAGCACCACGACCACGGGGACGTCCTCGACGAGCGCCAGGAGGCGCTCCTAGGGGGGGGGGATTCTGTAGCACCACGCCAGCAGAGGGAGCCCTCACCTGAATACTGACTGGTACCACTCCCTCTGCTTCTTCTGTCTTCACTTCCTGTTTGGCGGCCATTAAAAGCATGGCCAGGGCCAAACAGACTTTGCGAAGTATTGCCAGTTCTACTGTCTTACCGAGCGTTTCTCTTGAATTGTTTGATTACCACGTGTATGATTTATCGCCTGTTTCTCTGGATTTTGCCTATTGGATTATCCCTTTGTTTGTTTGCTGGTTGGACTGATTACTGTGAATTTTGACCTTCTTGCCTGTGACCACGACTCTGATTTCTGCCGTACGTTTTGGATTGTTGTTCAGCTCTCTCATTAAACTTCTGCAAATGGATTCCAACGCAGCTTCAGCCTCAGCCTCCTTACATTATGATAGTATTAAATTACTTAAATTAATTTCAAAGTCACAGTATTTCACATTCTTTCCTAAAGATTTAGTTTACCCATAAATGTTAATTAATGCATTAACTATCAAACATGTACTAACATGTCGTTAAGGCTGCCGTTATTCATCCATGAATCCGTATGACTCCAGTTGTAGTTAAGGATAGCCGTTTGTTAGTTCATAATTAGTTAATTCCTTGAATAATCATTAGTAGGTGATGAATTAAGTATTAATTTAGACATTAGTACATGATTATTCATGTACCCTTATTGTAAAGTGTTACCCCTACAGGCACCTATATATTTTTCTTATTTAACAAAAGTTCACTTTGCGCTCTCGCGCTTCTGCCTCCGCTATTGTCCTGTCAATCATCTCGCTGGATCAGTGCGCTGTTGCTCATGATGTATATGAAGCAGACGATTGTCTGTTGTCCCGCTGAACTACCTTGATTTTATTTCTATAAAAATGATTTCTACATAATATTTTAATAAAAAACGACGGTGGGGCGGTGGGCAAGTAATTTAATCGTTGGCCGAACACCGTGAAAAGCGACTTTTTAAAGCGTTATTTTTTTTTTTTTATCTAGCTGATATCAACATTTTACTTAAGCATCAATTCTGTGCACACTTATAGTAACTTAAATCCTGGCGAAATGAAATGACGTTCCTGTGGCTGATATACAGTGCAGTAAAAAATTTAATTCTCTACCCTCGGTACTGTCACGAATTGAGTCGTCCTATCATCATAAACTCTTGCACTATACACATCATGGCCTTCATTCCCCACAAGCCACTACACTAATCACTGCATTCACCTGCTCCTTGTTTCTCACTGCACTGATTACCGCTCACACCTGCACCTCATTTCTAGGACTGCATTTAAGGGTAACACTTTAGAATAATGGGCCGTTGTTAACAAGTAACTATGCAGGAAGTAATAGGTAGTTCTACATTAACACTTAATTTAATACTATTAACTAATATAGAAGCAAGATTAACTAAGCAGTAGGTAAGTGATAATTTTGGACAAAGGTAGTCCCTTATTAGGTATTTGATAATTACTAAAGAAAAAATTGTCATTGAGAACTACTTGTGAACTGTGACCAATTCATAAAGAATAACTAGTTAACTATCACAACAGTAACATTTATAAAATCAACAATTAGGTTATTTGTGCAAACTAATTTATGAACACCACCACCATCACCACCGGTTGAAGTACTGGTTGAAATTGTGACTCTGACCAAAATATGAATGGATGTGTTCTCTGTTCATTTCAAACAAACATATAATATAATTTCTTTAATTAGGATGTAATGCCATCAATGATTTGATGCTCATGATTGGATTATTTCACTATTATGAGCTGCATTTAGTTCAATGTTCAATGTTTTTTTTTTGTATTAGTATTAATAGTATTCTGGGGCAGGCTGCTCTTTAGTGCGATAGTAAATAATTATGTTCTTTTACTTCCGTAATGAAGACATTAACTGCATTTATTTTGTAAAGTACAAAAACATTTTTCACAGTACAATGTCTGAAAATCACTAGTGCTTCAGTGCAAGTTTACTGTAAATTACTTGTAAAATCCATCTTAACCCCTCAATAATAACTCAAGTGTTACCTTGTCAGTCCCCATGAACTACTACTGTGATCTGGCCCATTATTTTAAAGTGAAAAACATCTTAACCCCTCAATAATAACTCAAGTGTTACCTTTTCAGTCCACATGAACTACTACTGTGATCTGGCCCATTATTTTAAAGTGAAAAACATCTTAACCCCTCAATAATAACTCAAGTGTTACCTTTTCAGTCCGCATGAACTACTAGTGTGATCTGGCCCATTATTTTAAAGTGAAAAACATCTTAACCCCTCAATAATAACTCAAGTGTTACCTTTTCAGTCCGCATGAACTACTAGTGTGATCTGGCCCATTATTTTAAAGTGAAAAACATCTTAACCCCTCAATAATAACTCAAGTGTTACCTTGTCAGTCTGTATGAATTACTAGTGTGATCTGGCCCATTATTTTAAAGTGAAAAACATCTTAACCCTTCAATAATAACTCAAGTGTTACCTTGCTTGTGGCTAGGTTTATTTACTGTGCCAAATTTATTTTAAGAGTTTAATTTTACTTTAATTTTAAAATGTCCCCTAAACATAATACCCCCAAACATAAACCCACCAATTTTATAGTAAATATGCAAATTTATCATTTCATTAATAAGCGATTTAGATAGCCCCCTTAACCTACCCCCAAACCTAAACCATTTTACAGCAAATATGCATTTTTTCATTATATTAATAAGTGATTTAAAATGTAATATATAAAACGTAACATTAACTGACCAAAATATGCAGGAAAATTCTCATTTTGATAACAATATAGCATAAAAAAAAAATTATAGTCACTAATCACACTCCTACCTCTAAACCTAACGTTAACCATAACTCTCTCTGTACAGTAATAAAGAAAAACATGAAAGATGGAAACGTGCAATCGCAATCATTTATTCAGTGCAAAAATGTCAACAGCCGTACCAAAAAGTAATCCAAATGACTATGCGTTTGCAGCCGCAGTCGTCTCTGGCGGAATACAGACAGTAGGTTTCTTTGAGGTACAGAGTAGGATTTAGGTTGCTGATGGCTGAAAATATTATCCTGATCCTCTCCGTGATAGCGCCTGCGCATCGTTCAAACAAATCTCACTAGAAACACGGCATGTCGTAATCTGTAGCGAATGCTGGCAAGAGCCAATGAACGTTCGATTTTCCTGCCGTAAAGCCTGTAGTTTCCTGGTGCGTTTGTATTTGAATTGTTAAATGCGCTGCAGCGCGGGGGTTTATTGCTGTTGCTGCTGGAGTCGCTGCTCGGGATGGAGATGTTACGATCGTCATATAAAGGCTTGAATTTGGGTCGGTTCCTCGCAATCGTATGAATTCTGAAGATCTGGATTACAGCGTACAAATAAAATTGTTTGATTTTATGATTATGATGCGTGTTCGGTGCATTTTATGGTTGGATTGTTAGTCACAGCATGTCGGAGAAAACGCCTTTTGTGTCCCACCACGGCAAACGATTGCAGAAATGTCATTTATTTTAATGGTTTAAAGTGTAGTCTTGTTTAACATTTTGTAGACCTTAAAATGCTAAAAATACTAAGTATTTGTACGTTTAGATGCTGTAAATAACGTTACGTCAGTATTGTATGTTTTAGTGTCTGGAAAAACGTAAGTAAATGTATGTTTTGGAGAACCACATTTTATGTAAATACATACGAATTATCATGAGATCACGTTGCATATAGACA
The DNA here is from genome assembly GCF_049309525.1 of Garra rufa. Taxonomy (NCBI): domain Eukaryota; kingdom Metazoa; phylum Chordata; class Actinopteri; order Cypriniformes; family Cyprinidae; genus Garra; species Garra rufa. Next base: position 15,406,210 of record NC_133382.1, read on the forward strand.
TGTTGGTGAGGGGTTTAGATGTTTTTCACTTTAAAATAATGGGCCAGATCACACTAGTAGTTCATGCAGACTGACAATGTAACACTTGAGTTATTATTGAGGGGTTAACATGTTTTTCACTTTAAAATAATGGACCAGATCACACTAGTAGTTCATGCAGACTGACAAGGTAACACTTGAGTTATTATTGAGGGGTTAACATGTTTTTCACTTTAAAATAATGGGCCAGATCACATTAGTAGTTCATGCAGACTGACAAGGTAACACTTGAGTTATTATTGAGGGGTTAACATGTTTTTCACTTTAAAATAATGGGCCAGATCACACTAGTAGTTCATGCAGAATGACAAGGTAACACTTGAGTTATTATTGAGGGGTTAACATGTTTTTCACTTTAAAATAATGGGCCAGATCACATTAGTAGTTCATGTGGACTTACAAGGTAACACTTGAGTTATTATTGAGGGGTTAACATGTTTTTCACTTTAAAATAATGGGCCAGATCACATTAGTAGTTCATGCGGACTTACAAGGTAACACTTGAGTTATTATTGAGGGGTTAACATGTTTTTCACTTTAAAATAATGGGCCAGATCACACTAGTAGTTCATGCAGACTGACAAGGTAACACTTGAGTTATTATTGAGGGGTTAACATGTTTTTCACTTTAAAATAATGGGCCAGATCACATTAGTAGTTCATGCGGACTTACAAGGTAACACTTGAGTTATTATTGAGGGGTTAACATGTTTTTCACTTTAAAATAATGGGCCAGATCACACTAGTAGTTCATGCAGACTGACAAGGTAACACTTGAGTTATTATTGAGGGGTTAACATGTTTTTCACTTTAAAATAATGGGCCAGATCACATTAGTAGTTCATGCAGACTGACAAGGTAACACTTGAGTTATTATTGAGGGGTTAACATGTTTTTCACTTTAAAATAATGGGCCAGATCACACTAGTAGTTCATGCAGACTGACAAGGTAACACTTGAGTTATTATTGAGGGGTTAACATGTTTTTCACTTTAAAATAATGGGCCAGATCACATTAGTAGTTCATGCGGACTTACAAGGTAACACTTGAGTTATTATTGAGGGGTTAACATGTTTTTCACTTTTAAATAATGGGCCAGATCACACTAGTAGTTCATGCGGACTTACAAGGTAACACTTGAGTTATTATTGAGGGGTTAACATGTTTTTCACTTTAAAATAATGGGCCAGATCACATTAGTAGTTCATGCGGACTTACAAGGTAACACTTGAGTTATTATTGAGGGGTTAAGATGGATTTTGCAAGTAATTTACAATAAACAGTTTTTATCATATTTTATCCCAGCCAACATGCATATGTGGGGCCCACATGGTTTATGCTTGGGCTATATGGGTACCAAGTGGGCATGGTCCCAAAATGGGCTTCTTATCTGGGGCCCACTTGAGGTAGCTAAGTAGGTCCCACATGGGTCAAAAGAGGTGGGCTCCCCATGTGGGTCCCAGCTGGGTCACTAATGAGAAATGAGCATATGGGCTCAAAATGGTCTATACAAGTGGGGCCCATATGGGTTTAACATATGGGTCAGTCATGGGCAAACTCAATTAATCCCATACAGGCTGCCTACATGGGGCCAAGGTAGTACCCATATAGTTACCGTCTATATGGTTTAAGAATGGGGAAACACATACGGGGCCCGCTTTGATGAACCATATGGGTTTGGCATGGGCAAACTCAATCAATCCCATACAGGCTGCCTAGATGGGGCCAATGTAGTACCCAGATAGTTACCATCTATATGGGTTCAAAATGGGGAAACACATATGGGGCCCACTTTGATAAACCATATTGGTTTGGCATGGGTAAACTCAAACAATCCCATATAGGCTGCCTACATGGGGCCAAGGTAGTACCCAGATAGTTAACGTCTATATGGGTTCAGAATGGGGAAACACATATGGGGCCCGGTTTGATAAACCAAATGGGTTTGGCATGGGCAAACTCAATCAATCCCATACATGCTGCCTAGATGGGGCCAATGTAGTACCCAGATAGTTACCATCTATATGGGTTCAAAACGGGGAAACACATATGGGGCGCACTTTGATAACCCATATGGGTTTGGCATGGGCAAACTCAATCAATCCCATACAGGCTGCCTAGATGGGGCCAATGTAGTACCCAGATAGTTACCATCTATATGGGTTCAAAACGGGGAAACACATATGGGGCCCACTTTGATAACCCATATGGGTTTGGCATGGGCAAACTCAATCAATCCCATACAGGCTGCCTAGATGGGGCCAATGTAGTACCCACATAGTTACCATCTATATGGGTTCAAAACGGGGAAACACATATGGGGCCCACTTTGATAACCCACATGGGTTTGGCATGGGCAAACTCAATCAATCCCATACAGGCTGCCTAGATGGGGCCAATGTAGTACCCACATAGTTACCATCTATATGGGTTCAAAACGGGGAAACACATATGGGGCCCACGTTGATAAACCATATGGGTTTGGCATGGGTAAACTCAATCAATCCCATATAGGCTGCCTACATGGGGCCAAGGTAGTACCCAGATAGTTAACGTCTATATGGGTTCAGAAAGGGGAAACACATATGGGGCCCACTTTGATAAACCATATGGGTTTGGCATGGGCAAACTCAATCAATCCCATACAGTCTGCCTAGATGGGGCCAATGTAGTACCCACATAGTTACCATCTATGTGGGTTCAAAACGGGAAAACACATATGGGGCCCACGTTGATAAACCATATGGGTTTGGCATGGGTAAACTCAATCAATCCCATATAGGCTGCCTACATGGGGCCAAGGTAGTACCCAGATAGTTAACGTCTATATGGGTTCAGAATGGGGAAACACATATGGGGCCCGGTTTGATAAACCATATGGGTTTGGCATGGGCAAACTCAATCAATCCCATACAGGCTGCCTACATGGGGCCAAGGTAGTACTCAGATAGTTAACGTCTATATGGGTTCAGAAAGGGGAAACACATATGTGGCCCACGTTGATAAACCATATGGGTTTGGCATGGGCAAACTCAATCAATCCCATACAGTCTGCCTACATGGGGCCAATGTAGTACCCAGATAGTTACCATCTATATGGGTTCAAAACGGGGAAACACATATGGGGCCCACTTTGATAACCCACATGGGTTTGGCATGGGCAAACTCAATCAATCCCATACAGGCTGCCTAGATGGGGCCAATGTAGTACCCACATAGTTACCATCTATATGGGTTCAAAACGGGGAAACACATATGGGGCCCACGTTGATAAACCATATGGGTTTGGCATGGGTAAACTCAATCAATCCCATACAGGCTGCCTACATGGGGCCAAGGTAGTACTCAGATAGTTAACGTCTATATGGGTTCAGAAAGGGGAAACACATATGGGGCCCACTTTGATAAACCATATGGGTTTGGCATGGGCAAACTCAATCAATCCCATAGAGTCTGCCTAGATGGGGCCAATGTAGTACCCACATAGTTACCATCTATGTGGGTTCAAAACGGGGAAACACATATGGGGCCCACGTTGATAAACCATATGGGTTTGGCATGGGTAAACTCAATCAATCCCATATAGGCTGCCTACATGGGGCCAAGGTACTACCCAGATAGTTAACGTCTATATAGGTTCAGAAGGGGGAAACACATATGGGGCCCGGTTTGATAAACCATATGGGTTTGGCATGGGCAAACTCAATCAATCCCATACAGGCTGCCTACATGGGGCCAATGTAGTACTCAGATAGTTAACGTCTATATGGGTTCAGAATGGGGAAACACATATGGGGCCCACTTTGATAACCCATATGGGTTTGGCATGGGCAAACTCAATCAATCCCATACAGTCTGCCTACATGGGGCCAATGTAGTACCCAGATAGTTAACGTCTATATGGGTTCAGAATGGGGAAACACATATGGGGCCCGCTTTGACACACCATATGGGTTTGGCATGGGCAAACTCAATCAGTCCCATACAGTCTGCCTACATGGGGCCAATGTAGTACTCAGATAGTTAACGTCTATATGGGTTCAGAATGGGGAAACACATATGGGGCCCACTTTGATAAACCATATGGGTTTGGCATGGGCAAACTCAATCAATCCCATACAGTCTGCCTACATGGGGCCAATGTAGTACCCAGATAGTTAATGTCTATATGGGTTCAGAATGGGGAAACACATATGGGGCCCGGTTTGATAAACCAAAAGGGTTTGGCATGGGCAAACTCAATCAGTCCCATACAGTCTGCCTACATGGGGCCAATGTAGTACCCAGATAGTTAACGTCTATATGGGTTCAGAATGGGGAAACACATATGGGGCCCGCTTTGATAAACCATATGGGTTTGGCATGGGCAAACTCAATCAGTCCCATACAGTCTGCCTACATGGGGCCAATGTAGTACCCAGAGAGTTAACGTCTATATGGGTTCAGAATGGGGAAACACATATGGGGCCCGCTTTGATAAACCATATGGGTTTGGCATGGGCAAACTCAATCAGTCCCATACAGTCTGCCTACATGGGGCCAATGTAGTACCCAGATAGTTAACGTCTATATGGGTTCAGAATGGGGAAACACATATGGGGCCCGCTTTGATAAACCATATGGGTTTGGCTTGGGCAAACTCAATCAATCCCATACAGTCTGCCTACATGGGGCCAAGGTAGTACCCACATAGTTAACGTCTAGATGGGTTCAAAACTGGGAAACACATATGGGGCCCGGTTTCATAAACCATATGGGTTTGGCATGGGCAAACACAATCAGTCCCATATAGGGAGCCCACATGGGGCCAAATTGGTAACCACATAGTTAATTGATAGTTACCAAAAAATAACTACAATACTTATATATTTTTTTCATTGTAAAACCATTATAAATTTTCATAAGGGACATGGGGTCCTCTTGGCCAAACCAAATATGATTCTAACCCTAATCAAACATGACTGTGTCTAATTTACAAATAGTTTGGAGCATTATGATTAGCTTTTGGTTAGAGCCGTGTTTGGTTAGAGTTAGAACTAAACTCAGCAAGACAATCGTCACAATTCTGTCGTCATTTGCTCATTCTCTGTTCAAAACCTGCATGAAGTCTTTCTTCTGTTGAACATTATCTAAATTATTTTTTAAATAGTTATTTTAAAGAATGTTGGAAGCCAGTTGCTGGACACATCTTGGGAAATAAAAATTAATAAATAAAACGGCTATGGAAGTCATTGGGGGCCAGAAACTTTTTGTTAAGATAATTTCCCAAAATATTTGTGTATATTGTTTTTATTACACAGAAAAAATTAATACAGGTTTGGTACAACTTAAGGTGAGGAAATGATAGCAGAATTTTGGAGCTGAAGAACCCAGCTGGTACAGGCAAACCAGGTCAAACCTGGGTGTGGTCAAAAATGTCCTGCATAGCACATGTCTTTTGATATCTGAAATTGGGCAAATGACCTGTACAATCATAGGACATTACATATTCAAAGTGTCAGTTTTTAGTGGTCTGATTTTGTGAGTTACAGCACAATGCTTATCACAATAGATGTTTTTATATAAGAAAAAAATAAGGAAAACTGTGCACTTTAATGAAAAGGTTAGAGATTACTAATTATCTCTAAATAATGGGATAACATATTTGGATTGTAATCGCTTTGAGACGGGTAGAAGAAATCAAACCCTCTAGCAGCTTGTCATGTGCCCTGATTTAGTGAAACTCCCCCAGTTTTATGGTCAGTCGGAGTGACAAATGCATTTCTAGAGATATTCTTTTAAATTTTGTAAGGTCATCAGTTCATATAATAAAATAGCCCAAGTAAAGAAAGATATAATGGAATTTTATGTTTCTGAAATGTATCATTAGCTTTTTTTTATTTTATGTCCCAGCACATGACAAACCATCAAAGTTATAAAATGGTTTGCTAAATGATTGAAAAGGGTTAACAAAAATACTTGTAAATCAAAGTTGATTTTTTTTTTTACATGATACACTATTGCCAGTATTTTCTCCCTTCTAATGAACAGGTTTGACTACTTTAGTAATTTCCATTAGAACAAACTTAATGTTTAAGCATAAAATGATATTATAGGGAATTGTGTGCTTCTAATTTTATAGCAACAGTTTGGACAGGAGCCTCTTCAATTGTAAGATGACAATGCCTTTGTGTATAAGGCAAGGTTCAAACCAAAATGACTGATTCAGTCAGTGTGGAAGAACTTGACTGGTCTGCATAAAGCCAAGTCCTAATCCCAGTTGAACACCTCTGGACTGATTTTTAAATGACCTTGAGCCAAAAACTCATCGCCAAACACCAATGACTTGTACAAACACCACATGGACAAAAGTATTAGGACACCCCTTCTTTAAAACAGAAATAGGCACTTCTAAAACTGTGGCAACAAAAATGGGAACATAATTAATGTAGCCTATTTAAAAATTGTATTTCCATCTCTGTTGAAAAAGTTTTGGATTTGTCCAAAATGACTGTACCGATATGTACAAGTCATTGGTGTTTGGTGATAACTTTTTGGCTCAATGTCTGCATTTAAAGTCACACCGAGGTGTTCAACTGGGATTAAGACTTGGCTTTATGCAGACCAGTCAAGTTCTTCCACACTGACTGAATCAATCATTTCAATTTGAACCTTGCCTTATACACAAAGGCATTGTTATGTTAAAACTGTTGCTATTAAAATTAATTCCCTAGAATATAATTTTATGCTTAAACATTAAGATTTGTACTCATGGAAATTACTAAAGTAGTCAAACCTGTTCATTAGAAGGGTACTTTTGGCTATATAGTGTATGTATTTTGAATCAATATCTTTGTTTTGATTTTGTGGACCTACAATTTTGTGAATGGCTACAACTGCATTTTTATTTCATACACTGAAAACAATTTTTGAACAACTATTAAAATAATACAGCCTACAAATAACACTAAACACACATATTTCTTTAAAAAAATCTTTATCTTGCCATTACCACGCTGGTTGTATAACCTTGCTGGAGGGATCATGATTGGTTAAGCTGACTGCCATCTGACAAGTAACTGGCCAATGACAACTGTGCGCGCCTTTACTGGTCAAGTTTGAAAATACGTTAGTTTGTTACATTTTTATTTTAAATTAACTCGCGTTGTGACATGTGGAGAACAAAAGCTGGAATGTGAACACAGAGGAAGACCGGACTGGATCTGTGAGGTCCTGCAAGCAGATTGCTGATATCAGGTAAGGGAACATATTTCAGTCTTTCTAGCTTTATGTTCTTTCTGTGTAAATTCCACATGAGGTAACAGACGCACTATGACTTGCATCTGTGCTTCATCAAAGATGTTACACCAGATGCTAATCGCGATTAGCATATTAGCACGTATTTGTAGCCCCTGATATTGCTATGTGTTATAGATAGGCTACGAATGTTGTCAGCTAATTTAAACGCAATGCATGAGAAGGAGCAATGAGTACAGTGATGAAAGTGCTATTAAAGCTCGGAAACACAGGACTCTAACTATAAAACACAAACTGCTACCAATAACATTATTTTTAATCTTTGATTCTAAATCTTTCATGGGATTAAAATATAAAAGTATGGTTCTTCTCATAATCAAAAATACATTTGTAAGACATTTGCCCCACTGATTATCAATATGACTAACTTTTTTATTCTTTTGTCTTTCTTCATCTGCGATAACAAATACGGAGAACATGCTACCATCATCAGTCCTTTAGTTGTTTCACTACAAAAAATATTATGAGTCCTTCATGAGCCTTAAATGGGTCTGGATAAATGCAGCTGCAGGTAAAATTATGTTAAGTTTTGGTTTGATTTGGGTGCACAAATTTTTAAGCTACAATTGTGTTTACCTTGTTTTGATACATTTATAAAAAGAGTCTATTGTTGTGAATCCAGTGTCTTTTTGGGGATTCACATTTTTTCTTTTTGGATTGCCATGAGTTAGGCATATTCTTACATTTTTAATTATATAATAACTAACAGTCTCAAAGCTGACTGTTCATGTTTTCTGAATGATTTATAGTGGCAAATGTTGGTACGATTGAAAAACATTTTGTATAAGAGTTCAAAAGAATTTTAAAAGTGAAATCTTTATTTTTAAGGACTTATCAGCCCACCCCAGACCGACTGAGGATTCAGCTGATTACTGGCAATATAGTGGAGGGCTCTTCTTTATCTGCTACACTCCACTAGAACTTCTGGTATGGATTTATTAACTATTTGCAAAGTTTTGATTTGATGTAATTTAATAAAATGTACTTTTTAATTTACTTTTATGTCCTATTTAAATTTGTTTTTACATAATTTACTTAATACAGTGTGCAGTTAGGATTCTGAATTATGTGTAATGATTTAAATTCTAAATTGACTCTAAAAATTAATTTGCCAGAACCTACAATTACGTCTTATTTTATTTTTTATTTTATTATTATATATTTTTTTGTTAAATCTTCAGGTAGTAAAAAAAAAAAAAAGTTTTAGTATTTTAGTTTATCTAAGAGCTCTAACTTATGTTATTAAAACTGTAACCCTTAAGTCGATCCATCCTGGAAATTTAAGAATGGTCCAAATTTGTGATCAACTCAGTTGTTTTCCAACGGCACAAAGAAGAATATTTTAAAATTTCTATTTTAAATCACTCATAAATCATCAGCATTAATAATATTAATAATAATAAAAAATACTTAAAAGGGATAGTTCACCCAAAAATGAAAATTTGATGTTTATCTGCTTACCCCAAATGCATCCAAGATGTAGGTGACTTTGTTTCCTCAGAAAAACACAAACGAAGATTTTTAACGAAAACTGGTGCGGTCTGCCAGCCTTATCATGGACGTGGATGGGCACCAAACCTTTAAAAGTAAACAAAAACATGCACAGACAAATCCAAATTATACCCTGCGACTCGTGAGGATACATTGATGTCCTAAGACACGAAACGATCGATTTTTGTTAGAAACTGAACAGTTTTTATATCATTTTTTACCTTTGATACAAAGCCACGTCCATCTGTCCTGAGCACGGGCTCATCATCCGGATCGTTATACGTGTAGCGCTCTGGCATAGTATACACAAACACCGGAAGCGATCTGTCGCATGAATACAACACTCATTGTTTCCACAGTGCTCAGAGATTGTGGCTATAGCGGCTATTCAAAATGGTAATTACTTGCGCGTATCCTGATTGTTCAAACCGATTTAAAACTCATCCGGGACTTGTACTGATTTCCCCTTACGGCGTTTGCGTATTCTTCGCCTGAGCGCGAGCACATGTAACGTAACTGATGCCAAACTCGTGCTCAGGACAGATGGACGTGGCTGTGTATCAAAGGTAAAAAATGATATAAATACTGTTCAGTTTCTCGCAAAAAACGATCTTTTCGTGTCTTAAGACATCAGTGTATCGTCACAAGCCGCAGGGTGTAATTTGGATTTGTCTGTGCATGTTTTTGTTTACTTTTAAAGGTTTGGTGCCCATCCACGTCCATGATAAGGCTGGCAGACTGCACCGGTTTTCGTTAAAAATCTCTGTTTGTGTTTTTCTTAGGAAACAAAGTCACCTACATCTTGGATGCATTGGGGGTAAGCAGATAAACAAATTTTCATTTTTGGGTGAACTATCCCTTTAAGCATTATTTTGTTGGTCGATTCCATCCATGGACATAGAATATAAATGCGAGAATCTGCCTAATAGTAAAATGACAAAGTCTTGATAAAAAAATGTATTATCATTTTTGTTGTTGTTATTATTATTATTATTTTCTAAATGGTTAACTCATAACAATAATTGAAGTGGTCCTTTAAAACACATTGCATATTTATGCTTCATAAACTGATTTTATCAATAAAAAATTTAATTAGATTAGTTTGAATGAATGAACAGTAATTCTCTATTGATTTCCCTAATGCCCCTCCAATGACACTCCAATTCTATGACAATTTAGAATTATTTTTATAATTATTATTATTTTTAGTATTATCCTGAGTAATAGTTGTTTTTCTTTAATATGTTATTTTAACATGTAAGTTACATTTTTTTTAACAATTTACTAAACACATCCTAGAAAACCTGTCTATTGGAATAGAATCTGTACAGCTTGTTTTTTACTCTGTTGTTTTCCTTTCTGTAGGTGAGGGCAGTTTCCTTATTTTATGTCATCTTTTTGACAAAATTATTTTCATTTTAAGCATTAGCCTAATTCAGTCAAGCACAAAAATGCTATTTGTAATTTGATCTTGCATATTCAGTATATTTAAACAAATTTGTTTTGCAGAGGTTCTTAAGAAAGCTGAAATGATTGGCAAGAAGCTGATGGGGATCTCTCAAAATTGGAACAAGAGACGGAGGAGTACAGAGGATGTCTAGAATGCACAAGTGACTGTCTGCACTGTAAGCACAAATGTATCGTTGCTGATGCTTCTAATTGTTTCCCATTTATTTCCTGTTCAAATGTTTGAAGGTTTCAGTAAATATTAGGTCAAATACAGGTTAAAAAAAGTATTAACTTTTACATTATTTTGAACAAGTAGGTTTATAACTTTGAAGAGATGCTCTTTAAAGGACAGTCAGTGGTTACCAAATCTTTTTACCAAAAACAAAAAAAAACTAAACACACAGGGCATCCAAGATGTAGGTGACTTTGTTTCTTCAGATATTTAACTCAAACCCTTGCAGTCTGTCAGCCACATAATAACAGTGGATGGGCTTAGTGCTTGGTTTTACCTTTAAAAGTAAAAAAAAAAAAACATGCACAGACAAATCCAAATTACACCCTGCGTCTCATGACGATACATTGATGTCCTAAGACACAAAACAATAGTGTTTTTTTTTTGTGAGAAACTGAACAGTATTTATATAATTTTTTACCTTTGATACACAGCCACGTCCATCTGTCCTGAGTGTGAGCTCAACCTCCGGCTCATTTCATGTGTACGCTCACTGGCGTACAGGGTTCGTACGGGTGCTTGAATTCCTTGAAAATGCTTGAATTTTAATGTAGTGTTTTCAAGGTTTGAAAAATGCTTGGATTTTGGATGAAGTGCTTGAAAGTGCTTGAATACCCTGCTGAAAAAACCAGCATATGCTGGTTTTTTCAGCAGGGTATGCAGTTGCATCGGTTTCATATTAATTCGCTTTCATACTAAATAGTTATTTTTTGTTATGCTTATAATATGTAAAAGAAAGAAAAAAAAAAAAAACAGCTCCGCTCGAGTGTGCACGTGAGGCTGTAGTGTGATCTGCCGGTCTTTCTTGATGCGCGCCCTCTGATGGAACAGAGCGGTAGATAAAACATGCCAGTTATCAGGAGGTTGTTGCATCAGTCCTTGATGGCTTGAAAACGACAAATAAGAATTATGTTTAAAACGAGAATTTGGGGATCGCAAAATTGCCAGCCCGATGTCCCGGGGCTATTGTGTTTTCCAGTCGGGCTACCAAAATGTTTCACCGGACTATCTTAAAGTAGAGGGCTCGTGCTAGTCATTACAAACTCATCAATTTAGCCGTATCAAAGTTAAGGCCATAAAAAGTTTTAAATGTATTAAATAGTATAAGAAAAGGCTTAATTATAAGTTTAAGAGTTAGGGACGGAAATACGAGAATAGCGATAGGGCTGGATAAAACTTCAAATGGGAATGATGTCATACTGAATAAACATACACACTGCACGTTTCAAAGTCAAAACGCGGCACGGATGTCTTTATATGAATGTATCTGAAGGGAACCGACTGTCCTCAGAAACGTGTCTTTGGCATTTACATTTCATGTCTGATAAAACTGCGTTAATGCTGATTTGTGTACAGCCGTTACTAGGAAACCGTAGAATTTCAGCGCTCCTAAAGCGCCCCCTCGTGACAGGGAATGAATTTGCGAATATTCAGCTGTTTAGTAAGATTATTACAAATATTGGCCCATTTTTTTTATGCAGCAAACACATAAGTGTTGTAAGAGTAAAAGTTATGTGCTTTCTAAAAATCTAAACAATTAAGACAGTAATATTTATGTTTTAAATAAATTATACTTGATTTATCCAGTTTAAAGGTATAAAGGCTGAAATGCCATTGTATAAGATGTTTTGTTTTTGCGAAAATCTGAATTATAAATCATGTCATTTTATGGCTTAATGTTACTGTACATTGTTCAACCCCACTACGGTGTTCATTTTACTTGTGTAGCTCTTAAAAAGGGTCATAAATTGCCTTAAATTGATATTTAAAAATTCTGCAGATACACTGTAAATAATGGAAAAAAAAATACCTTGATATTTGTGAATAGAAAATCAGATAGAAGTCTAAATGTCAATCAAAAATATTTTCAATGTTTAAAAAATGGTATTTTTTTCATTTGGGCCAGTTAAATTGTATTATTTTATAGTGTCTTTTTGACTACCTTTTAGTACTTTTAGGCTGAAATGTGAAATGTATTTGTGAAAATCCTTCCAAGTTTTAGAAAGTTTTCAAGTTTTAGAATTTTAGTTTATCTCTTTTTTTTTACAGTCATTTTATACCAGTCATTAATGTGTTACCATAGACATTGCCCTACTCCACTCATACAATATTACTTTTATTTGTGCAGGTCTTAAAAAGCCTTTAAATTTTATTTTTAAAATACTACAGATACTCAATAAATTATATTAATTATATATTTTAAATTATATAATTTGTATACTCAATGGTGACTATTAATATGGGGCAATGTTATATGCAATCTAGACAGTTGTTTTTTTAATAGCACAATAACATCTGATTTAAAATTAAGAACTCATGTATGTGAATAAGTAATTTACCACAGTGCTGGAAAATCTTGAAAATGCACCTTGAAAGTGCTTGAAAAGTGCTTGAATTTTACTTTGGAAAAGGTGTAAGAACCCTGGGCGTAGTATACGCAAACGTCGTAAGGGGAAATCGGTGAACAGTCAGCAGTCCTGGATGAGTTTGCGCAAACGTAATTTTTAACTTTCAATCGGTTTGAACAATCAGGATAAGTGCAAGTAATTACCATTTTGAATAGCCGCTATACACAAAATCTCTGTGCACTGTGTAAACAATGAGTGTCGTACACACGGGATAGATGACTTCCGGCATTTACGTATACTACGCCAGAACGCGTACACATGTAACGAGCCGGATGATGAGTTCGTGCTCAGGACAGTTAGACGTGGCTGTGTATCAAAGGTAAAAAATTATATAAATACTGTTCAGTTTCTCATAAAAAAACGATCGTTTCGTGTCTTAGGACATCAATGTATCGTCACGAGCCGCAGGGTGTAATTTGGATTTGTCTGTGCATGTTTTTTTTTTTTTTTTTCACTTTTAAAGGTTCGTGCCCATCCACTGCCATCATATGGCTGACAGACTACAAACAAAGTCACCTACATCTTGGATGCCCTGGGGGTAAGCTGATAAACATCACATTTTCATTTTTGGGTGAACTATCCCTTTAAGACATAAAACGATCGGTCTGTGCAAAAAACTGAACAGCATTTATATTATTATTTACCTCTGATCCACCGGAACGTTCTACTGTCCTGAGAATGTTCACCCAGTCCGTGTGTGATCTATCACGCGTATACGTCACTCATTGTTTACATGAGCATATTGGCTTATCAAAATGGTAATTACTTGTGCTTATACAAATTCTGGTAACCGATTAAAAACTAAAAGATTACATTTCCTTGTGTGAACTCATCTGGGAGTATTGACTTTTCACCTACAAAGACAAACTTTTGACTACATTGCCAGAGCATGTTGATGCACCACACGTCAGCTACTGTGAACATGCTCCATTAGGGGTGGGCGGTACACCGGTGTCATAGTCAGCACTGGTGTGACATTGCGCAACGACATGGATTTTCTAATACCGTCAATACCGTAATAAATCAATTATGTGCCTCGAACGGCTGCATTTACATCAATAATAGCTAATTCTAAATAATAAGGCATTACATTTTCTTCAAACGTTCAGTTGTGGTCTGAATACCTGACCTTATACTATATATCTTGTTGTAAATAAAAAAGTAAAACATATTCGTATCAGCTTTGCAGGTGGTAGGTAAAAGGGGAGTGGCCATTAAACGACTGGTGAAACATCGTGAAGAAAGGTCGGGCCTGTAGCCTATACCAGAGGCGGACTTTTCCAGGTCGGCCAGCCGAAGGATTTACACAGCGGATCACAAATTGAGCGGGCGCGAGGCGAACTAATATTGTATATAATTTTCGCACTTTCAATATGCAGGGTATAGAAATCGCTTTTAACTGAGTGCTCGCGCTGTTTTTACTTTTACTTACGATTTTGCGATAACGCACACTCTGTGTAAAGGGGGCAGCACATCTTATAATAGATATTTGTCAGTGAGTACAAGATTACAGCAAATTCTCCAGTCTGTTTTTGTCATCTCTCTTTACTTTCGACCCGTGATCATTCAAATCTAAAGGTCATTGTACACTGAGTCCGATTTTCGTATGCGTTTTTTTTTTTTGTTTTGTTTGTTTTCTCATATTCGCCATCCTTATCAAAATGCTTATTATGGATGCGAAAATGCAGAAAATCAAACACGATCCGAATTTTTTTATGACGGACGAAAGTTTCAGAGGCAGTGTGTAAACTCGATTAACATAACCTGTATTTTTTTTAACGTGCAAAAATCTCGGACGAAAATTTCGTACTCATGTGTACAATGACATTAACTCCAGCAGCTGGTGTTGGATGCAGGGTTGCCAAGTCCGCGTTTTTCCCCACAGAATTGGTCTACTTTTAAACTGTTGCTATGGGTTGATTTCCCCCAGTTATTTAAAGGTTTTATATATTGCAGAAATTAAATTTCAATAAAAAATAATTTGTGTTTTGTTGTACACTAAGTAAGATCTTTAGGTTTTTTGCAAAATAAATATGTTGAGAATGGATAATACTCTCCCATGTCTCTTTTTGATAAGGATACATACCATTTACTTATTATATTATAAAAAATATTAACTGTATTCACATACTAAAGGGACAGGACAGGCTACTCCTCCCAAAATGTACCAAAAAAAGTAATACCGTGATATTATACCGTCACCGTTCAAAAGATGAAAAATACCGTGATATTAATTTTAGGTCATATCGCCCACCCCTATGCTCCATACACCTGAATGTTCCGGTGGATCAGAGTTTAATAATGATATAAATGCTGTTCAGTTACATGTACAGACCCATCGTTATGTGTCTCAAGACCTCAATGCATCGTCTCAAGCCACAGTGTTTAATTTGGTTTTGTCTGTGCATGTTTTTTTTTTTACTCTTAATGATTTGGTAACTATTGACTGCCATTATATGACTGACAGACTGCAATGGTTTCAGTTAAAAATCTTTGTTTGTGTTTTACTAAGAAACAAAGTCACCTACATCTTGGATCCCCTCAGAGTAAGCAAATGAACATCAAATTTTCATTTTTTTTAGTGAACTATTCCTTTAATCTGACATTAATCTGCTTATTTAAATGCTGTCCTTGTGTGTCTTCAATAAAATTTAAATTTGAAAATATTTTAATCTCACTGTGTGCTTTAATCCTTAAAAATTTATTTGTGTGGTGTTGATATTATTTTAGATGGAACCCAGATGATTGCTAGCTTGGCCCCATGCATAAGTTGCTGGGGCCAGCATGGAACCCATGGACAATCCCAGTTACAGCCCGTATTTCAGCCCATGTCGTAACCTTGTAGTACCCAAATCTGGGAACAAGATGGGTCTTGCGCATGTTGCCCAGTTGGGTCCCACCTAGTGGCAAGTGCAATCTAATTTGAAATCCATGTGGGCCGTTAACATGGGGCCGTTATGGAACCCGCGGACAATCCCATATAGAGCCCATTTTTCAGCCCATTTAAAACCCACATTGGCAGCACATACAAAACTTAGCTGGGTTAAAGCTGGGACCGATGTGGGTCTTGTGCATGTTGCCCAGTTAGGTCCCACCTAGTGGCAAGTGTAGTCCTATATGAAATCCATGTGGGCAGTTAACATGGGGCCATTATGGAACCCGCGGACAATCCCATATAGAGCCCATTTTTCAGCCCATTTAAGACCCACATTGGCCCTACATACAAAACTTAGCTGGGTTAAAGCTGGGACCGATGTGGGTCTTGTGCATGTTGCCCAGTTAGGTCCCACCTAGTGGCAAGTGTAGTCCTATATGAAATCCATGTGGGCAGTTAACATGGGGCCATTATGGAACCCGCGGACAATCCCATATAGAGCCCATTTTTCAGCCCATTTAAAACCCACATTGGCCCCACATATAAAACTTAGCTGGTTTAAAGCTGGGACCCATGTGGGTCTTAAGCATGTTGCCCAGTTAGGTCCCACCTAGCGGCAAGTGTAGTCCTATATGAAATCCATGTGGGCAGTTAACATGGGGCCATTATGGAACCCGCGGACAATCCCATATAGAGCCCATTTTTCAGCCCATTTAAAACCCACATTGGCCCCACATATAAAACTTAGCTGGTTTAAAGCTGGGACCCATGTGGGTCTTAAGCATGTTGCCCAGTTAGGTCCCACCTAGCGGCAATTGTAGTCCTATATGAAATCCATGTGGGAAGTTAACATGGGGCCATTATGGAACCCGCGGACAATCCCATATAGAGCCCATTTTTCAGCCCACTTAAGACCCACATTGGCCCCACATATAAAACTTAGCTGGTTTAAAGCTGGGACCCATGTGGGTCTTGTGCATGTTGCCCAGTTAGGTCCCACCTAGCTGCAAGTGTAGTCCTATATGAAATCCATGTGGGCAGTTAACATGGGGCCATTATGGAACCCGCGGACAATCCCATATAGAGCCCATTTTTCAGCCCATTTAAGACCCACATTGGCCCCACATATAAAACTTAGCTGGGTTAAAGCTGGGACCCATGTGGGTCTTGTGCATGTTGCCCAGTTAGGTCCCACCTAGTGGCGAGTGCAATCCTATATGATATCCATGTGGGCAATTAACATAGGGCCATTATGGAACCCGCGGACAATCCTACATGGGGCCCATTTTTCAGCCCATTTCAAACCCACATGGGCCCCACATACAAATGTTGGCTGGGATATGACATACTGTACAGCCATGCATTTCTTTGAAGCACTATACTGATATTCTAACAGACATTGTAATGTGGAAAATGTTGTGTTTGTGCTTAACAAAATAAATGCAGTTAATGTCTTCATTACGGAAGCAAAATAACATATTTACTATCACACTAAAGAGAAGCCTGCCCCAGAATACTTAAAAAAAAAAAAAAAAAAAAAACAACAACAACAACATTGAACTAAATGCAGCTCACAATAGTGAAATAATCCAATCATGAGAATCCAATCATTGATGGCATTACATCCTAATTAAATAAATTATAAGTTTGTTTGAAATGAACAGAGAACACATCCATTCATATTTTGGTCAGAGTCACAATTTCAACCAGTACTTCAACCGGTGATGGTGGTGGTTTTCATAAATTAGTTTGCACAAAGAACCTAATTGTTGATTTTATAAATGTTACTGTTATAATAATTAATTAAAATTAGTGATAATTTTAAATTAAAATTAGTGATAATTAATTAGTTATTCTTTATGAATTGGTCACAGTTCACAAGTAGTTCTCAATGACAATTTTTTCTTTTGTAATTATCAAATACCTAATAAGGGACTACCTTTGTCCAAAATTAGCAATTACCTACTGCTTAGTTAATCTTGCTTTTCTATTAGTTAATAGTATTAAGTTAAGTGTTAATGAAGAACTACCTATTACTTCCTGCATAGTTACTTGTTAACAACGGCCCATTATTCTAAAGTGTTACCCATTTAAGCTTCTCACACACACAGCCACTTTGCGAAGTCTTATCGTTCCTCATGGTCGTAATTCTGAGCGTTTCTTCCCGTGTTTGTTTTCCCGTGTTTTTGATTCCAGGACTCCCTCTCTTGTGGGATTCTCGCTGCCCGCCCCGACCTTTCTGCCTGTGTTTTGACTACGATTTCTGCCTGCCCCTTTGTGTTTGTTTGCCTGAACAATTAAATGCTGCATATGGATCCGCTCGTCTCAGTCAGTCCTTGTGACAGGTACCTTCAGTCGATTTGCATTACAGTGTTTGCACTTACCATCGCTTGTCCAAAACTGAGCATAATGTCTAAAAGAAAAGTTATGACTGCTGGGCATTTACACTTGACTGAACACTGATCTGTTGTCTGTTCAAAATAAAACATGCTGGATGCAGATTAATATTTGTGAAATAAATATTTGTGAAACGAGTTAAGTTGAACAGAAGAAAGCCTTGTTGACTCTCATTTTAATAGAAACAGCCAGGTATCCAATGGCTAAAAGAATCAAGAAATAACGCGACACAAGCTGTAAATTATTTCAAAGCCGTAAATCTATTGTTTGAATAATTTGTAACTATTTGTACTTCTTGTGTACATGTGATTTTCCAATTGCTTTTCCAATTTTATTATTATATTTTTAGTTATATTGTATTATATTTTGATGTAATTAATGTTATTGCACTTTTGTTGTTTTAAAGACTGCAAAAGAATGAAAATAAATAAATAATGTTTTTTTATTTTGTTGAGTGAACAATGAATGGCGTCACCGGTCCAGATTTGGTTGACCAATCTGCGTAACGGGGCGTCTCGTGACCGCCCACATGTGGAAAACGAATTTTGAAGTCGTTTATCCGTTTTCTACCCGCGAACCAAAAAACGAAAAATCGAGCCAAAATCTCGTTTTTTCGTTTTCTGAACAAATGAAAAAACTAATAAATTAGCCGTTTTCTTATTTCTGCTTATTTCGTTTCAATTTGAAAATGAAATGAATAAAACGTACACGGACCCACATGACTGACTAATTCTATATCATAACCACAATGACATATTACTTAACAATTAGTTAATAGTTTTGTGCCACAATAAGTAAAGTCATAACATGATATCTTTGCAAATCATTAGCTAATGAGTAATTAAAACAGACAACTGGAAGTTGAAGCACATAGCTTTGACCACTGTAGTAACTAACACATGAATTTACACTATTAGTTAATAAAATAAGTTATTAGGGAATTAATACATTATGACACAATCAACTAATAACAATATATTGATTACTTAATCTATGAATCATATAGAATATTCATTAGTTGCTGATGTAGTAATCATTAATAAATAGTTTAGTTCTTCATTAATTATATATTAACTCGTGATTATCTGTGCATTAATTATACATTAATTAATGCTTATTTGTGCACATGTATTGTAAAGTGTTACCAGGGAATCTTTAAAAATAAACTTGTTAATGAATAACAAGAATAGAGAAAACTAAAACAAATCTACAAATCTATGAGAGAAGTGACAAAAATCTCCAGAATGGCAGTTTCTGCCACAGAGAGAGAGGAGGGAGCTCAGCAGAATAAGTCAGAGATAGAAATGAGCGGTGATGAAGAAGAGCTAAAAAAGGGAAGACTCTTATTCATCAACACTAACTACAGAAAGTGAAGGTAGTGAGTCAAAAATACGAAAAGATACAAGACTATGACATAAAAAGGAGGTGTATTACAATTAAGAACAGTGACCAAACAAATTCAGAATGAGTGGCCAGAAGTAGCAATTAAAAGGAACCAAGTATAAAAATTCCACTAGGAAGAAGAGAGGAAGAGAATTAATAAGAAAATGGAATAGGAAGATTGCTCCTGAAAGGAATTTAACTTATGGGCAAATGAGAACAGTGAGCCAGTCACCTCCTGCCACTCAGATAAGAGAGATAAAATGGATGGTCAAAAATAGGAAAACAAATTATATTCCAGGAAGTGTATGAATTTAACAGAAAAAATAATTAGAGAGATGGAAAAAGTGATAAAAACGTTAAAAGCAGAACTAAAGCAATTAAGGAGGGAGTTGGACACTGTGAAGGGTCAGCAGGCTATAGCGAGATTAGGATCAAGGACTTCAGAGTTGTGACAGCCACAGAGTTGTGAGAGCAAAGAGACAGATCAGGAGAGAATAAAGACCAGAGGCCCCTTTATACCTGCCACTGGAATAAGGAAAATTCCAGTGAAGAATTTACGACTCCGAAACAGAGTAGAAAGGAATAAACAGACGTAGAAGGAAAATTATTAAAAGTGCAGTTAGAAAGCAAAATAGGACCTAAGAAGGCAGGAGAAGATCATAGTGCCTATACAGATTGTATTATTAAGGCAGCTGAGAATGCAAACTTAAGCTATGAAGCTGTAACTCGTCTAGTCCATACGTACATAGCACATGTGATATCAGCAGAAGCCATAGTGAAAGTGAGGAATTTAACAGGAACAGAGGACAAATATTCGCAATGGAAAGAAATGCTAATAAATGCATCCAAAGATCAAGTTCCATTGTTAAGCGTATGTTTATCGATAGAAGAAGAGATACCTATGACAGATGAAGTGAGGCTACTAAGAGATGTAGGACGAAATATCCCAAGGGGGATAATAATAATATAAATTAATAACAATTTTAAATATTGTAACTAAGAAACAAATATAAGAGAGACTAGCTCAATATGATTTGAGTTCTCAGCATGTAAGAATAGTGAGGAAAAAAGAACCCCAAAAACAAGGCAAGAAGGAGGCCAGGGATTGATTGACATCAGAGCGAGACTCAGAGGACATTCAGAATGCGGACAGCACAAAGACTGCTCTATGGAATGGATGTGAGCTGGGCTGAAGTGGCCTGTGCCCTCCTAAGATGAGCAAAAAACATGGGTTTGGACCGCCATTTGTTTTTGATTGTTTTTGATAGACTGGATTTGAGTGGACTGAGCCTCTTTTACAGTTCTCTTTTAAAGTCATGGACACTTTTCAATTTCTCACAGAATGCAGGTAGCACACAAAAGTTATGGTTGAAGGAGGAACCTCTGTTTTTTAATCCTGTATTGGACTTGGATGTTCTCAAATCAGACACTTTCAGGAAAGCTATGTGGGCTGCAAATATTACAAAGATCGGACAATTAAAAGATAATAAAAAAAGTTGGTAAGCTGGTTCTCTCAGCACAGACTGGTACATGGCAAGAAAAAGAGGACTGTTTATTATCTTTTAAGACACCTCGGCCGGCCTCCTTTGGCAATGCTGATAAGAAACCATATATATTATGTGTGTGAAAGTGTGGCATGTTAAGACATTGGAAAATGTCAACAAGTCCAAATGACCTCTGCTGGAGGTCCCTGTACAAACCTCCCATTGAGAAAAGGTCTAGAGACCTTCAGTGGAGAATAGTACATGGGATTATAGCTACAAACAGATACAGAGCACACCTTGATCCACAGGTAGGGGTGGGTTATTCTTTTTGCAAAGAACAGGAAATAGTTTTTAATTTGTGTTTAAAGTGTGAAAGGCTTCAACCTTTGCTTAGTATCTTAGAAGAGTGGGTTCATACTTTAGGGGAAGTTTTTACTACAGCACTTTTCATTTCCATGGACCGTCTCCGGACTCATCAGCGTCGCCCTGGCAACCAACGCGCTACACCTGCACGTCCTCATCTCAGGCTGATCGGTCACGGCTGCAGCTCATCAGCGAGAGGCTTTTTTAAAGCCGCCAACGCTCTCTCTCAGACAGACACTTGTCTCGAGCTGGAATTAATCTCTCTTCTCTCCTCTCACCCCGACTGAGCACGCCTGGACACCCACTTTCACGGACATGAGGATCGCACAGAGCACCAGCCACGCCAGCTTCGCCGACTTTTCCTGCACTTTTATTTAAAAGTATTATAATAAATCCACCCTCCGGGGCTTTTCACTCAGCTTACCATGTTGTGTGATTCTTCACCCGTGACACCTGGTGGAGAATGTGGGCAAGTGCATGAAAAATCACCGGCAAGCGTTTGCACAACACCCCACTAAAATTCTTTTTTTTTTCTGTCTACCTGTTGCAGCGGAGATCGGCGCGCTCTTTCCCGATGGAAATGGAGGACCTTCTACAGCGCCTCACTGAAGTAAGCATCCGCCAACAACAAATTGTACATCAGAACATCTGGCCACTCGGCAGGGCAGAGCTGAAGAGGAGTTCGCTGCCATCCGTGCCCACGCCGCCCAGTATGTTCCACTACCTGATCCCCGAGCGCAAGCCTCACGCCTTTTGCCCAAGATGACAGCTTATGATGATGTTGAAGCATACTTACAAGTCTTCGAATCCACAGCCAAACGCGAGGGATGGGCCTTGGAAGACTGGGTACTGGCGCTGGCACCCCTCCTCACCAGCGAAGCGCAACGTGCTTATTTTTCGCTGCCGCCTGTGTCGGCTTAAGATTATACAGAAGTAAAACGAGAAATCCTAGCAAGACTTGGACTCTCTTCGATCTGCGCCGCTCAACAGTTCTATGAGTGGGAATATAAAGTCTGGGTGCCAGCCTGTGTCCAGGCCACCGAGCTAACTTGCATCGCACAACACTGGCTACTCGAGGGAGAACCCACCGCAGCTCAGGTAGTGGAACGAGTGGTCATCGATTGCCTCCTCCATGCTCTGTCGCAGTCTCATCACCAGGCGGTTGGAATGAGGAACCCCGCCACCGTCCTCGACCTTGTGGAGGCGATCGAGCTGGCGGATGCTGTCCACCACCGGGAGGCTGGGGAAAGAGTGCTGCCGTTCCCCCGGAGGGTGGTCCAGGAGCGACGCATGCTGGAGGGCACCTTGCGCACAGTTAGCAGACCGACGGTTCCCTCACCACAGGACGAGCCTATGCCCACCACTGAGCCCACGACACCCCTGCAGACCTGGCTGGCGGGCTGCATCGTCCATCAGTGTGTGCCACCTGCAGCCCTGGAGGCGGATGTAAGGGTCAATGGGAAACCCATGCGAGCGCTTCTAGGCTCAGGCAGCGCGGTCACCCTCATCCAGTCTCGGCTGTGTCCACCTCTCCCTGGCCAAAAGAGCTTCCTGCCCATCATGTGTGTTCACACCCAAGTCTCGGCACGCAGAGTGACCATCTCCGCCGCCCATGGCGCCTGGTCCGTAGAGGCTGGATTGATGAAGGACTTACCCGTCCCTGTGCTGCTGGGAAGGGATTGGCCAGGGTTCGACCGCCTGCTTGCCGCCACTACGCAGCCCGCCAGCCCTAGAGGGGACCGTCGTCGTCGCAGGCAGCCACGAGGACCTTGCCACCGGCCGGCGATACTTCCTTTGGACAGCGGGAGAGATGGTGAGTCCCCCTCTCAAAATACTAACCTTTTCTATGATTTATTCCAGCAGGCCAGTGGAGGGGGCTCATTTACCAAGGAACAACGGGAGGACGACCGTCTCAAGCACAAAAGGAGCTCCTAGCCGTTCCACGGACGAAGACGGAGACCATCCAGGAGTTAGCCCACACCCATCTGATGGCAGGTCACTTGGGAGCAGCCAACACCATCCAGCGGATCCGTGACCGCTTCCTCTGGCCTGGCCTAGAGGCTGACATCAAAGGTTTCTGCCAAGCCTGCCCGACCTGCCAGATCACGGCTCCCAGGACTCTTCCCGCCAGTCCACTCATTCCCTTAACCATCATTGAGATGCCCTTCGGGCGCATTGGAATGGATCTCGTGGGGCCGTTTCCTAAGTCTGCCTGAGGACGCGAACACATCCTGGTGATCGTCGACTACGCCACCCGGTACCCTGCGGAAAGCCACAGCAAAAGCCATCACCCAGGAGCTGTTTCTGTTGGCCAGCCGAGTCGGCATCCCAGCTGAAATCCTGACCGACCAGGCAACACTGTTCATGTCCCGGCTAATGGCTGATCTCTGCAGGCTGCTGCGGGTGAAACAGTTGAGGATGACAGTCTACCACCCGCAAACCGACGGGCTCGTAGAATGTTTCAACCAGACCCTCAAGCAAATGCTCCGACGAGTGGCCGCAGAGGACAAGCGGGATTGGGACCTCATGATTCCCTACATCATGTTCGGCATTCGAGAGGTTCCACAGGCCTCAACTGGTTTCACCCCCTTCGAGCTCCTGTTTGGCCGTCAACCTCAGGGCCTCCTGGACGTTGCACGGGAAGCTTGGGAGCAGCAGCCTGCCCCCCACCGTATGGTCATCGAACACGTCAAGCAGATGAGGGAATGGATCGACCGGATCATGCCATTAGTCCGGGAACATCTCACAAAGGCCCAACAATCTCAACAGCGCCGCTACAATCAGGCAGCCCAGCCACGGGAGTTCCGGCCGGGAGATCGAGTGATGGTCCTGGTCCCCACCTCCGCTTGCAAGTTCCTCGCCTCATGGCAGGGTCTCTATACAGTTGTCGAGAAGGTTGGGGCGGTCACCTACCGTCTCCGTCAGCCTTGAAGAAGGCAACCGGAACAACTGTATCACATTAACCTGTTGAAGAAATGGAACGGGACCAGGCCGCTGCCCTCAGTCTCACCGATCCTGTGGTTGTTGACATCAATCCCCATCTGTCGGCTGCCCAGAAGGCAGAGCTGCAGCACCTGGTCGGTCAGTTCACGGATGTGTTCTCCTCCCGGCCCGGGCAGACCAACGTCATCCAGCATGACATCAGGATGCCCCCTGGAGTGATCGTCATGCAACGGCCCTACCGAGTCCCGGAGGCTCGTCGGCAGGCTATTGAGGAGGAAGTCCAACAGATGCTGAAGTTGGGGGTAATTGAACCATCTCTCAGCCCTTGGTCCAGCCCCATAGTGATGATACCTAAGCCGGATGGCACCCTCTGCTTTTGCAATGACTTCCGCCGTCTAAACGAAGTCTCCGAGTTCGACGGCTACCCCATGCCTCCTGTCGACGATCTGTTGGACCGGTTGGGGAGGGCCCGGTATATCTCCACTCTGGATCTCACAAAAGGATACTGGCAGGTACCACTTACCCATTCTGCTAAACAAAAGACTTCGGGCTCCATGGGGTCCCCGCGACGTTCCAGAGAATGATGGACATCACCCTGCGCCCGCCTACCTGGACGACGTGGTGGTCCATTCAGAGCTCCAGCGGACTGGACTAACTGCCAACCCCCGCAAATGTCATCTGGCGCTTTCAGAGGCCTGGGTTTTCAAGTCGGCCGAGGTCTCATCAACCCTCAAGAGAATAAAGTTGAAGCCATTCTCACCGCTCTGAAACCGCAGACAAAGACCCAGGTACGAGCCTTTTTGGGGTTGGCAGGGTATTATCGCTGTTTTATCCCCAAGGAAGGGGCAGCCCGAGAGGATATCTTGGACCGCAGCTGCAGAGGAGGCATTCACCCGGAGGGGAATGTGACGAGCGTCACCGGACTCATCAGCGTCGCCCTGCAACCAACGCACTACACCTGCACGTCCTCATCACAGGCTGATCGGTCATGGCTGCAGCTCATCAGCAAGTGGCTTTAAAAGCCACCAACGCTCTCTCTCAGACAGACGCTTGTCTCGAGCTGGATGTGCTGGAATTAATCTCTCTTCTCTCCTCTCACAGAAAGCAGCGAGTGACCGACAGCCCGACTGAGCACGCCTGGACACCTACTTTCACGGACACGAGGATCGCACACAGCACCAGCCACGCCAGCTTCACCGCCTTTTCACTTTTATTTAAAAGTATTATAATAAATCCACCCTATGGGGCTTTTCACTCAGCTTACCTTGTCGTGTGATTCTTCACCCGTGACAGTATCATAAACTGATTAATGATATGGAGATGTTTAAATGTAAATGGGCTATAAACCAATGCTTTTGTGATGTTGATCTAGATGATCATTTGCTTTTTTGTTTCTAAGTGTAAACTTGATATTTTAAACCAACTTGATGTTTGATTGGTGTTTTATGTGAATTAAAAGATGGAATTTTATAAATGTATGTATGAGGTACTTTTTGTGTTTTTTTTTCTTTCCGAGTGTGTATAGTTTATTTATTCTTTATACTAATATATTTTGATCTAGTGGCAATGTAATAATTGTTCAAATAAAGAAAGACTAAAAGTGAAAGTCTCTCTCTTTGTCAGAGTGCATGCTGGGAGTGCTGAGCGAGTGTTTGGGAGCATCGTTGAGTGATTGTGATCTTTCAATTTTTTTTTTTTACTACCATTTTACACACATATATAATTTTACCCTTGTGAAGCCTAGTGTAGACAGTGTAGTAAAAAGTGTTTTTTTTTTTTTTTTCCCTCCATTACGCGCAACTTAACAGTCGCCGGTATGGCGTCTGTTCAAGTGCAAGGAGTGCAAGGAGCGCCAACCCTGGGGTGACAGTGGAGGAAATGCTTCTGATCATCAGAGAAAAAGTTGGTTTTGAGAATATTGTTTCGGCCTCGTGGATGAACAAAGCTGTGGTTGTTTTTTTTAAAGTCTGAGTCGTTGGTTTATGAATAGACTGTGAGCAGAATATGGGTGAAAGAAGCGTTTGTTCCGGTAACCCCGCTATCTGCTCCAGCAACAAAAGTCACCATCTCTAATGTACCACCTTTTGTAAGCAATGAGGACATTGAGGGTCACAGAGGGTCCAAACACACGCAGACCCGCGGCTGATGTAAACAGGAACATTGACTAGTGATCATCCGTGGACGCGTCGGCGAATAAAGAGATTTATTCATCATACAGTGTAGATAGCTTCACTAGCCTTATGGTTTCGGGCATGCAAATAATTAAATACATTAGCACAATAATGATAATATCACGTATTGGCGATCTCGCAGGCTGACGATAGGACCAACAATATTGTAGCATTTTAACCTGGCTGTAGTACTGCTACTACTAGATCAGATGGTCACTCCAGTCCCCCGGATCCAGTCCGTACCCAGCTTAGATCATGGATCACCACCTAGAGATAACTTTAATAGCCGTGGATGTCAACCAGATGAGCTCCAAGGCGGATCATCAATAAAGACCTCGCCAACCTTGACGGCCATTGGGGCTACACCACAGGATCCTGATGAGTTCTCTACAATCAGACATTGGTACAAACTGTTGTTTGGTCTGGCCAGAGGAGAACTGGTCCCCCGACTGAGCCTGGTTTCTCCCAAGGTTTTTTTCTCCATCTCTGTCACCTGTGGAGTTTTGGTTCCTTGCCGCTGTCGCCTCTGGCTTGCTTAGTTGGGGACATTTTCCAGCGATATCGTATACTATTTGAACTGAACTGACGATGATATAACTGAATTCATTGATGAACTGCCTTTAACTGAAAATTGATTGTTACAATAATGCGTTACTTACACACTATTGTGCTGTTTAAATACTGTGCAGTTGCTTTGACACAATCTGTATTGTAAAAGGCGCTATATAAATAAAGGTGACTTGACTTGACTACTGACAAAGATGTGAGCGAATGTGACAATGTTGATGAATATGAAGCTCAGAGTGATGCTGAAGATGTGCGTGAGGGTAGTGTTACAGGACAGACAGGAGACTCAAAGGAAAATATGGTTGATGAAATGGAGAGTTTGTCACAGTGCACTGATGATGGATTAAGTTATGATGATGAGCAATGGGCTGACAAGGATTTATACACTCTAGATCAGGGGTCACCAAACTTGATGCAGAGCTTAGCTCCAACTTGCCTCAACACATCTGCCTGGAGGTTTTAAGTATATCTATTAAGACCTTGATTAGCTGGTTCAGGTGTGTTTGATTAAGGTTGGAGCTAAACTCTGTAGGATACCGGCCCTCCAGAACTGAGTGTGATGACCCCTGCTCTAGATCAAAAAAAAAAAAAAAAGAAAAGAAAAAGAAAAGCTGGTGTTGAGACAAGTGATTTTTTTCCTGATGCTGAAAAAATGTATTCTGTTATGTTGGTAAAGAGAACAAGTAACTATAATGAACTGTCACAACTGACCCACGACTGCACACCGTCACACAGCTCCAACCTCTTCATCAAGTTTGCGGATGACACGACTGTGGTGGGTCTCATTAGCAACAGGGATGAGACAAACTACAGAAGTGAGGTGAGCCGCCTGGCCACGTGGTGCGGAGACAACGAAGGAGATTGATGTTGACTTTAGGAGAGCGCACACTCAGCATGCTCCTCTGACCATCAACGGTGCGTCTGTGGAGAGAGTGAGCAGCACCAAGTTCCTGGGTGTGCACATCACCGAGGATCTCTCCTGGACAAACAACACCACTGCACTGGCCAAGAAAGCACAGCAGCGTCTCTACTTCCTCCGCAAACTAAGAAGAGCTAGAGCACCAGCCCCCATCATGTACACATTCTACCGAGGAACCATCGAGAGCATCCTGTCGAGCTGCATCACTGTGTGGTTTGAGCCTGCAATGCGTCCTGCCAAAAAACTCTCCAATGCATAGTCAGTGCAGCTGAGAGGATCATTGGTGTTCCTCTCCCCACCCTCCAAGACATCTACAGCACATGTCTCACCAAAAAAGCCCTCTGCATAGCAGCCGATCCTACCCACCCAATGCAAAGCTTCTTCAGCCTGCTGCCATCAGGGAGGAGACTGCGAAGTCTCCAGGCCAGGACCAGCAGACTGAAGGACAGCTTCATCCTTCAGGCTGTCAGGAAGCTCAACTCTCTCCCTGCTCTGCCCCCACTCCCCTCTTCTGCCCCACAAACTTTCTGAACTGACACACACACACTCACACACATACTGACCTGCACCAGTCACTTTGCACAGCATTGCTCTGCCAACTACCTCACACTACTCATAAGACTGTTCAAGACTGCTCTGACACTTTTACATTTTTACACACTTACAAGCTCTGTTGCACTATATTGTTTACATGGCTTGCACTCTCTACCATGTGCCCTTACTTGTATATTGTATTTTTCATTTTTATACATTATCCCCTGGTTTCACAGACAAGGCTTAAGTCTAGTCCTAGACTAAAATGTAAGTCTGAGCTGTTTCAACTAAAATAAAATTGCACTGACTGATCTTAAAATATATTAGGTGCCTTTGTTTTGTCTAAAGATGCACACCAAAAATGTTTTTTTTTTTTTTCGAAGCACATTTATAAAAATTACTTAAATGTCCTAATTGAACTATGGCCTAATCCTGGCTTAATTTAAGCCCTGTCTGTGAAACCGGGCCTATATGTTTATTTGTATTTATTCATTTTTTTTTTCAATTCTACCTCTGTATTTAATGTTACTGTTTGTATTTAATATTACTTTTTTGTATTTAATGTATGCACCATGGGTCTGAGTGTAATGCAATTTCAATTCTCTGTATGTCCTGTACATGTGGCAGAATTGACAATAAAGTTGACTTTGACTTTGACAAAAGAAGCGATTTTGCCTTAAGAAGCACTAAACTGCTGTAAGATCAGGTAGAAGGTCAGGAAGAGCAAGGGGAAAATCTAAATAATTATGATGCTTAAAGAAAACATTTTTTCCTCTTTTGTGTTTCACTTTTTCTCTCTTCTTTATGGAAAATTTGAGGGTGGGATTTTTAACATAAATTGATTGAGGGATGGGAAAAATATGAACCTATTATCAGAATTTATAAGGAAAAAGCATCTGAGCATTGTTTTTTTTTTTTTTTTTTTTTTTTTTTGCAAGAGACCCATAGCAATTTAAATACTGAAGTTGAATGGGGCATGTGGTGGGAAGGGGAGAGAGTGCTTAGTCATGGGGCTAATCTTAGTGCTGGTGTGGCTGTCCTTTTTCTTCTGCCCTTAAAGTTAAAAAACTGAAATAGAACCAGGAAGACTGGTAGCTGTTAGAGCTGAAATTAGTGACTTTTCTTGTTTGTCAATATCTATGCTTCCAACAGTGGTGCAGATAGATTACAACTTTCTGGCAAACTAGAACATTTTTTTAAAGCATCAGCAAGATTGGGATTTTATTTTATTGAGGGTGATTGGAATTGCACTGCAGACTTCACACATGACAGGAATGGTGAAGAGCCTCACATGCAGTCAGCTTCTTGTCTGGCCGGTGTTATAAAAAATCTAAACTTTTCAGATGTGTGGAGAGAACAAAATTTATTAACAAAGCAGTACACTTGGGTGCAAATTAATAATGGTAGGGTTTTTGGTGCACAGTTAGATTTTGGTTACTGTGGACTGAGAAAAAGAACCAGTTGGGTTGTACTTTAAATGAAAAGGTAAAAAGAAGTCACTTTTTAACAACAAAAGATATGGATGGTCCTACATATTTTTTCTTTAACTTGGAGCGTAAAACAGGACAAGAAAAAATTATGTATGTTTTAAAGGACTATGGTGGTCAAGATCTTGTGGTGATGCGCAGGCTTGTTGTAGATTGTTATTCTAACTTAATTGCTGCTGAGGATATTGATGAACAAAGCAGAAATTAACTGCTTCAGGATATTCCTTCTCTAACTTCAACATACAAAAAACTTTTGGATCTTAGATTTGAAGAGGTTACTGCTGATGTAAGGGGTCTCTCTTCAGGAAGAGCACCAAGGATAGACGGACTGTCTTCTGAATTCTTTAAAAGATTTTAGACTCTATTAGGACCTGATTATTTTGAAGTGCTCAAAGAATGTATAAGCAAAGGCTCTCTTCCTGTTAGTTTTTAATGGGCTGTTCTAACGCTGCTACCAAAAAAAAAAAAAAAAAGGAAACTTAAAAAATCTAGCCGGGATTTTGACCGGGTCGACCACATTTTTCTTTTTGAAACCCTAAAAGCTTTTGGTTTTGGTAACAATTGGTTAAGCTTCTCTATGATGATGCCACATGTATGATAAAAAAATGCTGGTGGTCTCAGTGTTCCTGTTAAAGTTCAAAGAGGTATTAGGAAAGGTTGTTCTCTTTCAGGCCAACTCTACAGTGTAATCATTGAACCTCTGTTATGTAAACTAAGAACCAGTTACTAGGTTTAAGCATTGCTGAACTAGACTTTCAAGAACCTATTAAGATTTCTACGTATGCTGATGATGTTACAATTTTAGTCAGAGGTCATGCTGATGTTAATTTTTTAAAAGATGCTCTGGAACATTATGGTAAAGCATCCAAAGATTTAAATTCTGAGATATTATTAACAGAACAGAGTGAGTGTGGAAGAGAGTTCCAGAGTTTGGGTGCAATAACACTAAATGATCTGCCCCCCATTGAAGAGAGGCGGTACCGAGGGACAGCAAGAAGGCCAGAATCGGAGGAACGTAGTGAGCGAGTAAGCATGTAGGGGACAAGCATATTACAAAGATAAGAGGGAGCTAGGCCATTTAAGGATTTAAAAGCAAGAAGAAGAATTTTGAATTTAATACGGTATGAAACTGGGAGCCAATGGAGGTCATGCAAGATTGGGGTTATACGGGCAGAACGTTTGGTATGAGTGAGTATTCTAGCCGCAGAGTTTTGAATATATTGTAATCTGGAGATGGAGCTGGCAGGCAGACCAATGAAAAGGGTGTTACAGAAATCAATGCATGATGATACAAATGCATGGACAATAGTTTCAGCATCTTTGGTACTGATGAAGGGACGCAGTTGGGCAATACGACGTAAATGGAAGAATGCAGATTTAGTGACAGATTTAATGTGAGACTGAAAGGAGAGTCTGGAGTCAAAGTAGATGTTTTGATGTGAGAGCCAGCAATCTCACAGGTGAAACTGGTAGAAATGCTGCTGGTAAGTGCTGGGGGTCCAATGAAAATTATCTCTGTTTTGTCCATATTGAGTTTCAGAGAATTTAAGTCAAGCCAATCTTTGATGTCCTTCACACAAGCAGAGATTTTATCAATTTGGGCGGATGGAGTAGGTGTACAGATAAAAGTTGAATGTCGTCTGTATAGAAGTGATAGTTTGTAAGATCAGACCAAATGGGATTAGGTAAATTGTGAATAATAGTGGGACTAGAACAGATCCCTGGGGAACACCTCGCTTCAGGAGGACAGTGGGCAATCGAAAAACCTTAACAGAGATGTAGAATTGTCTATTTGAGAGAAAACCAAGAGAGAGCAGTACCAGAAATACCCAGATCAGAGAGACGAGAAATAAGTAAATCATGTGAGACAGTATCAAAGGCAGAGCTGAGATCAAGTAGCAGTAATATAGACAAGGAGCCATAATCACCAGAAAGCAGTAGATCGTTCACTACCTTTACAAGTGCAGTTTCAGTACTATGGAGGGGGCGAAAACCTGATTGAAAAGGGTCAAAGAGATTATTATTAACTAGAAAAGACTGGAGTTGGCCAGCAACAGTACTTTCTAGTAATTTAGATATGAAAGGTAAATTAGAAATGGGACGATAATTCGATAAAACTGAGGGGTCAAGGTTGGGTTTCTTGAGCACAGGTGTAACGGCAACAGTTTTTACATTTACATTTACATTTATTCATTTAGCCGACGCTTTTATCAAAAGCGACTTACAATTGGGAATACAACAAGTGATTCATCCTAAGGAGGCAGATCAACATAGGAAGTGCTCAAAAATACCATATACCAAGCGTTGTTAGAAGAGTGCAGGCTAGAAGGAGAAGATCAAGAAAGAGAGGAAAACAGGCTAGAAAGGGAGGATCAAGAAGAGAGGAGAATTTTTTTTTTTTATTATTATTATTTAGTCACATAGTGTCGAAAAAGATGGGTTTTCAGCAGTCGCTTGAAAGCTGTTAAGGAGTCTGCTTTCCGGATAGGGGTGGGAAGATCATTCTACCAGGCAGGGACATTGAACGAGAATGTTCTGGACAGTGATTTAATACCTCTCTGTGGTGGTACAATGAGGCGTCTTTCACTAGAGGATCTCAGACTTCTGGAAGGAGTGTAGATGTGTAGTAGTGAATGGAGGTAGGCAGGTGATGATCCGGTGGCTGTCCTATATGCCAGCATCAGTGTCTTGAATTTGATGCGTGCTGTAACCGGTAGCCAGTGCAGTGATATGAAGAGAGGTGTGACATGGGCCTTTTTGGGCTCATTGAAGACCAGTCGTGCTGCTGCATTCTGAATCATTTGTAAAGGTTTGTACATGCTGGAAGACCAGCTAAAAGAGCACTGCAGTAGTCCAGCCTGGAAATGACCAGGGCCTGGACGAGGAGTTGTGTAGCATGCTCTGTTAGGAAGGGCCTGATCTTTCTGATGTTGTGCAATGCAAACCTGCAAGATCGAGCAGTCTTAGCTATGTGGTCTTTAAAAGTCAATTGGTCGTCAAAGATTACACCCAGATTTCTGGCTGAAGTCGATGGGGTAATTATTGATGAACCTAACTGGATGGAGAAGTCATGTTGTAAAGATGCAGTGGCAGGAAAGATAAGGAGTTCCGTCTTTGCTAAATTGAGCTGTAGATGGTGTTCCTTCATCCATGCAGAGATATCCGCCAGGCAACCTGAGATCCGTGCAGCTACCGATGGATTGTCTGGTTTGAATGAAAGATAGAGTTGTGGCATCAGCATAGCAATGGTAGGAGAAGCCATGAGCCTGTATGATGGGGCCCAGAGATGTAGTGTATATGGAGAAGAGGAGATGTCCAAGAACTGATCCCTGAGGAACCCCAGTGATCAGTAGATGAGTTTTGGATACCTCCCCTCCCCAAGCCACTCTGAAAGACCTACCAGAGAGGTAGGATTTGAACCAGCGAAGTGAAGTCCCTGTGATGCTCAGCGATGAGAGGGTGGACAGGAGGATCTGGTGATTCACAGTGTCAAAAGCTGCAGATAGGTCGAGAAAAATGAGTACTGATGATTTGGAATCAGATTTGCCGTCCGCAAGGCTTCAGTGACAGACAGTAGTGCAGTCTCAGTTGAATGGCCGCTACTGAACCCTGATTGGTTAGAATCCAGTAGATTGTTCTGTGAGAGGAATAAGGATAGCTTGAAAACAGCCCTGTTGTGAAAGTATGAAGATTTGGCTGTATGTACTTGGGTAGAGAAAGATGAGAGCATAGACTGAGACATACTAAGGTCAGATGGATCCTTAGATTTGTGCCATTTTCTCTCGGCTGCCCTAAGTTTGGACCGATGCTCACGAAGAACATCGGATAACCAAGGGGTTGTCGGAGCAGTTCGTGCTGGCCTGGACGAGAGAGGGCATATATCATCTAGACAAGAGGTAAGAGTGGAGCATAAGGTGTCAGTTGCTGCATTAGTGTCCAGGGATGAGAAGTGGGTTGGAGAGGGAAGGGAGGAGGATACTAAAGAAGAAAGGTGGGAGGGTGAAAGAGAGCGTAGGTTTCGTCTAAAAGTAACAGGTAGAGGGGTTGGGGGTGCACAAGTAGCAATATGTAGGTCAAATGTAATGAAGAAGTGGTCAGAGATGTGTAGGGGTTTGACCGCAATGTTGTCTGAAATACAATTTTGCGTGTAAATGATATCAAGTTGGTTGCCAGACTTATGAGTGTATGTAGTGATAACGCGTTGTAGATCAAATGAAGCTAGAAGTGAATGGAAGTCAGCAGCATAGGGTTTGTCAAGGTGAATGTTGAAGTCCCCAAAGACTAGAAGTGGGCTGCCATCCTCTGGAAAAGAGGACAGCAGCCCATCCAGCTCTTCTAAGAAGATGCCAAGTTGACTAGGAGGGCGGTAAATTATCACAATGTGGAGTTTGATAGGAGATGTTACAGTGATTGTATGAGATTCAAATGAACTATAATTGCATAGAGGAGAATGGGTTGAGTATTTCTAGATGTTAGAAATGAGCAGTCCCATACCCCCACCCCCACCCCCACCCCTTCCAGGCTGACGAGGGGTGTGAGAGAAGGAAAAGTTATTAGAAAGAGCAGCATGGGTTGCAGAGTCTTCTGGACGAATCCAGGTCTCAGTCAAACCTAGAATGCTCAGACCAGATTGCAAAGAAAATGCCGAAATGAAGTCAGCTTTGTTGACAGCTGACTGATAGTTCCAGAGTCCATCCGTGAAAGAGAAAGGTTCAGTGGAAGAGGTGTCGATAGGACGCAGATTAGAAAGATTGCGTCAACGTGTGCGTGTGATGTTGGAGCGATGTGAAGAGACCACCGGAATGAATTGGAAACACATGATAGAGGAGGACAGAAAGAAGAGTGAAATAAAGGAAATTAATACTTAAGTGCGTTGTCGGTTTTGTTGCTCGGTTAAGTCGCACAGGAAAAGTCGCAGGTCTTTACTCTCGTCGGTCTTCACGCGAGGAGGCTGAACAATTCCGCTGACGCAGTTAAATAGACAACCAAACAATGCTTTACTGATAACAGCTAGGGTCGCCTCCTAGGCTCAGTCAGCCGCAAATGTATCGCCCGCACGCAAAATGGCTCAATTGAAACTCAAAAAGCAACAGCTTCGCACTTTTAATAGCTCAAGAAGGGAACAATATGAAATAACAAAAGCTTCCCTTGTCCGTCCGCTCAGTTATTACTTTTAATGATTGCAATACAAACTATAATTTAAAGCAAAAACACTAGCAAGGCAAATAACAGAAGAAAGACTCCTTTTCTAACAGTGACTCGATGTAAATAAAACAAATGAATAACTAAATAGAAACAACAGAGTGCTTTTAGAAGCAGCTCAATATTAATATTAACGAATAAGTAAGTAAATAGAAATGACAGAGTGCTTTTAGCAGCAGCTTAATATTAATACTAACGAATAAGTAAATAGAAACAACAGAGTGCTTTTAGAAGCAGCTCAATATTAATATTAACGAATAAGTAAGTAAAGAGAAATGACAGAGTGCTTTTAGCAGCAGCTTAATATTAATACTAACGAATAAGTAAGTAAATAGAAACAACAGAGTGCTTTTAGTAGCAGCTCAATATTAACATTAACGAATAAGTAACTAAATAGAAATGACAGAGTGCTTTTAGTAGCAGCTTAATATTAATACTAACGAATAAGTAAGTAAATAGAAACAACAGAGTGCTTTTAGTAGCAGCTCAATATTAACATTAACGAATAAGTAACTAAATAGAAATGACAGAGTGCTTTTAGTAGCAGCTCAATATTAATACTAACGAATAAGTAAGTAAATAGAAACGACAGAGTGCTTTAGGCAGCAGCTTAATATTAATACTAACGAATAAGTAATTAAACAGAAACAACAAAGTGCTTTTAGTGGCAACTCTAAGTAATGATCGCCTATTGAAATAGTATTAAAGTAGACACTTACACGCCGTCGTTCTTTCTCGTCTGAGGATTGAATTCACTTTTCACATGTTTTTAGTGGCAGAGGAAATGAAGCGGAGGTAAGAGATGCGTTGATGAAGTGAGAGATAGGTGTAGAGATGACAGAGTGACAAAGTTTCAGGAGAGAAGTAGGAGCAGGATCAAGGTGACATGATGAAGAGTTGGATTTCAAGATTAGTTTAGAGACAGAATCTGGGGTCGTCAGGGAAAAACAAGACAGAGACTGACTGGATAGATTTGATGGATGGCTGAGCTCTGTATCAGTAGGGAAACATTGGTGGACAGCATTAGTCTTTTCAAGCAAATAATCCAAAAAGGAGCAGCAAAACTCAGTTGAGGCTAGGGCATCCTGAGGAGGGGGTTAGTAAGTTTATTTATTGTATTAAATAATGCTTTTGGCCTATTGCTTGATTTATTAATTGTGGCAGAGACAAAATTAGATTGAGCTGAAGTGAGAGCGGATATATATGATTTGAGATGATCAAGAAAAGCCAAATAATGAACAGTAAGAAAGGTTCTCCTGTAAAGACGTTCAAGCCGTCTACCAGTAGCCTTAAGAATACAGAGCTCAGGGGTATACCAAGGAGAAGAGTGAGTGGCGGGGACATTTCTGGTCTTAATAGGAGCATGCTGCTGTAGGATTTCAGAAATTATAGAGTGGTAATTTGATAGTATCACAGACGGCGAAGAAAGATTAATGACATCAGTGGTTCAAAGAGACAATAGAAGTACAAAATGATACAGTATCAATAGCTTTCAGATTGTGGTATGAAATAACAGTCTTAAGACATTTAGAATGCATAGGAAGATTGAGACTAAAGTCAAGAAGTTTATGGTCAGAAATACCAGTGTCAAAAGCAGAGATGGAAGTGATATCCCCCTTAGATGTACATATTAGATCAAGGGTATGACCACGAGTATGGGTAGGAACGCGAACATGCTGTGTCAAATTAAAACATTCAAAAACAGACAGTAACTGGGTGGTGCTGGAGCAAACAGTATCAACATGAATATTGAAGTCACCAAGCAGGAGAATAGGAAATGACAATGAGCAGGCAAGGGTTAACAGTTCACTGAGTTCAGAAAAAAAGCTGGACAGGGCTTTAGGAGGACGGTAGAGCAAGATAATTGTGAGACAGTCAGCTTTCAATACCATATATTCAAATGAATTGGTGTTGTGAAAATCAAGTTGATTCAATCGAAGATTGCCCTGATAAATGACGGCAAGACCAACCCCTTTGCCATGCAGTCGAGGTCGGGCGAGATACTTATATCCATCGGATGCAAAAAGATTTAACTGGAGAAAATCAGCCGGAACTTGCCACGTTTCAGTTTCATCTCTCCGTTTACGTGGGAAGTAAAATCTTATGTACAGGCTACCGCTAGCATTAAGCTAACCATGTCCCTTCAGTGACTCGCCTTATTTTACTGATGTACTGATGTTACTGATGATTGGGCTGTGCAAATGTTGGGGGCGTAACTATTAACGATCGGGACTATTGCATAATAGTCGGTGTTATGTTGGAATTTACCTATTTTTCTGTGGTCTTTTGCAAACACCAGATTTATATAAGAAGGAGGAAATGGTGGTGTTTGAGACTCATGGTATGTCATGTCCATGTACTGAACTGTTATTATTCAACTATACCAAGCTA
Source organism: Garra rufa (assembly GCF_049309525.1). Taxonomy (NCBI): domain Eukaryota; kingdom Metazoa; phylum Chordata; class Actinopteri; order Cypriniformes; family Cyprinidae; genus Garra; species Garra rufa. The sequence goes on from NC_133382.1 coordinate 15,443,842, forward strand.
AACACAGTTTTCCATTCTATGGCACCTTTAAATTCTCAAGAGAATCTGATGGTGTGCAGAGATTCTGGCTGAGAAAGGAGCCATTGCTTTTTAACTCTTTAATGGACTTGGATATTTTTAAATCAGATTCTCTCAGAAAAGCCGTGTGGTCTGCAAAGGTCACTAAAGTTGGACATCTAATTTCCCAGGGAGGATGGATATCTGCTGAGGCCTTAGCCTTAAAACTGGGCATGAGGTCAATTTGAGTGGCAGAGAGACTGTTAACTCAAATACATTAATTTTACCAGCGGACTATAGACCGAATTTGGAGGCTTCAGACAGGGATACTGCTACGTTCCCAGAGCTGACTTTTACAGCTGACATAGGAGAATGGCAGGAAAAAGAGGATGGATTGCTCTCTTTCAGAACACCTCAGCTAAGTATTTTTGGTAATACGGGAAAGAAGGCTCTATATGTACTGTGTCAAAGTGGCACATTTTCGTATGCTTGAAAATCTGATGGAGTCCAAGTGGCAGGATGTTTTTAGTTCAGGTGCTTCCCCTAAAGGCTGCTGGAGGACCCTGCACAAGCCTCCTATTGAGAAAAGGTCTGGAGACCTTCAGTGGAGGATAGTGCATAGTACAATAGCTACAAACAGACACAGAGCACACCTTGGTCCACAGGTGGAGGAGGGGTGTCCTTTCTGTGGGGTGCAAGAGACAGTATTTCACTTGTTTCTTAATTGTTTTAGACTACAATTGTTTTTTGGCAACTGGAAGGATACTGTCAAATGGTAGAGGAACCCAAGGGGGGCGGGGCTGCTCGTCACGAGCTCAAGTGGAGCTGAGCCCATTCTAGAAGGCTCTCTGCTAGAGCAAGGAGGCACTTTGAGGAAAGGCCTCCTTGGCGATTTATGTAGGACAATACCGACATGTTGTCTGAGCAAATCAGCATGTGGTGTCCCCGCAGGTCCAGCAGGAAGAACTGACAGGCTTGATGTGGAGTTCCTGTTGGTTTTCCCACGGACAGAGCCCCCCAACCTGTGTTGGAAGCATCTGTCGAGACCACCTTCCGTCTGCTGACCATCCCTAGGGCCACTCTCCTCCTCATCCAGAAATTGTCTAACCAAGGGGCCAGGGACATCACCCAGGCCTGGTCCACCTTGAGACAGAGGCATCCATGATGCCACGCATGGTGTGGAACCCGTGGTTTCAGCCGACACTTAAGGGGCCACATTCGAAGCAGGCCTAACTGCAATGCTGGAAAAGCTGCCATAAGGCTTGAGAGGGAGAGGGGCTCCTATTTTGATGGAGGCCGGGAGCTTCTGTATGGCCAAAGCACATTCTGGCATGACTGCTGCTCTCATTTGAGCTAAGTCGAGGACTGTCCCCAGGAACGATATACGTTGACTGGGAATTAACAAGCTCTTAGCAAAATTGACCCTGAGCCCCAGGCATTCCAAGTGGCTGAGGAGGAGGGTCTTGTGCACTATCAATTCTGCCTCTGACTGGGCCAAAATGAGCCCCTGTCTCAGAGGGGAAAGGGCCATGTCCACACACTTTGTAAATGTACGGGGAGCCAGGGATAGACCGAAGGGCAGGACCGTGTATTGAGCCAACTGTGGCGCTCGAGCACCACAAGTCTGGCCACTGATCTCCCTATCGCTTGAGTGGTGGCCTTGGTGGCTCGCAACGCCAGGTCCGTTGCAGCTCTTAGCTTCCTGAGAGTCGCGGGGTCGGGTCCAGACTTGTCCAGGTTGGCGAGGAGTTTGGCCTGAAAGGCTTGGAGGACCGCCATGGAATGGAGCGTCGAGGTTGCCTGTCCAGCCGAGAAGTAGGCACGTCAGATGTGCGGCCACTGACTCATCTAAAGAAGGCATCTTCTCGTATCCTTTTTCTTCAGTGCCGTCAATAGATGTGAGAGCGGCTGAAGAATGGAGACGAGCCGAGTAGGGGGCGTGCCACGATCTGGGAAGCTCGTCGTGGACCTCCGGAAAGAAAGGAGAGAAACGTTGATGGGAGACTTGACGGCGCCCTGGCTGGAACCATTCGTCCAGGGAGAGCTCTTCTGGCGGAGATTTTAATTATAAAATTACACCCTGCGGCTCATGTCCTAAAACACGAAACGATAATTTTTTTACGAGAAACTGAACAGTATTTATATAATTTTTTACCTTTGATACACAGCCACGTCCAACTGTCATTGGCACGAGCTCGGCATCAGGCACGTTACATGTGTACATGCTCTGGCGTAGTATACGCAAATGCCGGAAGCGATCTGTCTCATGTATACAATACTCATTGTTTACACAGTACACAGAGATTGTGGGTATACCGGCTATTCAAAATGGTAATTACTTGTGCTTATCCTGATTGTTCAACCAGATTTAAAGCTAAAAGATTACATTTACTTGCGCAAACTCATCCAAGACTGTTGACTTTTCACTGATTTCCCCTTTTGGTGTTTGCGTATACTACGCCAGAGCGCATACACATGTAACGAGTCGGATGATAAGCTCGCGCTCATGACAGTTGGACATTGCTGTGTATCAAAGGTAAAAAAAAATCTGTTTCTCGCAAAAACGTGTTTCGTGTCTTAGGACATCAATGTATCATCACTGCCATTTAGTTAAAAAATTTTGTTTATGTTCTGCTGAAGAAACAAAGTCACCTACATCTTGGATCCCCTGGGGGTAAGCAGATAAACATAAAATTTTTGGGTGAACTATCCCTTAAACTTTCTCAGCAAGTCACGCCAAACTGCCTGGGCGCATTTAATATTTTTATATTATTATTAATTTGATTGCAACGTTATATTGTCCTAAGCTCTATTTTTCCACCGTGTACTACATGCATAAACACCGCACCAGTAAGGGCTGACATTGTTGTTTCGCGGGCTATATTACGTCAGAGCTCGCAGTTCCAAACTCAAACTCACCTCAAAACGGTGGAAACAGCAGCAAGAGACGAAGTGTAGCGGCTTTCAGTTGGAGTGTTGCCACCCCGTTTCCATGGAAACTCCCTCCGCGACAGTGTTTGAATGCAACTCAGCACACACACATATAAACATGTCACAGTCATGCAGTATTTACATAAATAAACATCTACAATTAGAACACTTTAAACTATTTAAAATCTTATTAAACCATTGTTAAATCGCAGATTTAGTGGGACAACATGGCACTTTTATATGATATGATTTTGTGTCACTCAGCCTTTTTATTTAATTTTAAAACGTGATTACAGTATTTTTTACACTAAATTTTGCTTTTGTTAACTATTAATTAAATCAGCGACTTAAAAATAATTATTGTTCTTTTTTTTTAATTAAACACCTCAACACTTTTTATATAACTAAAAATTTATACATTTTATTGCACTATTGATATTCAGTTGAGTCTAGAAAATTAATTCTAGACCAGGGCAATGTAGCTCACTTTCTAGAAAAAAAAAGTAGTAATAATAATCTTGACACATTTATGGTACATTTCACACAAATGCATATGCAGCACATACCCTGGTGGAAAAAAGAAAATTAAATAAATAAATAAAAATATAAAATAAATAAATACCCTCATACAATTTTGTATAATGGTAATTGTATTGGTTTGTCCGTGTGGGAAAATTGTTGTCATAATGGAATATGTCCCAAAACACACCAGAAACCATTAAATGTACTGTTTTTTATTGGTTAACAGTTGATGGTTTAATGTTTTTAATGGTAATTGTAGTGGAAACATTACAGCTTCTGTGATGGTTTCTATTGGTAGTTTTGTTTTGTTTTTTCCTTAATGGTATCCACTAGATTGACATGTTACCAATACAAGGAAACAAATCACCAGTAGAGACCCATAAGGACCATTACAGGTTCCAATAAAACCAATACAATTCCAGTTATAACCATTAAAACCATTAAAAATTCTGTGATAGTTTCTATTGGTAGTTTTGTTTTCCCTTAATGGTATCTACTAGACCGACATGTTACCAATAGAAGGAAACAAATCACCAATAGAGACCCATAAGGACCATTACAGGTTCCAATAAAACTAATACAATTTCCATTATAACCAGTAAAACCATTACAAATTCTGTACTGGTTTCTATTGTTGTTTTTTAAGCAGGGATCTCTCTCGCTTAGGAATGGTTTCAGGTGCATTCCCGAGGCAGGTACTACGATTGAGGACGTGCTGTAATAGGACAACAGGTAGGACATGAAAATATTGTTTCTGCTTTTCACATGAGTGAAGCAGTTGTTGTTTTTTTAAAAATTAATAACTGGTAAGTCGTTTAATTGAAAGCGGCATTTGGGTGAAAGAACGTTTTGTGCCCATTAGACCCCTGCATTCTCCAAATACGAAGGTGACAATTTCTAATGTGCTGCCGTTTGTCAAAGATGATGCGATACACTGAAAAAAATGTGGAGTAGGATTTACTTAAAAAAAGTTAGGAAAGTTTTTTCACTTAGAAAATGTAATTTCAATAGAATTCCCAAGTAAAAACTAAACACAAGCAACTGTAGCTTTAATTAGAAAATCTCAAGTAAAGTTTACTTGGAATTTCCCGGTAAACTGTATTAACTGTTTCTATGAGATTCAGTAAACAAATGAGAGCATGAAATAAAAAAAATAGTAAAAACTGCATCTGGTTGATGGTTCTGCAAAATGGTGCACTATAGTCCATTTTATGCCAATAAACTTTTTTAGAACAACCACACAGTGCATTAATATGCATAAACATTTACACATATAAAACCTTTAAATATAACAAACATTTTGCAACAATCTCAGTTGCAGATATCAAATACAAAAGTGTAAAAGTGCAAATGTCAAACTAGTAGCTGCCTTTCATTAGCTACTTAGAAACACTTCAAATGTGTTTCTCAGCTTTAGTGGATGGCTTAAGTTTAGGGAGTAAATGCAGCCCATGAGTGAAAGACATGCATTTGTGAGATTTTTACATCCCAGCAGCACCTCAGTTCCCAGTTCCCTCAATGACAATGATGACATTAGATATACTGGCATCTTCCTCTTCTACAGATCTGCTCAGTACGATGATTTTCATGACATGACTGGAGAAGGTATCCTTAATCATGTCTCTGTTGACATCCTGTGAAATACAAAAAAATAAGTGCAAAGTGGTTAAAATACTGTACAGTATCACTTTTTCAATTTTCCTCAATGGGTTCCTGTTCTGAGACAAACTGTCTACTAGTCTTCAGTATATTTAGCATTTTCTGCATATTTAAACCCAATATGCAGTTTCTTCAGCAGTAACTGTTTGATGTTAAGTTATACTTTTACATTGAACACAATAATGAGACTCATACACAATTATTACAGTAGATAGAAACATTAGTGATGCTAATAAAGGTAACACCAAACATTTAGAGTCAAGAGGGTGTAAAGTAAACCTCTGGAAATGATAGTTGGTGTAAATTATTATTTCTTTTGGGAAACATTTAAATGGTTTCTAAAGACAATATATAAATGAAAGATAATATAAACAAAATAACAATTTACACTGGAAATCCTGTACAAAAGTTTACATACACCTGACATTTAAATGTATGGTGCTGCCTTCTTGACCATCACTGGGTGTTCTTTAAGTTTTGTAACAATGGTGTATAAGCCTTTCAATTTTCCTCAGAATGAAAACATGGATCTCAGCATCATCGTCAGTGCTTGACAGCAGCAAAAACAATGATTGTGGAATATTCCCTTTTAGACGGTTTAATGGCTCAGAAATAAAAAGAACATCTACCACATAACACAAATACAGTATATAAGTCAAACCACTACTGTCTACATCCAAAATCAAGGAAAAATAGAAATGGATGTAGCTGTGTATGTAGCTAGCTAACTGCTACACTAATTATTGTAAATCCATGTCTGGACCCCGCCTCCCAGTAAGACGTTAGATGGCCCTAGACTTGTGCATTGATGACGCCAGGCCATGCAAGGACTTCAAACAAAGTCAGCACCAGACTAATGATTGATTATTACTTTTTCTTTGATTTGTTTCAATTTATTGATCATTCAACATTGTAAACTGTAAAAAGCACTATACAAATAAATTTGAATTTAACTGAACTGTACTACCTGGTGGTCTTCAATGAGCTCCTCAGCTGATTCTCCAAGGAAAGACAGGAGGCAGCGAATCAAAACGTCTCGTCTATTTTCAAGTCTATCTTCTTGCTGTTTAAAACAGAAGTAAAATGCAGTGAATATTAAATGTGTATACATCTACATATAACAACATATTTACAGTGTCAGGAAGCAGCATATCATCATATAAGTGATTCACAATTGTAAACAAAATTAACATTTTACCTGGCTGAGTGAATCCAGCAAATGTCTAATTCTTATGCCAGCAACCCCACCCTTCATCTTAAACAAAGCCACTTTATTTTTTTATTTTTTATATATATGAAATCACTGCATATTATGCCAACAAAGAAAATAACTAAAGTTTACGATAAGTGTATCTGAAGGGCATTTAAATATTTTAAAAGAACAAGGACAATCTGCATAAAGACATGGTATTGATGACCTGCATTTCCATGTTTTAGTGTTTTATTAGCTGTAGTCTTCGGTTTGACTGAAAGCTACATTCTCCTGCACCTAGTTAACAAACAATGCACATGTGAATGCATACTTGTTGCTGTTAGGTGTGCTGTAATAAAGTATTGCCAACTTACCTTGCATTAGCTTGAATAGTGAGTGCAATATCTGTAAAAGAATGTAAGAAATGTTCATGTCAGAATAAATTTTTTTAACAATCTTACTGACATGAAATACGCTTACAACTAAATTTACCTTTACAATTCATTGACTGTGGTTATGCAGTTATGTAAATTAAAAATTAATGATTTGCATTTGTCATGGCATGTATTTTGAATCATTTACCATAATATTTTAAAGTACACTAACTTTTTTTACTCAAGATTAACAGTCATATGGAAACAAATTTGAATCTCCAACTGCTTGCTGATATCTACGGTGCCCGCCAGGGGACACCTTCGGTTCACTTATGTTTGTCGTGGCCACGACATATAAACTCGTGGGAATGTGATATTATGTCGTGGCCACGAGATATTAATTCGTGGGAACGTCATATTAACTAGTGGGAACGTCATATTAACTAGTGGGAACGTGATATTATGTCGTGGCCACGAGATCATTTTGTCGAGGTAACGACATCCTTATGTTGTGGCCACCAGATGCGATGATGAGGAAACGACATGCATTTCTCGAGGCCACGAGTTTAGTACATAAACAAACCTGCGTGACCATAGTAACCCAGGATTAGATAGGTTTATTACTATTTTATTTTGAGTTAACAAATGATTGTATCAATTATTATAGAAATTAAATTATTATATTAACAATAGGCGATGCTGTCTGTGCGCGATGTAGACAGCATTTAAAAGTTTATCATGAATAAATATTACAAAGTACATCAAATAAAATAGCCCTACAAAAAATATTTTATGCATCCCACATTCTTGTCCATTAACTGATCCTATTTTTTACGTAATATTTGTATTATTCGTTTATATTCGTTATTTTCCCCTTTATTTCGATCTCTTAATGTTCTTAATGATAGGCTACTGTAAGGTATGACTGGGGTTTTCACTGGAATGCAGTTTAAAGGTTGAATTTACCATATATTGTAATTTATTTAGTCTAATTAATAGACAAATATAGTGTTTCACTGAAGAGTGAATTATTCAAGTAGTTTCATTTGGAAATCATTTATTTTTTCAAATCAAATCACGTCTTTTTTTCGTATTATAATTATTATTAATAATAATAATTATTAGCAGTAGTAGGCTAGTAGTAGTGATTCCTATTATTATTGTATATTTTTTTAATTTTCATTTATATTCGTTTTTACCCCTAATTTTGCTATCTTTATGTGGAAATGATACTGTTATGCTTGACATATGCTATGACTGATTTTTACTGTAGTTTAAAGTTTGAATTGAACATATTTTATTTTATTTCGTCTATATAGACTAGACTATATAATAATGTTGTGTTTCACTGAGTTTACTACATAAACAAACCTGCGTGACCATATAACCCAGGATTAGATAGGTTTATTAATATTTTATTTTGAGTTAACAAATGATTGTATCAATTATTATAGAAATTAATACAATATTAAATTATTATATTAACAGTAGGCGATGCTGTCTGTGCGCGATGTAGACAGTATTCAAAAGTTTATCATGAATAAATATTACAAAGTACATCAAATAAAATAGCCCTACAATCAATATTTTATGCATCCCACATTCTTATTCATTAACTGAATTTTTTTTCCGTAATATTTGTATTATTTGTTTATATTCGTTTATATTCGTTATTTTTCCTTTTATTTCGATCTCTTTACTTAACGTTCTTAATGTAAATGATACTGTAAATGCTGGACATGCCAGTAAAGCCTTGATTATGCTATATGATGGGATTTTTACTGGAATGCAGTTTATAGGTTGAATTTAACATATATTTCATTTTATTTCGTCTAATTATTACCTAGATAACCTATATAAATAGTGTTTCATTGACGAGTGAATCATTCACGTAGTTTCATTTGTAAATTGTTTATAGTCACACACGGGCATAAATACAATCATAAAAACAAAACTGTATTGGCATAATTGTCGTTCACAATATTTGCTAAATATATGGCATAAATAACATAGGCCTATACACAACGATAGGCTCCTCAAGGATACGCTTTTAGATAAAGCGATACACAATAAATAAAAAATATAGCTCTAAGTCAATTATCATTTATTATTATTATTATTATTATTAGGCTATTATTATTTTAATAACTGGTTAGGGCTATATTTTTTCACGCCTGACAATTGTAGCTACCAATTAAGTTTTGACTTTATGATTGCATTTACACCCGTGTGTGACGATAAACTAAAATGTTTTTATTAATAAATGAAACTAGGCTATGTGAATGATTCATTCCTCAGTGAAACACAATAGTATTATTTAGTCTAGTCTATATAGATGAAATAAAATAAAATATATGTTCAATTCAAACTTTAAACTACAGTAAAAATCAGTCATAGCATATGTCAAGCATAACAGTATCATTTCCACATAAAGATAGCAAAATTAGGGGTAAAAACGAATATAAACGAAAATTAAAAAATATACAATAATAATAGGAATCACTACTACTAGCCTACTACTGCTAATAATAATTATTATTATTAATAATTATAATACGGAAAAAAGACGTGATTTGATTTGAAAAAATAAATGATTTCCAAATGAAACTACTTGAATAATTCACTCTTCAGTGAAACACTATATTTGTCTATTAATTAGACTAAATAAATTACAATATATGGTAAATTCAACCTTTAAACTGCATTCCAGTGAAAACCCCAGTCATACCTTACAGTAGCCTATCATTAAGAACATTAAGAGATCGAAATAAAGGGGAAAATAACGAATATAAACGAATAATACAAATATTACGTAAAAAATAGGATCAGTTAATGGACAAGAATGTGGGATGCATAAAATATTTTTTGTAGGGCTATTTTATTTGATGTACTTTGTAATATTTATTCATGATAAACTTTTGAATGCATGTCTACATCGCGCACAGACAGCATCGCCTATTGTTAATATAATAATTTAATTTCTATAATAATTGATACAATCATTTGTTAACTCAAAATAAAATATTAATAAACCTATCTAATCCTGGGTTACTATGTCATGCAGGTTTGTTTATGTACTAAACTCGTGGCCTCGAGAAATGCATGTCGTTCCCTCATCATCGCATCTGGTGGCCACAACATAAGGATGTCATTCCCACGAGTTAATATGATGTTTCCACGAGTTAATATCTCGTGGCCACAACATAAGGATGTCCTTACCTCGACAAAATGATCTCGTGGCCACGACATAATATCACGTTCCCACGAGTTAATATGACGTTCCCACGAATTAATATCTCGTGGCCACGACATAATATCACGTTCCCACGAGTTTATATGTCGTGGCCACGACAAACATAAGTGAACCGAAGGTGTCCCCTGGCGGGCACCGTAGATATCAACCACGTGTAAAGTGGATGTTTGTCATTAAAAGAACATCATGAAATAAAATACAGGCTTTAACAACTTATAAAAGGTTGATTGTTAAGTAATTTTAAATTAATAAGTAAATTTAATACATTTAAACAAGCATTTAGACTTGTGTTCTGTACTTACAAAAGTGTGCAGTACATTCACCTTGTCGATTTCTATATATAGCTATCATTCCCGATAGTATAGGCAAACAATATAAATAAAATTCAAGGTAATATTTTCCTTGTACAAGTGCATTTTAAAAACTAACGTTAATCCTGTGATAAAAACGGTGATAATTATTTCGGCAGCTCGAACTTTTCTAGGACAGAATGCTCGAACACGACAGGTCAATGCCTCGAGCTAAGTTTGCACGGATGTTAAAACTAATTTTTACAATAATCATCTAACAAGATTAAGGTCATATATAAGTTTTAACGTTATCTAAAAATCTGTTAACATTGTTAACATGAACACTTATAGTATCCGTAACTCGGTAAAAAACAAACGGTAGGCACAAACCACTGGGACTGCAGATAGCTTAATAACTCTAAACTTTTCTGCAAACATACTTCAATTAATTAATAAGCATATTAATAACTTACCGTGGTAAAAATTCACATTAGCCGTCGTGAAGTCTCTTTTCCTTTCCTCTGTGCGCGCCACTTCAAACTCGGACCCAAAGACGCATGCGCATCAATTTCTTGCTGACTTGAGTAAATTTTACTTAAGTTGTTCATTTTTTGGTGTGATTTGATTAGATGGCGAACACTAAGTAAATATTACTTAGGAGATTGTATTTAAATTTACATATGTATTTTAGAACAATAAATAACAAAGAATCTGCAAGTAATGTTCTGAATTAAACTTGCCATTTTTAAGTAAAAAGACAAAAAAGTATTTGTTTGTAAAACATACTTAAATACTAGTGTTGGGTCGAGTCCACGTAGGTCGAGTCCGAGTCGAGTCCGAGTCTTTAACCAGTCGAGTCCGAGTCAAGTCCGAGTCCAAAATGGGGCGAGTCGGACTCAAGTCCGAGTCCAAATGGGTCGAGTCCGAGTCGAGTCCGACCGAGTCCAACTAAAAACTACTGTTTGTCAGTATCTTAACCTTGTTTTAATTTGTACAACTACAATAAGGCAATGACAATTTAAATGTAACAAAAGGAAACCTCTGTTGCATATTGCCATTTTGATTTTTTTATTTCACACCATCTCATTAGTGTCCTGCTCAGCAAACTTAAAGTCATGTAACAGAAGTTATGACTGACTTGATATTATGACATATTTCAGAGTGAAACAGCTTTTAGAATGTGGGAAGGACAATGTGGGAATTATAAGGGAAGGACAGGACTGTACCTACGAGTAAAAGAATGAATCTGTGATAAAGGGAGGGGTAGGTGAAGAGATGGACAGCTAGTGACATATTTTTCTTAGATGAAAATGAGGCTGTGAGGGTTAATGACATGGAAGTCATGGAATAAAAGAATAAAATTCTGACTTTATTTTCTCAATTTCGAGATTATATCTCACAATTCTGATAAGAAAATACATTCTCCCTTTTCCTCTCAGCTAAAGTCATGAGTTTATTTTTTCCCTCAGAACTGACAAACTTGCTATTGCTGTGTTAAATTGAGTTCTAAAGTCTTAAATACAACATATAAACGACATAAAAAAATTCTGAATTCTGAGATAAAATAGGTAAATGTAAAATGTTATAGGTTTAAATAGTATTTTTTTACTGACATAACTGTAACGTCTACTCCAAATTGGTCTATTGACAACGGGCCATTGAATTATTAGAAAATAATGCACACCCAAGTAAGTAAGTAAAACATTCTCAAGCTTACTGAAGGAAAATAAACAGTCTAATAATTAATTACAAGCAAAAGCATAAATAAATATAATAATCAAAATACAAATGAAATAGTTTTATACGTTTTTCAGATTGATCTATATAGTAAAGTATACCACAGAAATAGTGTACTACAAACATTTAATGAAGTAATAAATGTAAAAATAAAACTCTCTACAATCTTCACCGTATATAATAAATATAGATGATTCTTATTAAAATTGCTAAACTGCTTCAATCAAGAGCAGTGAGTGATTTTCTCTTTTTATTTTGTTGTTTGATTATGACGCAGTCTGTGGCAGGTTTACACTGCTGTCGCTTTAAGACCGGACGCACAGATCATATATTTTGACACATCTGTATTTCTAACTCAACACAAAACCGATAGCATTTACATGAATGCTCTCCAAGACGATGCATTTTGACATTACCTTTCGTGTAAGTGTGTAGCAATAGAGAAAGAGTTTAATTCAGCATTGTGCGCTGACTGAGAGGCAGGCTTTCAAGTACCGGCAAGACTTTAAAACACATGCCAATAATACTGAATGACACTTTCGTAATAATGCATCGAGTCAGTAAAATTTCCATCAACTGTCCCTGGACTCGGCTGGACTCGGCAATAATTCCCGAGTCCGAAAAGCTCGAGTCCGAGTCAAGTCCGAGTCAAAATGCATCCGAGTCCGTGACAAGTCCGAGTCCGCTAAAAATTGTACTCGAGACCGGACTCGAGTCCGAGTACAAGTCCGAGTACCCCAACTCTATTAAATACTGTTTCCATTATTTACAAGGTCAAAAAAAATCACTTTTTACAGTGTAGTACGAGAATTAACTCTGTTTGAAAAGATGGCAAGTGCCGTAAAAACGATTCCGCTGGGTTGTAAATCTGCCAAATTTAAACATGTCTTGTCTTTCAGATGGCAAGTGTAGGAAGCAATGTAGGAACTCGAAGTGAGGAAGGACAAACAAGAGAAGCTGATGTTGGTGATAAAGTAGAAGTGAATGTCAATGCTTCTGGTAGTATAGATAAAAGGAATGTAGAGGATTTGTTTACAGTTTTTCTCGATTGGTTTGGCTCATTTCTTGAAACCGAGATGACATTCTCAAAATAACATGGACAAATCTCCAAACCACCTTGCAATTGTTCACAACAGAATGTCATTTTTCATTGGTTTTATCAAATTGCAAATGCTTTAGTACATGTCTCAAGTGACTCTGTGCTTTTTTTCAAATGATTATGTACAAGTAGCTACAGTTAGCACAATGAGCTCACATTTAGCACATTTTCCATATAAATAGATCTTGCTGATCTAAACTGATTTGATTTTTCAGTGAAATGGTTACTCTCTCCAAAACATATCAGCATGGTTTCATTGTGTAAGTCATCATATGCACAATTGTCTGTTCAACTGTCAAAATTAGTCAAAGATATAATACCATGAAATAATTTCTTGGAACATTTGATAAATTTATGACAGTACTTGACAATCAATCAGGTGAAATTAGAACTAACGAAGGAGCAGTTTCCCACATCTCAGATGACCAATCAAACAGTTTGTTTAGTTACCTGACAGGTGTTGTCTATGATTATGACTGCTGCCAAAAGTATATAGACAGAGCTTGGCCCGGGGCCAGTTTCATTTGCAGTGTGAACATGGAAGCACCTCGCCAAGTACAACAGCAACTTCCTGCTCGAGGAAGAGGAGGAAGAAGAAGAGGAAGAGGAGGAGTGAGAATGTGTGGAGGAATAGGGGGAAGAGGCCGAGGAGCACGGAGGCACCATGATGTCCCAGATGAAATCCGGGCCACCCTTATTGACCACGTTATAAACCATCGCCTCACAATGGCAGAGGCAGGTCGCCGAGTGCAGCCTAATGTGCCTCGGTCTACAGTCTCCTCCATCATCCAAACCTTTCGCAGGGAAAACAGGTACAGAACTATTCTATTGAACTATTCAGTGTTGGTGTGTGTGTAGGCCTAGAGTACTGTAATATCTTCATGTGATGTTATATGATACTATAAAAATGACAAAGAAAAAAAAATGGAGAAAATACTGTGAATAGTATTCCAGTCACTGTGCAGTGCATCACACTTTTAGTACCATAAAACAGCAGTACAATTACATTGGTAACTCATTTTGTAACAAATTTACAGTGTTGACCTTTGACTTGTATGTCTAGGATTGGACGACAGCCTCAAGTGGGTGGCAGAAGAAAACTTCTAAATGAACAACAAGAACGAGAAATATGCAACATGGTCATTGCAAATAATGCCATCACACTGAGACAGATTCGTAATGCAATCCTTCTAGACAATGTAATGTTCCAAAATATAAACTCTATCAGCATCTCCACAATAGACTGGGTATTGAAGAAACATCAGATGACCATGAAACAGATTTACAGGGTACCATTTGAGAGAAACTCTGACAGAGTGAAAGAGCTGCGGTACCAGTATGTGCATGTAAGTCAACTACTGGTTGTCTATCATTGTAACACTATTACAGTAAGACATGGTTACCACTTTTTTTTGTTTTGCTTTATCCTTTTTACCTTCAGAATCCAGCTTTGTGTGACTAGAGCATTTTGCCTAGAAATTGTCTTCAGTTTTTCACTCCCTCTTTTTACAGTACTTTAGATCCTCCCTGCAGTATCTGTCTCTACTTGACTGATTAGATTTATTTTTATTCTATTGTAGAGAATAATGGCATTAGAAGGCAACGAAACCCCTCACAACCTAGTGTTCGTTGATGAAGCTGGCTTCAACCTGGCCAAAGGTCGAAGGCGTGGCCGTAACATCATTGGCCACCGAGCCACTGTGGATGTCCCAGGCCAGCGAGGAGCAAATATAACAATGTGTGCCGCTATATCAGAAAGAGGTGTGGCCACACACATTCCCAGTTTAGGGCCCTACAATACACAAAAGCTCCTAAATTTTTTGGACCACCTTTATACTGATCTGATCCCGGAAAATGAGAGAGGTGAAGAAGGACCTCAGCTACCACATTATGTCATTGTGTGGGATAATGTGAACTTCCACCGTGGCCCACGCATCAGAACCTGGTTCACCACCCATCCCCGGATGCTAATGGAGTTTCTTCCACCTTACTCTCCTTTCCTAAATCCAATTGAGGAGTTGTTTTCAGCTTGGAGGTGGAGGGTGTATGAGCATCAGGCTCAAGACCAGAGGGCCCTGCTGCATGCAATGGATGCTGCATGTGAGGACATCACAGGGGATCAATGTAGGGGATGGTTGAGACATTCACGCCGTTTCTTCCCTCGCTGCATCGCAAGAGAAAATATCCGTTGCGATGTGGATGAGAATTTATGGCCTAACAGAGAGCAGCGCGTCGATGGCCAGGAGGATGAGAATGGTGGCCAGGAAAGAGAGGGTGACAATGGCGACCACTGAAAATATTACAGGGGGCAGCCGTGGCCTAATGGTTAGAGAGTCGGACTTGTAACCCAAAGGTTGCGGGTTCGAGTCTCAGGTCCGGCAGGGATTGTCGGTGGGGAAGGTGAATAACCAGCACTCTCTTCACCCTCAATACCACGACTGAGGTGAGTCCCTTGAGCAAGGCACCGTACCCCCAACTGCTCCCCGGGCGCCGCAGCAATGGCTGCCCACTGCTCCGGGTGTGTGTTCATGGTGTGTGTGTGTTCACTACTGTGTGTGTGCACTTGGATGGGTTAAATGCAGAGCACAAATTCCTAGTATGGGTCACCATACTTGGCCTCACTTCACCTCCTTCCTCCTTCCTTCCTTCCTATTACTGTACTATAGTTCTGAAACTTTATTTACAGTATGGTAGGCTAGAGTTTTTTTTTTGTTTTTTGTTTGTGTTTATAACTGTTCACATTTACAGAATCCTGTATATGTTTTCTTTTCACAGTATGTTCTCTAATGTTAACATTTCTTTGTACGAATAAAAATGTTTACAGTTTCCTTGAGTATGAGTGGTTTATTGGAGGCTGATTTTACTGTAAAATCGTTTAGTTTTATTCATAGTGGTATTCTGTTGCTAGACCTGTGCCTCAGTGACAAAACGTCTAAGCATTTTGACTTGCAGTGCTTAAACAATGCCAAAGGTATAATGCATTTTGGGGGCATTGACTATTTATATGAGAAGGATATTTAGTTTTGACACATGGATAAACTGTTTTGGGAGAGATATGAGCTTTTGCAGGGGATCCATGGTGTTGTGCTAAACCATCCAGGTTATTTTGACAAAAGCACTAAATGAATGCACATGTGCCAAGGCAATTGAGAAGGATCTGTGCTATTTTGACTGTACTGACCTTTTATATGGGAAAGGAATCTGCTTTTGAAGCATGGAAGAAGAGTTTGGGGAAAGATATTTGATTTTGCTAGTGAGCTATAATGTTGAGCAGAACTGTAAGACTGTTTGGCCAAATGACCTTATGGTTTTGAGAATGTCATCTCGGTTTCAAGAAATGAGCCAAACCAATCGAGAAAAACTGTAACGGCTGTAGCATTACTGTTGCGTTGGATCACAAAGATGATGGGATGCAAGAAGGTGATAAGGGATTAAATGATGAGGCGGAGAAAGATTCAGAAGATGAAAGTATCAGGGATGATGGTTCATGTACCGATGTAGATTATGGCAAATCTGGCGATTTTTATTCTATGGAACAGATAAATAATTTTCTGGAGGAAACTAAGGGGAAGTCTGTTGATATTGAAGAGGTTTTTCCTGACTTGTATACATTTGTTGCATCTGTGATGAAAGCTCAGAGGGAATGTAGCATTGAAGTTGTCACAACAGTAAAGGTTTAGGCCGAAGAAGTATTTGACAGCGGTCAGGCAAAAGATGAAAACCGAAAAGGTTAGACGTCGTTCTACTACAACAAACTCCAAATTAGTGCCTTTACTGTGTTATCTTTTCTTTTTCTTTTTTCTCTTTTCCTTGTTTACTATAGATGTTCTCAAAGTATGATCCTTAAATGTAAATGGGGTAAGGGATAGAAGTAAATGGCTATTATAAAAGAATGTATAGATTTAAAAGGATTTCAAGTCATGTTTTTACAGGAAATGCATAGTACTGAAGATAATGAAAATGATTGGGGAATTTGGTGGAAGAGATTATCACAGAGTACTGTCTCCTCTACAACTCTTTGTTGTATCAATAGGATTGAGGTCAGGGCTCATAGAAGGCCACTTTAGAATAGTCCAATGTTATCCTCTTAGCCATTCTTGGGTGTCTTTAGCTGTGTGTTTTGGGTCATTGTCCTGTTGCAAGACCCATGACCTGCGACTGAGACCAAGCTTTCTGACACTGGCCAGCACATTTCTCTCTAGAATCCCTTGATAGTCTTGAGATTTCATTGTACCTTGCACAGATTCAAGACACCCTGTGCCAGATGCAGCAAAGCAGCCCCAGAACATAACAGAACCTCCTCCATGTTTCACAGTGTTCTTTTCTTGATATGCTTAATTTTTCCATCTGTGAACATAGAGCTGATGTGCCTTGGTAAAAAGTTCCATTTTTGTCTCATCTGTCCATAGGACATTCTCCCAGAAGCTGTGTGGCTTCTCAACATGTAGTTTGGCATATTCCAGTCTGGCTTTTTTATGATTTGTTTTCAACAATGGTGTCCTCCTTGGTCGTTTCCCCATGTAGTCCACTTTGGCTCAAACAACGGCGGATGGTGCGATCTGACATTGATGTTCCTTGAGCATGAGGTTCACCTTGGATCTCTTTAGAAGTCTTTCTGGGCTCTTTTGTTACCATTCGGATTATCCGTCTCTTTGATTTGTCATCAATTTTCCTCCTGCATCCACGTCCAGGGAGGTTGGCTACAGTCCCATGGATCTTAAATTTCTGAATAATATGTGCAACTGTAGTCACAGGAACATCTAGCTGCTTGGATATGGTCTTATAGCCTTTACCTTTAACATGCTTGTCGATAAATTTCTTTCTAATCTCCTGAGATAACTCTTTCATTTGCTTCCTCTGGTCCATGTTGAGTGTGGTACACACCATGTCACCAAACAAAAAAGTGACTACCTGGAGCCCTATATATAGGCCCACTGACTGATTACAAGATTGTGGACACCTGTGATGCTAATTAGTGGACACACCTTGAATTAACATGTCCCTTTGGTCACATTATTTTCTGTCTTTTCTAAGGGTACCATCATTTTTGTCTAAGCCTGTTCCATGAGTTTATTTTTTTTAAATAATTCCGTTGAAGCATGGTTGAAAAGCAATGTCTGACTTTCATTGGCTAACATTCATAGAATTTTTATTTATTATTACTTTTGTCAGATTAAAGTTTTTTCTGTGGCCATTGTGAGTTTTTCTTTCATTGACCAAAGGGTACCAACAATTGTGTCCACGTGTGTAGAAACAACAAAAATGTGCTATTAATATGCATTTTGATGAGACCAGGCTCACCCATTCTCCCGCAGTCACTCCCACCCCACCAAACACAACACTTGCACCAGTGCCTTTACTTGAAATCTATATTACCTATTGAAACATTAAGTTTTGTTTTGACTTTTTTTCTTAATGTGTGCTTAATATAACAGAAAACATTATCTTTCCTGCTATGTGCTCCTGTAACGGGTGTTTTGGGTTTTGTTTTGGGGTTTTGTGTCATGTTCATGTTTTCATGTCTTTTATTTTGTATTTGGTTCATGCTGTTGTGTCTTGCTTCCCTTGCCCTTGTGTATTCCTTATTGGTCCCTTTGTTCCATGTCTTGTTCTGATTGGTTGTCTTTGTTGCTATGGTCTTGTTCCTTGTTTTTCATTGGTTCATTCTTGTCATGTGTCCCTCATTGTCTGTATAAATAGCCCTTGTGTTTTAATGGTCCTTGTCGCGTATTAATGTTGTAAACTGCTGTCCAGTGAGTGTTTGTTCAAGTTTATATCAAGTCTGTTTCATGCCAAGTCAAGTCTGTTCAAGCCAAGTCTGTCGTATCAAGTCTGTTTCATGCTAAGTCAAGTTAAGTCAAGTCTTATCACGTCTTCGTCTGTCTATGGATTATGTCATTGTTGGATTACACACTTGTAAATAAACTGCACTTGGGTTCATCATCACATCTCGCTGTCTCAGTGAATTGTTTGTTACAGAATACGCGACCCACAAAATGAACCCAGCAGTTGTTCGTCTCCTCTCTTTGCGTCAAGGAAACCAAACGATAGAGGACTATGTAGAAGATTTTTGTGGACTGTGCCATCTGGTTGCTTTTAATGATGTGGCACTTAAGGACATTTTTAGAGTGGGTTTAAATAAACCCATTCGTTCTCAATTGCCTGGTGGAAAAATTCATTGGTCATTGGAAAGATACATTGACTTTGCTTTGTCGCTGACGGGTTCATCATTTACTGTGGGGGTTGCTGAGGAAGAGCACAGCCACCCTACAGTACCTGCCACATCAAAACATCTCCATGTCCCAACCGTCATGTCTGCTGCTTCAAGGCCTGCTCACGTCATGTCTGCTGCTTCAGGGCCTGCTCACGTCATGTCTGCTGCTTCAAGGCCTGCTCACGTCATGCCTGCCGCTCCAGGGCCTGCTCACGCCATGCCTGCCGCTCCAGGGCATGCTCACGCCATGCCTGCCACTCCAGGGCCTGCTCACAAGATGGCCGCCGCTCCAGAATATGCTCACAAGATGGCCGCCATCCCTAAGCCTGTTCACAAGATGGCTGCCGCTCCAGAGTCTGCACCCGTCACGGCTGCCCTTCCAGTGCCAAGTCACGTATCGCCCGAGCATCCTGAGCCACACCATGCCTCGTCTGAACTGCCAAAGCCTCGGCAGGTCTTGATTGCCAGCATACTGGACCCTCCTTTAGTGTCAGTACGGGCTGCAGGCATACCTGCCGAGCCAACGCTCCCGAGCCACGCAGAGCCAACGTTCCCAAGCCACACGCCCACAAACCCGATGGGCCTCCCTCTATCCACTGCGCTGCCTGTGATGGCCATCGCCATTTTAAGTGTGTGGGCTGCACACTGCATCCCAGAGGCCACGTCTTTCCACGAACCCGCTGCGCCCATGCCTCTTACCGAGGCGGCGTCCATAGCGGGATTTCCTGCTCTGCCTGCACCACCAAGGCTTCACGCTCTGCCTGCACCGCCAAGGCTTCACGCTCTGCCTGCACCGGCAAGGCTTCATGCTCTGCCTGCTCCGCCAAGGCTTCACGCTCTGCCTGCTCCGCCAAGGCTTCACGCTCTGCCTGCACCGCCAAGGCTTCACGCTCTGCCGGGTCTGCCATGGCCTCCTGCTCTGCCTGCACCGCCAAGGCCTCCTGCTCTGCCTGCACCACCAAGGCCTCCTGCTCTGCCTGCACCGCCAGTGGAGGACCTGGGCCGTGAAGCAGTGGCAGACTGTGGAACAGTGGAGGGCCTGGGGCATGGAGTAATGGCTGACCTGGATCATGGAGCAGAGGTGGGCCTGGACCGTGGATCAAAGGCAGACAGAGAAGCTCTGGAGGACGTGGGCCATGGAGATATGGCAGACAGTGGAACAATGGAGGACCTGGACTGTGAAGTGATGGCAGACAGTGAAGCTCTGGAGGATCAGGGCCATGAAACAGTGGCAGACTGTGGATCAATGGAGGACCTGGGCCATGGTGCAGTGGCAGACCGTGAAACAGTGGAGGACCTGGGCCATGAAGTAGTGGTAAACTGTGGAACAGTGGAGGACCTGGGGCATGGAGCAATGACAGACAGATAAGCTCTGGAGGACGTGGGCCATGGAGATATGGCAGATAGTGGAACAATGGAGGACCTGGACCGTGGAGTGATGGCAGACAGTGAAGCTCTGGAGGATCAGGGCCATGAAACAGTGGCAGACTTTGGAGTAGTGGAAGCCATGGCGGGGCCAGCAGAGCAGGAAGCCATGGCGGAGCCGGCAGAGCATGAAGCCTTGGCGGAGCAGGCAGAGCAGGAGGCCTTGGCGGTGCAGGCAGAGCGGGAGGCCTTGGCGGTGCAGGCAGAGCAGGAGGCCATGGCGGAGCCGGCAGAGCGTGAAGCCTTGGCGGTGCAGGCAGAGCGTGAAGCCTTGGCAGAGCAGGCAGAGCGTGAAGCCTTGCCGGTGCAGGCAGAGCGTGAAGCCTTGCCGGTGCAGGCAGAGCGTGAAGCCTTGGCGGTGCAGGCAGAGCGTGAAGCCTTGGCGGTGCAGGCAGAGCAGGAAATCCCGCTATGGACGCTCTAAACCCACTCTAAAAATGTCCTTAAGTGCCACATCATTAAAAGCAACCAGATGGCACAGTCCACAAAAATCTTCTACATAGTCCTCTATCGTTTGGTTTCCTTGACGCAAAGAGAGGAGACGAACAACTGCTGGGTTCATTTTGTGGGTCGCGTATTCTGTAACAAACAATCCACTGAGACGGCGAGATGTGATGATGAACCCAAGTGCAGTTTATTTACAAGTGTGTAATCCAACAATGACATAATCCATAGACAGATGAAGACGTGATAAGACTTGACTTAACTTGACTTAGCATGAAACAGACTTGATACGACAGACTTGGCTTGAACAGACTTGACTTGGCATGAAACAGACTTGACATAAACTTGAACAAACACTCACCGGACAGCAGTTTACAACATTAATACGCGACAAGGACCATTAAAACACAAGGGCTATTTATACAGACAATGAGGGACACATGACAAGAATGAACCAATGAAAAACAAGGAACAAGACCATAGCAACAAAGACAACCAATCAGAAAAAGACATGGAACAAAGGGACCAATAAGGAATACACAAGGGCAAGGGAAGCAAGACACAACAGCATGAACCAAATACAAAATAAAAGAATAAAAGACGTGAAAACATGAACATGACACAAAACCCCAAAACAAAACCCAAAACACCCGTTACATCCCCCCCCCCCTCTAAGGGCGGCTCCCGACGCCCAAAACAAAACCCTAAACTAAAAAGTCCAGGAGGGTGGTAGAGCAGGGGTGAAATAGGGGGCGGGATGGAGGGCCAGGTCCATGTAGGGAAACAGGTTCAGAATCATGGCATGGAGCAAGAAACAATGGGCAAGACCAAAGGTACAGTGGTGGACCTAGACCATGGGGCAATGGCGGACCTGGGCAGTGGAGTCGTGGAGGACCTAGACCATGAAGCAGTGGCAGACAGTGAAACCATGGAGGTCCTTGGCCATGGCGCAATGGCAGACAGTGAAGCACGGGAGGACCTGGGCCGTGCAGCAGGGGCAGACAGTGGAACAGTGGAGGACCTGGGCCGTGAAGCAGTGGCAGACTGTGGAACAGTGGAGGGCCTGGGGCATGGAGTAATGGTTACAGCTCCTAAATTACAAAATGCTGAAGGATGTTTGGATGCATAGCGGATGCATAGCCGCATACAATCACTGGTGTCAGTCACAAATATTAAACATGTTTAAATAAATATTTGTGAAAACGACTGGCAATGACAACTGGAACAGACCCATTCCGACTGGGCACAATCCGTCGTCAAGACCAAATTCCATTATAATCGGCATGACAGTGTTCTTGGCTTTAAGTAGCTTTTTTTCTTGCCAACCCATGTCTGGTTCTCAGATCCAGGATGGCACCTGGATGGCACTCCTTGGGAGATCTCAAGTGCAGAGGTCAATCTATCACCCCTGGCTGGAGATTTGGAAGCTTTAGGTCTGGCCCCTGAGGGGCACCAGCTCATAGATTCTGGTCTCCTAAGTGACATTTTTGAGACAATCCTAAATTCCAGAGCCCCTTCCACATAGAAATTGTATGCCCTAAAATGCCAGCTTTTTAAGTCATGGTATAAACAACACCAGTTGAACCCAGTCTACTGCCTGGCTGGTACAGTGCTGAAATTCTTCTAAGAGCACCTCTTAGCAGAGCTAGGCTTATGGTATGTGACATTTCCGCTAGCCATGTACTTTCCTATTAATGGACCTTCTGTGAGGAGGCACTCCTTGGTGTCTAATTTTTTAGAGCGATGCCAGATGACTGAGGCCAAAAGTGGCCCTGGAAAGTTATCAGAATGTAGGCAACAATGTTTGTTAATATAAACATTTTCCACAGTAACAGTCACAGGGGTTTGTTCATTAGAGGATTAGGGGATTTAAAAAATATGGAACGGCTTTCTAACAGTTGCCTGACAATCATATGTAGAGGTGGGTGATATGACCAAAATCTTATACAAAACTTAAAGGTAGGCAATTTCGGAAAGGCTATAGCGATAGCAAGCTAGCTTTGAAAGCTACCCTCCCTACATAATTAGTTTGTAAATCCATGCCTCCTCCAAAACATATGAATGCGCTCCGGCAGATAAGAGACTAACCTGCAACATGATGAGAGATGCCACTGTTGGAGGATTGAATGCAATGCTGTCAGATTATCTCATGTCTCATTCTCCGGTAAGAAAACAGTACAGTACAAAACAAAACACATAATACAGTATTACAATAATTTTGCTTTTCATTCTCACTGTAACTCGCAGATTAATCATGTCTGCGCAAACAGGGTGTGCAGAGGTATTCAAATACATATTTAACAGGCAGGCAGGACAGCATATTGTAATGTTCAGACAGAACATTTTGATTGGATAAATATTTTATGGTCCTACATGTTCCATTATAAATACATCTAAATAAATTTAGACCACTCAGTGATTGATAAGACAATCACTTATTGCACCTTTAAGTAATGTTATAGTAACAATGCATGTCATAATATAGTAATCCAATCTGTAAATCTGCTTTGAAACAATGGGTATTGTGAAAAGCGCTATATAAATAAACCTGACTGAATTTTGTTAGATGCTGAACTTCAGAGCAGCTGTAGATGACTCACAATGTTTATACTGTTTATACTCAACCAAAGAATATGAGCATATTCATAGCTCTGTTTTAGACATACAAAAAACTCATAGCTAATACACAAACAGATAAATATACCCAAGTACACAACTAGCTGAACTGAACTGTCATGATGTCTAAAATTACAGTTTTTCTGAACTGCTAAAACACATTTCTTGAAACCATCACTCATTTTCTCAAAAACTTAAACACAAATCCAAATGTTTAAACTAAATTCACAGAACCCCTGACTCTTCTGGCAAAATCAAACAGTCGCTTCAAAACCATTTCACCTGTACTCAAAATCAAACAAAGCTTTTAAATCATACACATATTAGTCAATACTATACTACAGATCATTCATTAGACACTACAAAAAAAAAAAAAAAAAAGAAAAAAAACACAGTGTCCAGTGCATGTTGTTACAAAACAATAATGTTTATTGTATATAGTAATTATTTTGCGAGAAAAAAAGATACATAAACACATGCTGCATCCCAATTTGCCTACTTATAGTACGGCCTAAAAGTATGTACTCTTTTTGTGAAGAAAATGTACATACTTTTGAGTATGTAGCAGAATAGTAGGCAAGCTTTGGGACATACTACTTCGTCATAACTGCGTCTTTAACAGACACTCTGTTGCTTAGTTACCTGAATCCTGTCACTGTTTAAAGTGCCCTGTCAATCATCACAGTTACAGTTTTTTCTGATTGCTTAAGCACATTTTTTGTAACTATTGGCTATTTTTTCAAAACTCACAAATAAGAAAACCTTTCACCCAATTATCAAAACATTGTAGTTCTCTTGCAAAAGCGAACACAGCTAGATTAACTTTTCACACCTTCGTAAAAATGGTGTTTTCGTATCAAACAGTAAACACAAGCCATCATCTACTAAGCACACAATGTGCCAACTGCACACTGATGGTATGAATACAAAACACATCTGGCTTTTGCTTTCTCTGTGTACAGATGTCAATTTGAGGTCATACTTTTGTCATAGTGTCATGTAAACATACAAGGATCCAAACTTCAAGTATTGGTGTTTATTCACACTCATCAAAACCAAGACAAAGTCAGAACACAAAATAGTGTTAATGATAGCCATACATGTGTATAATTTTGCTAGGAGTGTGTTGGAAATTTGGTAATTGAGTGTAAGCAGTGAGTTGTGTTTAAAGTTCTGCAAAGTGTGTGTTACAAAATTGCAAACTGAGTGCAAAGCAGTGTTTGTGCTTTTAGTTTTGCAAACTCAGTGAGTGGTTTTGCTATACGTATTAATAGTTTTAGAAATTGTGCTACAAGAATCACGATTAGCACTTAAGTATTCAGAAAAAACTGTAACATTATCTACATTTCGTTTAATTTAATTTCCTACCGTATTAGAGAGAAATGAGGAGACACGTTCTTTCAGGAGTCTTTCATGCCGAGAACTCTGCTCGTGTTTGCATAATTATGCATTTAAACCAAACCTATCATTATAAAAGTTCATAAAGTTGCTGCACATGAAATATAACGAGGATAAAATTTAAAAAATATTTTTTTTTTCAGGTTACACACTGATTATTTATCACTCATTTATCATGTGTGTATTTTTGCTTTTTTTTTTTTTTTTTTTTTGGTATATTCACCAAACCTCTGTGTTGTTTCTTTTGAGTGTCTGTATGTTTATGTATTTATTTTATTGCAAAATAATTACTATACACATCTTGTACAAAATGATCAAGTCTTAGAGCTAGGTCAGAGCCAGAGGACTTCAACTACATCAGCAAAAAACCTTATGGTGTGGTAATCTTGCAGTTCTACACAAGAATACAAGAATCGAAATGACCACAATACAGTGTATTAAAAAAAGTTATCTTCTTTTGAACTTTACAACTAATAATGGTGGCCACATAATCTGCCCAAATTTGGCTGATCTTTGTTCTGCATCTGTCATTTCATGCACAAGAACATGGTCTGTTACAGTAGCTCTAATTTGATCTATTTTTGGTTTTGCTCTTACTCGTCCTCCTCTTCCACTACCTCATATTCGCACTCTTCTGTACCTCTCAGATTGATGGATGCACCCATGCCATCTGTGCACTTTTAACTGGCTTATATTTTGTATATTTAAATATTTAGAAACAAGTGTGAAGAATTTTGAAATATTGTGTGTAAATGGGTTTTGCATCACAAGTTCATCACAG
The DNA here is from genome assembly GCF_049309525.1 of Garra rufa. Taxonomy (NCBI): domain Eukaryota; kingdom Metazoa; phylum Chordata; class Actinopteri; order Cypriniformes; family Cyprinidae; genus Garra; species Garra rufa. The sequence goes on from NC_133382.1 coordinate 15,469,774, forward strand.
AGCAAATTGTGTCTTAGTGAATGTGTTTAGAGTTTTGCAAAAAAGAGTGCATGAGATCTGCAAACAGTGTCTTAACTACCAAAACTGGTTTAAGGTTTTGCAGAAAGAATGATTTATTTGACAAATTGGTTTAGGCTATTCAGAATTTGGTTAAGAGAATGGGGTTTAGTGTTTTAGCAAATGTGAAAAAACTGTAAAAAAAAAAAAAGAAAAAAAAAAAAGGTCCTAATACAGATTTCATTTTCTTTTTGCTATATATAATTTCTCTCCCTTGAGAGAGACACATTCTTCATCTATGCAATGTTTTATGATATTTTTTGAGACACACACACAAACCTACACAAATTTAACCTTGAAGTAAACTACTGTTACTTACTGCTTTATTTCTATAATAGACATCTTTGAACAAAAAGGTCACAAAAACAGTACATTTCTTATTTATTTCTAAACTATTTAAATTCTGAAATTAGCAATGAACTGAAAATGGGTGTGTTTGTGAATTATTTATAATAACACTACCGGGATTCTGGAGAATTTTCTGTGGTTTAGTAGTCACACAGGTGTAACCATATAATAATAATCTCTATAATAATAATAATGTCATGTGCACAAATAAAATATGTACAAGTAAAGAACTGGCATAGTGAACAAGAAATGCAATTATCAAAAAGTCTAATATTTACTTACCTCAATGACGTATGTGACAAATGTGAAAACCACAATGGAGTGATGTGGACTGACAGAGAAAAAGACCAGACACAGAAAGATCTGGAGAATGTTAAAAGAGAAAAAAAAATCAGAGAGAGGGAGAGAGAGAGGGTCAGAGGCAGGGTTGAGGGGGGGTGTTGGGGGGATAACAGTGAAACAGATTTTTAGATTAGTGGAAATTTTTGTGTGTGTGTTTGTGAGACCTGTGAATTAAGTTTTACATAATTTAGCATCAATATCCATGTGTCAGACTTTCATTTGTACTCAAAAAAATGCACGTACAACCATGCACACACACACAAACATTCTGACTCTCTCTTCTTCATTCTCTCTAATTATAGGAACGACTCATCAGTCTGTAACAGAAAACACTGTGCTATTCCTAGCTGTGAAGTGACAAGTTAATTTAGCTTTCTTCCCTTTCAGTGTTTTGTGTTTTTGGACACACAAAAACACACACAACACACAAAGAGAGAGAGGATCCTGGTAACTGTTTTATAGAAATAAAAGTGTTTTGTAGTATTCTTTGTGTATGTTTCTTGATATTTTTACACTGAACCCCAGAGGGTGCCATCACCAGAGTATTGAATTGAAATTGAAAGTGGAGATGTGAGCAAAACCACATTTTTTCATCTAAAAAATATATCGAAATTACGACCTATGCTCACGATGTCAAATGCAGAAATGTTAATCCATGCGTTCATGACCTCAAGGATAGATTATTGTAATGCTTTATTGGGTGGTTGTTCTGCACGCTTAATAAACAAACTCCAGCTGGTCCAAAATGCAGCAGCTAGAGTTCTTACTAAAACCAGAAAGTATGAGCATATTAGTCCGGTTCTGTCAACACTGCACTGGCTCCCTATTAAACATCGTATAGATTTCAAAATCTTGCTAATTACTTATAAAGCCCTCAATGGTTTAGCTTCTCAGTACTTGAGCGAGCTCTTATCATATTATAGTCCCTCACGTCCGCTGCGTTCTCAAAATTCCGGCAATTTGATAGTACCTAGAATATCAAAATCAACTGCGGGCGGCAGATCTTTTTCACATTTAGCGCCTAAACTCAGAGTTATCCTCTACAGCCCTGAATGTCAGCAGAGACCACATCAACTAGATGAGCCCCAGAGACAGATCATCAGTGAAGACCTCATCGCCTAGACGGCCATCGACGCAAGACAGCGAAAACCAGATGAGTCCTCTCCAATCTGATTTTGTGGCAACTTGGAACTCTTGCATCTACATTAATATTAGTCTGTTTGTTTCTTATTCCCAGGTCACCATAGCCACCAGATCCAGTCCGTATCCAGATCAGATGGTCACTGCAGTCCCCCGGATCCAGTCCAAACCAAGAGCAGATGGTGGATCAACACCTACAGCCGAATGTCAGCGGATACCGTGTCAACTAGATGAGCCCCAGAGACAGATCATCAAGAAAGAACTCCTACCCTAAACGGCCACCGACACAAGGCCATGGGAACCAGATGAGTCCTCCCCAATTTGACTTTGTTGCAATATGGAACTTTTGCATTATTATTGACATTTTACTTTATTATTTTAATACTGTAAGGTTGCTTTGACACAACTTGTATTGTAAAAAGCGCTGTATAAATAATCTTGACTTGACTTGACATGTGAGGTCACTTTCTGCTTCCCATAGTAATGTTTGCATGGTGTTTGCACATTTTATCACAGATGACAAGAATTAAATGCAGTATTTCTCAAATACACAGACATTAAAATAGCGCCATCTGTAAGTTCAACATATGCTATTTAAATACAAATAAACTGTTTGTACCCTATGTTCTAGGAACATCAGTTCTGCACAATGTACTTTGAACCGATTAGAATACACATTAGAACCATGGAGAGTTACAGTTTTTCTCAATTGCTTAAACACATTTCTTGAAATTATGCCTCTTATTTGCGAAACTCTAAACACAAATCCACAACTCCTAACTCATTTCCCCAAACTTCCTATATTGAGGTCAAAATGAAGCTCTCCACTCAAAACTATTCAATCTTGCTGAAAAACCAAACTTTGCTTTCAGACATGACACACAAATCCTCAAAAACAAACACACTACAACACAGTTTTACACACTGATGAGATAAATTCAAAACAATACTACAAAAACAATACAAATAAAAAACTTTTCACATGATGAACACAACAAATCTATTCCTTTGCAAGTGTTTTATTCCTTAATTTAATGTACTGTAGAGTACAGTACAAAACAGCAAAAAACAACAAAATAATTATTCTGCCCAGCATCCTGTCTTTGGTCTGGGACAGGCCAAAGAACCTCTTCAGCATCACAGGCTAAATTAGCCCTGGCCAGGCAGCAGGGGTCAAATCCTCTTGCATGCCTGATCCAACCCTGGCACTCATCAACTAAAATATATGAGACTGCTTGTCTTCTTGCCCTTGCTCTTCCTCTGTCTCTTCCATATTGTTGTCGTCATCGTCCTCCTTCTTCTCCTCCTCTTCCTCTTTCACCTCCTACTCTTCCTCTTCAAAATTACACATTACTGTATGTGGGATATTGATTGAAAAAGACTGGATAGGATTCACAGTTACACTTGTACTAGTGGTCTGACAAAAAAATAAAAATAAAAATAAAAGCACACAACATCATTGTGAAACAGAAAAAAAAAGAAATATGGGCACAAAGGTGAAAATAAAAATAAGAAAGTCCACTGTCAGAATTTGTAACTCCTGCGTTGTCCTCTGTCTATATATGCGTTCTAATTGAAGGTTCATGAGCTGTACCTTTGATCTATTTCAGAGAACTGCTTTATCATTGGTTGATCTATATTATCTTCATTAGTGAAAGTCAAGATTCACTTGAATAATTCATGGCAAATTTACAAAAAGTCTAATAGAAATGTGTAGAATATATGATTGACAGTTTAGGACAACTAGATCAAAAATTTTCATTTAGGTAATGATTTATACGATGAGCTAATGACTTGATGTTTTGAGGGGTAAGACTATTGCACAGAGAACTACAGTATATAATACATTTTGAGCAACATGACAATAGCAACTGATAATGTAGGAAACTGCAGACAAATGTATATTTAATTTCTGATCTGAGAAATGCACCAAAGTGACTGAGAAAAACGTTTATCCTTTTATCTCCATCGAAGGTTCTGATTGGTGTGTGCTAAATTTTGACTCCTAGTGTTTCCAGTTGGGTAATTGTGTGCTAATTGAGCTCAAACTTCGCAGACTTGAGTGAACAATATTGAATGCTTGTGCTTTCTAAATGACCTCATGGTGTAAGCACTGAGAAATGTAGGGATTTGTGTGTAGAGTTTTGAAGTAACAGTTCACCAAATATAACTCATGTGTCAAAGCAGGGAATAGTGTTTATAGTTTAGGGAAATGGGTGTGCTTTTTCAAAAATGGCGTTATAGTTTTGAAATTTTAGTTCAAAAGACTGGTTATAGTGTTTTAGCAATTGAGAAAAACTGTAAGAAGATGTGATAGTCAATACATATTTTTCTACAGAAGGACTGTGAATACAATTATATAAGTTTTCACAGAAAAGATAATTATCTTAACCTGTAAAATTAGTAAAGATTTTGATTAATTATGATGTAAGTATAATAATTTATAAGACATGATTATATAAGTTTCCACAGAAAATATGAATATATGATCTTAACCTGTAAAACTAGATAAAAAAGTTCGTCGAGACAAACTTTAAGTTGGCTTGAGAAAGCCGGACCAGAAAGTTTAAAGAAGTTTAACGTTTTAAGAAGTTTAAAAAGTTTAAGAAATTAAAGTATAAAAAGTTTTACAAGTTTAAAAGCAAGTTGCTGGTATGTTTTTAGTTGTTTAAGCATGATTAGCAAGTTACAAGCATGATTAGCATGTCACATGACGTTAACAAGATGCTAGCATGGATAGCATGTTGCTAGCATGACTAGCATGTTACTAGCATGATGTTAGCATGACTAGCAAGTCGCTAGCATGATTTTAGCATGATTAGCAAGTCGCTAGCATGATTTTAGCATTACTAGCAAGTCGCTAGCATGATTTTAACATGACTAGCAAGTCACTAGCATGATTTTAGCATGACTAACAAGTCGCTAGCATGATTTTAGGATGACTAGCAAATCATTAGCACAACTTTAGCATGATTAGCAAGTCGCTAGCATGATTTTAGCATGACTAGCAAATCGCTAGCAAGATTTTAGCAAGTCGCTAGCATGATTTTAGCATGACTAGCAAGTCGCTAGCATGATTTTAGCATGACTAGCAAAGTCGCTAGCAGGATTTAAGCATGACTAGCAAGTCGCTAGCATGATTTTAGCATGATTAGCAAGTCGCCAACATGATTTTAGCATGACTAGCATATTGTTAGCATGATTTAGATAGATTAATAGATAGATAAGGTTTGAAGATAGATAGATAGATAGATAGATAAGGTTTGAAGATAGATAGATAGATAGATAGATAGATAGATAGATAGATAGATAGATAGATAGATAGATAGATAGATAGATAGATAGATAGATAGATAGATAGATAAGGTTTGAAGATAGATAGATAGACAGATAGACAGACAGACAGACAGACAGACAGACAGACAGACAGACAGATAGATAGATAGATAGATAGATAGATAGATAGATAGATAGATAGATAGTTTGGAGTATGTAGCTTGAACGGTCTAGGAGGAGTTAGTGTCCAAAAAATTTGCGGCCAGAAAAATAATAATAAGAAGAATAAGTTTAAGTAGGATTTCTTAATTAGTAAAGATTTTGATTAATAATGATATAATAATTAATAAGACATATTCATAATACAATTAATAATGCATTATCTTAGATATGAATGTGCAAATCCTTGTTAATTTATTTTAGCATGATTATTTTAGCATGACTAGCAAGTCGCTAGCATGATTTTAGATGACTAGCAAGTCGCTAACATGATTTTAGCAAGTCGCTAGCATGATTTTAGCATGACTAGCAAGTCGCTAGCATGATTATAACATGACTAGCAAGTCACTAGCATGATTTTAGCATGACTAGCAAGTCACTAGCATGATTTTAGCATTACTAGCAAGTCGCTAGCATGATTTTAGCATGATTAGCAAGTCGCTAGCATGATTTTAGCATTACTAGCAAGTCGCTAGCATGATTTTAACATGACTAGCAAGTCACTAGCATGATTTTAGCATGACTAACAAGTCGCTAGCATGATTTTAGGATGACTAGCAAATCATTAGCACAACTTTAGCATGATTAGCAAGTCGCTAGCATGATTTTAGCATTACTAGCAAGTCGCTAGCAAGATTTTAGCAAGTCGCTAGCATGATTTTAGCATGACTAGCAAAGTCGCTAGCAGGATTTAAGCATGACTAGCAAGTCGCTAACATGATTTTAGCATGATTAGCAAGTCGCTAGCATGATTTTAGCATGTCGTACATATGATTTTAGCATGACTAACAAGTCGTTAGCATGATTTTAACATGACTAGCAAGTCACTAGCATGATTTTAGCATGACTAGCAAGTCGCTAGCATGATTTTAGGATGACTAGCAAATCATTAGCATGATTTTAACATGACTAGTAAGTCACTAGCATGATTTTAGCATGACTAGCAAGTCGCTAGCATGATTTTAGGATGACTAGCAAATCATTAGCACGACTTTAGCATGATTAGCAAGTCGCTAGCATGATTTTAGCATGACTAGCTAGATAGATAGATAGATAGATAGATAGATAGATAGATAGATAGATAGATAGATAGATAGATAGATAGATAGATAGATAGATAGAGAGTTTGGAGTATGTAGCTTGAACGGTCTAGGAGGAGTTAGTGTCCAAAAAATTTGCGGCCAGAAAAATAATAATAATAAGAATAAGTTTAAATAGGATTTCAGTAAGTTGGCTTTCCCAAGCCAACTTAATTAGTAAAGATTTTGATTAATAATGGTATAATAATTAATAAGACATATTCATAATACAATTAATAATGCATTATTTTAGATATAAATGTGCAAATCCTTGTTAATTCCATAAAATCGACACATCAATATCTTCATATACTTCGCTAAAACAATATTCTTCCATCTATATAGGCCTATAGCAATGAATTTTGGAATTTAGAACGAATTCATGACAATGGTTTACATTTAAACTACCTGTAAAAGTTATAGTTAAGTTCCTTCAAAGCATGTAAAAAACGTTAAAAAGGTTAATACATATCAAACAAAACTGTATTGAGAGAAAGAAAAAAACAGTTTTGTGTCAAACACGCCAAGAATTGGCTTAAATAACCTCGGTAGGTGATTATTTGATTACACGCACCTGAGGGTTATAAATAGATGTGAAACGAACACACCTGCAGGTTATGCCTTTGTCTGAAAGGACGTCCATGCACGCCTGCAGTGCGGCATTGAGGTGTAGCATCTTGTTCCCACTTTTTAAGGGAACATGGTTACAGTCAAGTAACCCAAGACGTTCCCTACCAAAAGCTACACTTGATGCTGCATATCAATATGCTAATGGAAACGAGAATACTAACACCGCCACACTGGAAGTGTCTGGGCCCCTTAAGGTTGTGTAGTGTGTTTGCACAAGCATTGTGGTCTCAGACATGACTCTGGGATGTTGACTCAAGGACATGCGAGCCCAGAGTAGCATGGACATCCAAACTATAGAATCTGATAAACGTGTGCGGGGAGGACCAGACTGCCACATCACACGCTTGCTATAAGGGGGCACCTCTTGCTAAAGCCGTGGAGGATGCAACCCAACCGGGTGAATGGGCCCTAAGTCCTAGAGGCAAAGCTTGGTCGCGCGCCTCATAGGTTAGAGCAATAGCATCCCCCACCCAATGTGACATAGTCTGTTTAGTTGCGGCCCCCGTAGCATATGAAAAGCTGCTCTGTCTTATGTCACTGGCTTGTGCGGTGGACATAAATCTGAAGAGCACGTACTGGACACAGTAAGTGAAGTCTTTCTTGCTCAGGGGCCTCATGTATCAACGCTGCGTACGCACAAAAACTTTGCGTACGCCAGATTTCACGCTCACGTTTGGATTTACTAACGATGATATTAACGTGAGAATGTGCGTTGATCCACGCCAACTCCATGTCTGGCGTACGTGTATTTTTTGTGCGTGTGTTTGTTTTATTTCCCTTGGCGACTCCTAGAGGCAATTATTTTAAATTGCACACTACAAAGTATCGCACCAACACATGTGAAAAACATTGCTATTAATTTATAATTGATAAAATGGGTTAATTGAGACAATATTTTTCTACCAATTATGTGATTTAGAACATATAAAAGCATTTGCAAATGTATACAACCCTTGGCCTATGGCAATGTTGTCCTTATACATCAATGGCCAAATGCTTTTTCGTTTGGTTTTGCCAAAGTGGAGTCATTACCATATTAATACGGGGGATGAGGCAGGGAGGGGTTTTGCGCTCGTTCATGTGCGCTCAATTTCACGTTAATTCGGATGTACAAAGAGATATGCGTGGAATTCCGCGTACGCAGTGTTTCATACATCTGATTTTTTTACTGCGTACGCACATTTACAGCTTTGTCCGTACGCAATGTTTTAGTAATAATTCAACGCAAGTCTTTGTACATGAGGCCCCTGGTGTTGTAAAGAGTGGAGGGCAGATGGCTTCAAGAATGACCGGATTTACAGTCGAGAAAGGAACTTTCAGAAGATATTTAGGGTGAGGGTGCACAATGTCTTTCACCAGCCCAGGGGCAAAGTCTAAGCAGGATGTTGAGGTTTCCAGAGCCTACAAATCTCCAATTCTCTTGAGAGAAGTAATAGCTATCAAAAAAAAAACATCTTTAGAGTCAGAAACCTGACAAACGGGATCCCAACCAGACCCTCAAGTACTATAGCTAAGTCCCATGAAAGGACTGTAGCTCTGGTGGGTAGCCTCAACCACCTAGCTCCACGGATGAAGCGGAGGACTAGTGGGTTCCTTTCCCACTGAGACCCCATCAGTCACAGCGTGGCAAGCCGAGATGGCGGCCACAAAAACTCTGAGAGTAGCAGAACTTGTACGTGTGGACAATTTCTCTTGCAGGAACTCCAGCACTGAAAAGACCAGTGAACTGGGTCTGCATGGTGTGACATACACCAACTCTCAAAAACACGCCATTTGAGGGCATAACTCTTTCTAGCGGAGGGAGCCCTAGAACTTAGAATAGTGTGTATTACATCAGCTGGAAGCCCAGCATCCTTCAGTCCCTCAGGGGCCAGACATGAAGGTTCCAAAGCTCGGGCCGGGGATGAAATACTGTCCCCTGTGCCTGAGATAGGCGATCTCTCCTGACCGGAATCGCCCACGGCCAGCCGTCGAGGAAGGACATTAGATCTGAGAACCACACTCTGGTCGGCCAACGGGGCACTATCAGTAAGAGGCGAGACCCTTGTTGAAGGACCTTGGCCAGGACTCCCGGGAGCAGAGTGATCGGGGAAAATGCGAAAAGACGCAGTCTGGGCCACATATGGGCCATCGCGTCCAGACCCAGGGGAGCTGGAGGAGTCAGAGAGAAGTAGAGGGGACATTGTGCTGTCTCCTGTGAAGCAAAGAGGTCCACCTCTGCTTCGTAAAATCTTTCCCAGATTTGACTGATTACTTCGGGGTGGAGTTTCCATTCCCCCGTGTGTCACAGCTTGTCTGGATAGCAAGTCTGCTCCCACATTCATATGCCCTGGAATGTAAATCGCTCTGCGGGACAGGAACTTGTCCTGTGCCAAAAGCAGAAGCTGCTGCACTAGCCTGTCCAGGCGCCGCGACCGCAGTCCGCCCTGGTGATTTATATAGGAGACCTCCGCTGTGTTGCCCACCTCTAGTTTTAATAATTTAAACAGGTATTTTAATTTTGGGCAATAACTCCCTGCAGTGATGTGTTTTTGTGTAGTTGATTATGTGCAAACTCATATTTGATTTTTTTATGTTGTAAATTTAAGTAGCAAATGAGAATCGCTAAAATGATTGAATATATTTTGAGACAAAGATCGTCTTAATGATTTCAATTTTGGTTTAAGATCATTAAAACAACAGTTTTTCAATAAAAAATATGTAAAATTCTGGTATTTGGGGTAAAAATCACCCCTGCTGTTGGTGTCAGGATTTAGTCTTGTCTGTTCTGTTTTCCCAGTGTTTTTCCCCATATGTTTCCTTATGGTAATGGTTTAGTCCTGTGTTCCCCCCTTTTGGTTTTGTATTAGTTGGTTCAGTCTTTCCCATATTTGTATTTCCCCCTCGTCATCTCGTTATCTTGTTTGTTACCACGCCCCCGTTTCTGTGTATTTAAGTCTGTGTCTAATCACTCCCTGCTGTCCGTTGTTAACGTTACATGTTCTCGTTTGATGCTCCTGGTTTTTGTTTGTTTGTTATCATATTCAGTGTTTTATTTAATAAACTTCATTATATTCATGTACTCCGGTTCTCCTCCTCCATCTCCACTCCTCAACCAGCCAGATTGTGACAGTTGGGGCTAAAGGCACAATAATTTACAAAATATCATATATTATGTTGTATGTCTAGCTTAAAGATTATAGTCACAGTTATTACAGGTTGATGAGTGGAGACGAAAGGGCAGGAACCAGAGTAAAATAAACAATGATATTTATTAAGTAAACAAACGTAAAACATGGAGCAGAACAAAACAGAAGTAACAATTATCGACAGACAAAGGAAAGTGAGCAGACACAGACTGATATACACAGAAAACAGGGCGTGGTTACTAACGAGATAACAAGGGGAAAATACAAATATGGGCAAGACTAAACCAATGGGAACCAAAACTAGAGGGGACAACACAGACTAAACCAAAAGCATGGGAAACATGGGGGGAAAAACACTGGGAAAACCAAGAACGACTAGACTAAAATCCTGACATTACACCCCCCCCCCCTCCCTCCCTCCCCGAAGGCATGTCTCGCGAAGGGAGGGTGGGCGCCCTGGAGACCGCTAGGCAGAGATACATGAGGACACAGGATAGCAGATGGGAGTTTTACTTGCTCAAACATGTTCTGAGGGCAGAAAGGAAAATGATTGGTTTACAGATTCAACCAATGAAATTGAAGCAGAGGCGGGGTCAGGAAATTTGGACGTGTGGAGGGATTCCTTCAGACAAATACGTTACTAACGCTTCGTGTGAAACATTTATTGTAGGTAAGTGAAAAAATCAACATATGTGTCGTTTACTAAGATAACTAGTGAACAATATGATCATATAATGTGCATTTTCATTTGACTGCTTCATCAGTCGATTGCACCAAAGCTGCTTATGTGGTAAATGTAGTAAAACATGCTTTTCTAATGCTACCGCGCTGTCTCTGAAACCGATATGAGTGAAAACAGAACTCAAATCTCTGTTATGTTTCATCAGTTTGCGTTAGCATTAGCGCTACTCTCTGGAGTTTACTCTATAAGTTCGTATTACTGTTTTTAACTGAACTGTGTGCTGCTCTCAGGGCAGGAGTAATCAATATTAAAATCAGGAGTAATCAATATTAAAATTACTGATATTTTTACTGAACTGCGTTCTGCTCTCAGGGCAGGAGTAATCAATATTAAAATTACTGATATTTTTACTGAACTGTGTGCTGCTCTCAGGGCAGGAGTAATCAATATTAAAATCAGGAGTAATCAATATTAAAATTACTGATATTTTTACTGAACTGCGTTCTGCTCTCAGGGCAGGAGTAATCAATATTAAAATTACTGATATTTTTTCTGAACTGTGCGCTGCTCTCGGGGCAGGAGTAATCAATATTAAAATTACTGATATTTTTACTGAACTGTGTTCTGCTCTCAGGGCAGGAGTAATCAATATTAAAATCAGGAGTAATCAATATTAAAATTACTGATATTCTCTCAGGGCAGGAGTAATCAGTATTAAATTCAGGAGTAATCAATATTAAAATTACTGATATTTTTACTGAACTGTGCGCTGCTCTCAGGGCAGGAGTAATCAATATTAAAATTACTGATATTTTTACTGAACCGCGTGCTGCTCTCAGGGCAGGTGTAATCAATATTAAAATTAATGATATTTTTACTAAACTGTGTTCTGCTCTCAGGGCAAGAGTAATCAATATTAAAATTACTGATATTTTTACTGAACTGTGTTCTGCTCTCAGGGCAGAAGTACTGAATAGGTTTTTTCTATATTGATATATTTTGGTATATTTTTTCCGTTCATTTTTATTAGTTTTATTGTAGTAAATCTGCATTCAAGTTTTTTTCATCATTACTTTTATAAATCAGACAATTTCTGTATTATTGATTTGTCTTTTGTTTTATTTTTCAGTTACCTGGAGGAGATGGCAGAAATTGAATAAACCACAAGAGCTAACACTGAAGAGGCATCTGATGCTGCAGAGTCCAAAATGGAGATCTATGAAAAAGTTGTGTATATTTGGTCCCACTTAATAAAAGCACATAATAGCCACATTCAGATGGTAATTTCACGGTTCATGCATCTGCCGTGTTCTCAGGTCTTGTGATTATGTGTCTGTCTGTGTTTATTATGACATGTGCTCTGTCTTGTCAGTGTTGTTTATTATACCATGTGCTCTGTCTCGTATCATGTGTCTGTCTGTGTTGTTCGTCATGCTCATTCAGCGCAGCTGCTAATCAGTCCGGCACCAGGTGTCAATCATTACTGTCTGCTACATAAACTCACCTCATTCTCTTCTTCCCTGTTCGATAGTCATTCTGGATTTGGACCTCTTTGTCGTGTCTTGGATTGTGAGTCTTGTTGGATGTGTATCTCGTCGTTGTTTGTCACCGGATTCATCTACACCACAGGAACTGCACGCCACGTCATCACTCTGCCATCGAGCCCTTGTGTCTGCCAGCCGAGAGAACTCACCTCACTGGAATCATCCCTTCACTTCGTCTCGTCCCTCTGGTCATCTTTCCTTTGTTTGTTTGTCTTAATAAACTTCACAAACTGCATTTGCTTCCCCTTGTCTATTTTCACTGTCACAGAACTATCGAACCCCTATGGAAGCAGCAGGCAGCACTCAACTCACGGTGGAGGAAGCAGTTGAAAGCTGCATCTCTCGGCTGGACGCTCAGGAGAGGAGCGTGGGCGCTTTGGTGACACAAGTGTCGGACCTGACCCAGCGATTACAGCAGGTGCTGCTGTCCCCTGCGCCACCCACACCTCCCACGCCGCTCGCTCTGCCCGCCCTGCCAGAGCCGGACGGGGTGGCCCATCAGCCGGAGCCCCGCCTTCCCCCACCCGAGCTGTACAGCGGTGAGCCGAATTTCTGCCGGGCTTTCCTCACTAGGTGCTCCATGCATTTCGCGTTGCAGCCACGCACGTTCCCTAGTGAGGAGAGCCGGGTGGCATTCGCGCTCACCCTGTTAACTGGGAAGGCGGCCCTTTGGGGCACCGCGGTGTGGGAGAATCAGGATCCGTGTTGTGCCTCGTTCTCGACACTCGCCGCGGAGATGAGAAGGGTCTTCGACCGCGCGGCCACAGGGAGAGACGCCGCGAGGGCTCTGACGGATCTCCGACAGGGGGAGAGATCCGTCTCTGATTATTCCATCGCCTTCCGCACCCTGGCGGCTGAGTGTCGCTGGAACGAGGAGGCGCAGGCGGATATGTTCCTGCATGGGTTGGCTGACCGCGTTCAACAGGAGATCTACGCCCTGGAACTACCCGCAGACCTCAACGGCATCATCGCGCTGGCGCTGCGGGTAGATGCTCGACTCTCCCGAGCCGAGCGGCGGTGGATGCCCGCTCGGCTCCCCCCTGGGGAGGGGCCACACGATCCCGAGCCCATGCAGGTGGGTCTGGCCCGACTTACCCGGGAGGAGAAGGAGAGGCGGAGATCCCACGGCCTTTGCCTTTACTGCGGGGCGGTGGGGCACCTTGCCTTTAGCTGCCCGGTAAAAGGGCCAGCCCGGCAGTAAGTATGAGGCTACTGTCGGGTGGGGTCTCCGCTACAAAGTCCTCGTCCACCTCGACCTCAACGCTCCTCCCGGTTAGGCTAAGATGGCAGCAACATGAACTTCACTGCACTGCACTGCTGGACTCAGGAGCGGAAGGTAATTTCATCGATTCTTCTTTTGCACATCTACACCACATACCTGTCCGTCCCCTCGCCGAAACCATCGCCGTCCACGCACTCAATGGCCAGACCCTTCCCACCATCACCTCCGTCACGGAACCCATCTCTCTCACGGTGTCTGGCAACCATCGTGAGAGCACCCCCTTCTACCTCCTGGACTCCCCTCATGCACCCGTGGTCTTAGGACACCCCTGGCTCATCCAACACAACCCCCGGATTGATTGGCCAAGTCCAGATTCCCGTAAGGCCCTACAGAGGTTTCTGGGCTTCGCCAATTTTTACCGCCGTTTTATTCGTAATTACGCACCTCTGACTGCCTTGACCTCCACCAGAACGGCGTTCAGGTGGTCAAACGCCGCTCAAGCGGCGTTTGCCAACCTCAAGAGCCGCTTTGTTTCGGCCCCAATTCTCATCACCCCTGATCCTTCACGTCAGTTCGTGGTGGAGGTCGACGCATCAGAGGTGGGGGTAGGTGCGGTGCTTTCCCAGCTCTCACCCACGGACGACAAGATGCATCCCTGCGCGTTTTATTCTCATCGCATGTCGCCAGCCGAGTCAAATTATGATATTGGTAACAGAGAGCTGTTGGCAGTCAAACTGGCATTGGAAGAATGGCGCCACTGGTTGGAAGGGTCAGGGGTACCTTTCATCGTTTGGACCGATCATAAAAACCTAGAATACATTAGAACGGCTAAAAGACTGAACTCTAGGCAGGCTCGGTGGGCACTTTTTTTCGGACGTTTCGATTTCACTCTTTCGTACCGCCCGGGTTCCAAAAGCGTTAAACCCGATTCTTTATCACGTATTTTTGACTGCTCCGATCGCCCGTCTACTCCCGAGGGTATTTTTCCCGAGACACTTATTGTCTCTGCCCTCATTTGGGAGGTCGAATCGAAGGTTAAGACAGCCTTACATGGGGTAACGCCTCCGGTCGGTTGCCCACCGAACCGTTTGTTTGTGCCAGAGGGTCTACGGTCCGAAGTTATCCAGTGGGGACATTGTTCCAATGTGGCGTGTCATCCAGGGGTAAGTCGCACCTTACATTTGGTTAAGCAAAGATTTTGGTGGCCACTTATGGCTCGTGATGTTCGCAGTTTTGTTTTGGCTTGCTCAGTTTGTGCCACTGGTAAGACTTCTAACAGATCCCCAGATGGGCTCCTACAACCGCTGCCAATCCCTTCGAGACCCTGGTCCCACATCGCACTAGATTTTGTCACCGCCCTCCCACCCTCTCAGGGTAACACGGTAGTTTTGACCGTGGTGGACCGGTTCTCGAAGGCGGTTCATTTCATTCCCTTGCCCAAATTACCTTCAGCCAAGGAGACAGCGTTGGCAGTCGTGGACCATGTCTTTCGGTTACATGGCCTCCCGACAGACGTGGTCTCCGACAGAGGACCCCAGTTTGTGTCCAAATTTTGGCGAGAGTTTTGTAAACTTCTGGGGGCCACTGTTAGTCTCTCTTCTGGGTTCCATCCTCAAAGCAATGGGCAAACTGAGAGAGCCAACCAAGACTTGGAAAGAGAGTTACGATGTATGGTCACTAGAAATCCTTCATCCTGGAGCCAACAGCTGTCGATGGTGGAGTACGCCCACAATTCTTTACCAGTATCATCCACGGGCCTATCCCCATTTGAATGTAGTATAGGGTACCAGCCACCAATTTTTCCCAGTCTGGAATCCGAAGTCGCGGTCCCCTCCGCTCACGCCTTCGTCCAGAGGTGCCATCGCACCTGGACTAGACTCTAGTCCGGGTGGGAGCGTGCACCAAGGCCAAAGCTGATCGCCACCGGTCTAGGCCTCCCGTATACGTCGTCGGTTCCAAAGTGTGGCTTTCTACTAAGGACATTCCTCTCCGATCCGTATCTAATAAACTTGCTCCCAAATTCATTGGCCCGTTTTCTGTCACCAAGATCATTAGTCCGGTGGCAGTCCGCCTTAACCTCCCTCCAGTGTACAGGAGGATTCATCCCGTGTTCCATGTTTCCAAAATTAAACCCGTTTTCTTTGCACGTATTAATCCGCCAGTCCCGGTTCCCCCACCGCCGCGACTCGTAGATGGGGAACCAACCTATTCGGTTAATCGCATTCTGGACTCAAGACGGAGGGGACGCAGATTTCAGTACTTGGTGGACTGGGAAGGTTACGGTCCGGAGGAGAGAAGTTGGGTGCCTGCCAGGGACATACTGGATCACTCCCTTATTGATGACTTCAATCAACAGGTACAGGAGTCTGGGAACGTCAGGGGACGTTCCTAGGAGAGGGGGTACTGTCACGGTTCATGCATCTGCCGTGTTCTCAGGTCTTGTGATTATGTGTCTGTCTGTGTTTATTATGACATGTGCTCTGTCTTGTCAGTGTTGTTTATTATGCCATGTGCTCTGTCTCGTATCATGTGTCTGTCTGTGTTGTTCGTCATGCTCATTCAGCGCAGCTGCTAATCAGTCCGGCACCAGGTGTCAATCATTACCGTCTGCTACATAAACTCACCTCATTCTCTTCTTCCCTGTTCGATAGTCATTCTGGATTTGGACCTCTTTGTCGTGTCTTGGATTGTGAGTCTTGTTGGATGTGTATCTCGTCGTTGTTTGTCACCGGATTCATCTACACCACAGGAACTGCACGCCACGTCATCACTCTGCCATCGAGCCCTTGTGTCTGCCAGCCGAGAGAACTCACCTCACTGGAATCATCCCTTCACTTCGTCTCGTCCCTCTGGTCATCTTTCCTTTGTTTGTTTGTCTTAATAAACTTCACAAACTGCATTTGCTTCCCCTTGTCTATTTTCACTGTCACAGAACTATCGAACCCCTATGGAAGCAGCAGGCAGCACTCAACTCACGGTGGAGGAAGCAGTTGAAAGCTGCATCTCTCGGCTGGACGCTCAGGAGAGGAGCGTGGGCGCTTTGGTGACACAAGTGTCGGACCTGACCCAGCGATTACAGCAGGTGCTGCTGTCCCCTGCGCCACCCACACCTCCCACGCCGCTCGCTCTGCCCGCCCTGCCAGAGCCGGACGGGGTGGCCCATCAGCCGGAGCCCCGCCTTCCCCCACCCGAGCTGTACAGCGGTGAGCCGAATTTCTGCCGGGCTTTCCTCACTAGGTGCTCCATGCATTTCGCGTTGCAGCCACGCACGTTCCCTAGTGAGGAGAGCCGGGTGGCATTCGCGCTCACCCTGTTAACTGGGAAGGCGGCCCTTTGGGGCACCGCGGTGTGGGAGAATCAGGATCCGTGTTGTGCCTCGTTCTCGACACTCGCCGCGGAGATGAGAAGGGTCTTCGACCGCGCGGCCACAGGGAGAGACGCCGCGAGGGCTCTGACGGATCTCCGACAGGGGGAGAGATCCGTCTCTGATTATTCCATCGCCTTCCGCACCCTGGCGGCTGAGTGTCGCTGGAACGAGGAGGCGCAGGCGGATATGTTCCTGCATGGGTTGGCTGACCGCGTTCAACAGGAGATCTACGCCCTGGAACTACCCGCAGACCTCAACGGCATCATCGCGCTGGCGCTGCGGGTAGATGCTCGACTCTCCCGAGCCGAGCGGCGGTGGATGTCCGCTCGGCTCCCCCCTGGGGAGGGGCCACACGATCCCGAGCCCATGCAGGTGGGTCGGGCCCGACTTACCCGGGAGGAGAAGGAGAGGCGGAGATCCCACGGCCTTTGCCTTTACTGCGGGGCGGTGGGGCACCTTGCCTTTAGCTGCCCGGTAAAAGGGCCAGCCCGGCAGTAAGTATGAGGCTACTGTCGGGTGGGGTCTCCGCTACAAAGTCCTCGTCCACCTCGACCTCAACGCTCCTCCCGGTTAGGCTAAGATGGCAGCAACATGAACTTCACTGCACTGCACTGCTGGACTCAGGAGCGGAAGGTAATTTCATCGATTCTTCTTTTGCACATCTACACCACATACCTGTCCGTCCCCTCGCCGAAACCATCGCCGTCCACGCACTCAATGGCCAGACCCTTCCCACCATCACCTCCGTCACGGAACCCATCTATCTCACGGTGTCTGGCAACCATCGTGAGAGCACCCCCTTCTACCTCCTGGACTCCCCTCATGCACCCGTGGTCTTAGGACACCCCTGGCTCATCCAACACAACCCCCGGATTGATTGGCCAAGTCCAGATTCCCGTAAGGCCCTACAGAGGTTTCTGGGCTTCGCCAATTTTTACCGCCGTTTTATTCGTAATTACGCACCTCTGACTGCCTTGACCTCCACCAGAACGGCGTTCAGGTGGTCAAACGCCGCTCAAGCGGCGTTTGCCAACCTCAAGAGCCGCTTTGTTTCGGCCCCAATTCTCATCACCCCTGATCCTTCACGTCAGTTCGTGGTGGAGGTCGACGCATCAGAGGTGGGGGTAGGTGCGGTGCTTTCCCAGCTCTCACCCACGGACGACAAGATGCATCCCTGCGCGTTTTATTCTCATCGCATGTCGCCAGCCGAGTCAAATTATGATATTGGTAACAGAGAGCTGTTGGCAGTCAAACTGGCATTGGAAGAATGGCGCCACTGGTTGGAAGGGTCAGGGGTACCTTTCATCGTTTGGACCGATCATAAAAACCTAGAATACATTAGAACGGCTAAAAGACTGAACTCTAGGCAGGCTCGGTGGGCACTTTTTTTCGGACGTTTCGAT
This sequence comes from Garra rufa, assembly GCF_049309525.1. NCBI lineage: Eukaryota > Metazoa > Chordata > Actinopteri > Cypriniformes > Cyprinidae > Garra > Garra rufa. The sequence goes on from NC_133382.1 coordinate 15,488,211, forward strand.
TTCACTCTTTCGTACCGCCCGGGTTCCAAAAGCGTTAAACCCGATTCTTTATCACGTATTTTTGACTGCTCCGATCGCCCGTCTACTCCCGAGGGTATTTTTCCCGAGACACTTATTGTCTCTGCCCTCATTTGGGAGGTCGAATCGAAGGTTAAGACAGCCTTACATGGGGTAACGCCTCCGGTCGGTTGCCCACCGAACCGTTTGTTTGTGCCAGAGGGTCTACGGTCCGAAGTTATCCAGTGGGGACATTGTTCCAATGTGGCGTGTCATCCAGGGGTAAGTCGCACCTTACATTTGGTTAAGCAAAGATTTTGGTGGCCACTTATGGCTCGTGATGTTCGCAGTTTTGTTTTGGCTTGCTCAGTTTGTGCCACTGGTAAGACTTCTAACAGATCCCCAGATGGGCTCCTACAACCGCTGCCAATCCCTTCGAGACCCTGGTCCCACATCGCACTAGATTTTGTCACCGCCCTCCCACCCTCTCAGGGTAACACGGTAGTTTTGACCGTGGTGGACCGGTTCTCGAAGGCGGTTCATTTCATTCCCTTGCCCAAATTACCTTCAGCCAAGGAGACAGCGTTGGCAGTCGTGGACCATGTCTTTCGGTTACATGGCCTCCCGACAGACGTGGTCTCCGACAGAGGACCCCAGTTTGTGTCCAAATTTTGGCGAGAGTTTTGTAAACTTCTGGGGGCCACTGTTAGTCTCTCTTCGGGGTTCCATCCTCAAAGCAATGGGCAAACTGAGAGAGCCAACCAAGACTTGGAAAGAGAGTTACGATGTATGGTCACTAGAAATCCTTCATCCTGGAGCCAACAGCTGTCGATGGTGGAGTACGCCCACAATTCTTTACCAGTATCATCCACGGGCCTATCCCCATTTGAATGTAGTATAGGGTACCAGCCACCAATTTTTCCCAGTCTGGAATCCGAAGTCGCGGTCCCCTCCGCTCACGCCTTCGTCCAGAGGTGCCATCGCACCTGGACTAGACTCTAGTCCGGGTGGGAGCGTGCACCAAGGCCAAAGCTGATCGCCACCGGTCTAGGCCTCCCGTATACGTCGTCGGTTCCAAAGTGTGGCTTTCTACTAAGGACATTCCTCTCCGATCCGTATCTAATAAACTTGCTCCCAAATTCATTGGCCCGTTTTCTGTCACCAAGATCATTAGTCCGGTGGCAGTCCGCCTTAACCTCCCTCCAGTGTACAGGAGGATTCATCCCGTGTTCCATGTTTCCAAAATTAAACCCGTTTTCTTTGCACGTATTAATCCGCCAGTCCCGGTTCCCCCACCGCCGCGACTCGTAGATGGGGAACCAACCTATTCGGTTAATCGCATTCTGGACTCAAGACGGAGGGGACGCGGATTTCAGTACTTGGTGGACTGGGAAGGTTACGGTCCGGAGGAGAGAAGTTGGGTGCCTGCCAGGGACATACTGGATCACTCCCTTATTGATGACTTCAATCAACAGGTACAGGAGTCTGGGAACGTCAGGGGACGTTCCTAGGAGAGGGGGTACTGTCACGGTTCATGCATCTGCCGTGTTCTCAGGTCTTGTGATTATGTGTCTGTCTGTGTTTATTATGACATGTGCTCTGTCTTGTCAGTGTTGTTTATTATGCCATGTGCTCTGTCTCGTATCATGTGTCTGTCTGTGTTGTTCGTCATGCTCATTCAGCGCAGCTGCTAATCAGTCCGGCACCAGGTGTCAATCATTACCGTCTGCTACATAAACTCACCTCATTCTCTTCTTCCCTGTTCGATAGTCATTCTGGATTTGGACCTCTTTGTCGTGTCTTGGATTGTGAGTCTTGTTGGATGTGTATCTCGTCGTTGTTTGTCACCGGATTCATCTACACCACAGGAACTGCACGCCACGTCATCACTCTGCCATCGAGCCCTTGTGTCTGCCAGCCGAGAGAACTCACCTCACTGGAATCATCCCTTCACTTCGTCTCGTCCCTCTGGTCATCTTTCCTTTGTTTGTTTGTCTTAATAAACTTCACAAACTGCATTTGCTTCCCCTTGTCTATTTTCACTGTCACAGAACTATCGAACCCCTATGGAAGCAGCAGGCAGCACTCAACTCACGGTGGAGGAAGCAGTTGAAAGCTGCATCTCTCGGCTGGACGCTCAGGAGAGGAGCGTGGGCGCTTTGGTGACACAAGTGTCGGACCTGACCCAGCGATTACAGCAGGTGCTGCTGTCCCCTGCGCCACCCACACCTCCCACGCCGCTCGCTCTGCCCGCCCTGCCAGAGCCGGACGGGGTGGCCCATCAGCCGGAGCCCCGCCTTCCCCCACCCGAGCTGTACAGCGGTGAGCCGAATTTCTGCCGGGCTTTCCTCACTAGGTGCTCCATGCATTTCGCGTTGCAGCCACGCACGTTCCCTAGTGAGGAGAGCCGGGTGGCATTCGCGCTCACCCTGTTAACTGGGAAGGCGGCCCTTTGGGGCACCGCGGTGTGGGAGAATCAGGATCCGTGTTGTGCCTCGTTCTCGACACTCGCCGCGGAGATGAGAAGGGTCTTCGACCGCGCGGCCACAGGGAGAGACGCCGCGAGGGCTCTGACGGATCTCCGACAGGGGGAGAGATCCGTCTCTGATTATTCCATCGCCTTCCGCACCCTGGCGGCTGAGTGTCGCTGGAACGAGGAGGCGCAGGCGGATATGTTCCTGCATGGGTTGGCTGACCGCGTTCAACAGGAGATCTACGCCCTGGAACTACCCGCAGACCTCAACGGCATCATCGCGCTGGCGCTGCGGGTAGATGCTCGACTCTCCCGAGCCGAGCGGCGGTGGATGTCCGCTCGGCTCCCCCCTGGGGAGGGGCCACACGATCCCGAGCCCATGCAGGTGGGTCGGGCCCGACTTACCCGGGAGGAGAAGGAGAGGCGGAGATCCCACGGCCTTTGCCTTTACTGCGGGGCGGTGGGGCACCTTGCCTTTAGCTGCCCGGTAAAAGGGCCAGCCCGGCAGTAAGTATGAGGCTACTGTCGGGTGGGGTCTCCGCTACAAAGTCCTCGTCCACCTCGACCTCAACGCTCCTCCCGGTTAGGCTAAGATGGCAGCAACATGAACTTCACTGCACTGCACTGCTGGACTCAGGAGCGGAAGGTAATTTCATCGATTCTTCTTTTGCACATCTACACCACATACCTGTCCGTCCCCTCGCCGAAACCATCGCCGTCCACGCACTCAATGGCCAGACCCTTCCCACCATCACCTCCGTCACGGAACCCATCTATCTCACGGTGTCTGGCAACCATCGTGAGAGCACCCCCTTCTACCTCCTGGACTCCCCTCATGCACCCGTGGTCTTAGGACACCCCTGGCTCATCCAACACAACCCCCGGATTGATTGGCCAAGTCCAGATTCCCGTAAGGCCCTACAGAGGTTTCTGGGCTTCGCCAATTTTTACCGCCGTTTTATTCGTAATTACGCACCTCTGACTGCCTTGACCTCCACCAGAACGGCGTTCAGGTGGTCAAACGCCGCTCAAGCGGCGTTTGCCAACCTCAAGAGCCGCTTTGTTTCGGCCCCAATTCTCATCACCCCTGATCCTTCACGTCAGTTCGTGGTGGAGGTCGACGCATCAGAGGTGGGGGTAGGTGCGGTGCTTTCCCAGCTCTCACCCACGGACGACAAGATGCATCCCTGCGCGTTTTATTCTCATCGCATGTCGCCAGCCGAGTCAAATTATGATATTGGTAACAGAGAGCTGTTGGCAGTCAAACTGGCATTGGAAGAATGGCGCCACTGGTTGGAAGGGTCAGGGGTACCTTTCATCGTTTGGACCGATCATAAAAACCTAGAATACATTAGAACGGCTAAAAGACTGAACTCTAGGCAGGCTCGGTGGGCACTTTTTTTCGGACGTTTCGATTTCACTCTTTCGTACCGCCCGGGTTCCAAAAGCGTTAAACCCGATTCTTTATCACGTATTTTTGACTGCTCCGATCGCCCGTCTACTCCCGAGGGTATTTTTCCCGAGACACTTATTGTCTCTGCCCTCATTTGGGAGGTCGAATCGAAGGTTAAGACAGCCTTACATGGGGTAACGCCTCCGGTCGGTTGCCCACCGAACCGTTTGTTTGTGCCAGAGGGTCTACGGTCCGAAGTTATCCAGTGGGGACATTGTTCCAATGTGGCGTGTCATCCAGGGGTAAGTCGCACCTTACATTTGGTTAAGCAAAGATTTTGGTGGCCACTTATGGCTCGTGATGTTCGCAGTTTTGTTTTGGCTTGCTCAGTTTGTGCCACTGGTAAGACTTCTAACAGATCCCCAGATGGGCTCCTACAACCGCTGCCAATCCCTTCGAGACCCTGGTCCCACATCGCACTAGATTTTGTCACCGCCCTCCCACCCTCTCAGGGTAACACGGTAGTTTTGACCGTGGTGGACCGGTTCTCGAAGGCGGTTCATTTCATTCCCTTGCCCAAATTACCTTCAGCCAAGGAGACAGCGTTGGCAGTCGTGGACCATGTCTTTCGGTTACATGGCCTCCCGACAGACGTGGTCTCCGACAGAGGACCCCAGTTTGTGTCCAAATTTTGGCGAGAGTTTTGTAAACTTCTGGGGGCCACTGTTAGTCTCTCTTCGGGGTTCCATCCTCAAAGCAATGGGCAAACTGAGAGAGCCAACCAAGACTTGGAAAGAGAGTTACGATGTATGGTCACTAGAAATCCTTCATCCTGGAGCCAACAGCTGTCGATGGTGGAGTACGCCCACAATTCTTTATCAGTATCATCCACGGGCCTATCCCCATTTGAATGTAGTATAGGGTACCAGCCACCAATTTTTCCCAGTCTGGAATCCGAAGTCGCGGTCCCCTCCGCTCACGCCTTCGTCCAGAGGTGCCATCGCACCTGGACTAGACTCTAGTCCGGGTGGGAGCGTGCACCAAGGCCAAAGCTGATCGCCACCGGTCTAGGCCTCCCGTATACGTCGTCGGTTTCAAAGTGTGGCTTTCTACTAAGGACATTCCTCTCCGATCCGTATCTAATAAACTTGCTCCCAAATTCATTGGCCCGTTTTCTGTCACCAAGATCATTAGTCCGGTGGCAGTCCGCCTTAACCTCCCTCCAGTGTACAGGAGGATTCATCCCGTGTTCCATGTTTCCAAAATTAAACCCGTTTTCTTTGCACGTATTAATCCGCCAGTCCCGGTTCCCCCACCGCCGCGACTCGTAGATGGGGAACCAACCTATTCGGTTAATCGCATTCTGGACTCAAGACGGAGGGGACGCGGATTTCAGTACTTGGTGGACTGGGAAGGTTACGGTCCGGAGGAGAGAAGTTGGGTGCCTGCCAGGGACATACTGGATCACTCCCTTATTGATGACTTCAATCAACAGGTACAGGAGTCTGGGAACGTCAGGGGACGTTCCTAGGAGAGGGGGTACTGTCACGGTTCATGCATCTGCCGTGTTCTCAGGTCTTGTGATTATGTGTCTGTCTGTGTTTATTATGACATGTGCTCTGTCTTGTCAGTGTTGTTTATTATGCCATGTGCTCTGTCTCGTATCATGTGTCTGTCTGTGTTGTTCGTCATGCTCATTCAGCGCAGCTGCTAATCAGTCCGGCACCAGGTGTCAATCATTACCGTCTGCTACATAAACTCACCTCATTCTCTTCTTCCCTGTTCGATAGTCATTCTGGATTTGGACCTCTTTGTCGTGTCTTGGATTGTGAGGAACTGCACGCCACGTCATCACTCTGCCATCGAGCCCTTGTGTCTGCCAGCCGAGAGAACTCACCTCACTGGAATCATCCCTTCACTTCGTCTCGTCCCTCTGGTCATCTTTCCTTTGTTTGTTTGTCTTAATAAACTTCACAAACTGCATTTGCTTCCCCTTGTCTATTTTCACTGTCACAGAACTATCGAACCCCTATGGAAGCAGCAGGCAGCACTCAACTCACGGTGGAGGAAGCAGTTGAAAGCTGCATCTCTCGGCTGGACGCTCAGGAGAGGAGCGTGGGCGCTTTGGTGACACAAGTGTCGGACCTGACCCAGCGATTACAGCAGGTGCTGCTGTCCCCTGCGCCACCCACACCTCCCACGCCGCTCGCTCTGCCCGCCCTGCCAGAGCCGGACGGGGTGGCCCATCAGCCGGAGCCCCGCCTTCCCCCACCCGAGCTGTACAGTGGTGAGCCGAATTTCTGCCGGGCTTTCCTCACTAGGTGCTCCATGCATTTCGCGTTGCAGCCACGCACGTTCCCTAGTGAGGAGAGCCGGGTGGCATTCGCGCTCACCCTGTTAACTGGGAAGGCGGCCCTTTGGGGCACCGCGGTGTGGGAGAATCAGGATCCGTGTTGTGCCTCGTTCTCGACACTCGCCGCGGAGATGAGAAGGGTCTTCGACCGCGCGGCCACAGGGAGAGACGCCGCGAGGGCTCTGACGGATCTCCGACAGGGGGAGAGATCCGTCTCTGATTATTCCTTCGCCTTCCGCACCCTGGCGGCTGAGTGTCGCTGGAACGAGGAGGCGCAGGCGGATATGTTCCTGCATGGGTTGGCTGACCGCGTTCAACAGGAGATCTACGCCCTGGAACTACCCGCAGACCTCAACGGCATCATCGCGCTGGCGCTGCGGGTAGATGCTCGACTCTCCCGAGCCGAGCGGCGGTGGATGTCCGCTCGGCTCCCCCCTGGGGAGGGGCCACACGATCCCGAGCCCATGCAGGTGGGTCGGGCCCGACTTACCCGGGAGGAGAAGGAGAGGCGGAGATCCCACGGCCTTTGCCTTTACTGCGGGGCAGTGGGGCACCTTGCCTTTAGCTGCCCGGTAAAAGGGCCAGCCCGGCAGTAAGTATGAGGCTACTGTCGGGTGGGGTCTCCGCTACAAAGTCCTCGTCCACCTCGACCTCAACGCTCCTCCCGGTTAGGCTAAGATGGCAGCAACATGAACTTCACTGCACTGCACTGCTGGACTCAGGAGCGGAAGGTAATTTCATCGATTCTTCTTTTGCACATCTACACCACATACCTGTCCGTCCCCTCGCCGAAACCATCGCCGTCCACGCACTCAATGGCCAGACCCTTCCCACCATCACCTCCGTCACGGAACCCATCTCTCTCACGGTGTCTGGCAACCATCGTGAGAGCACCCCCTTCTACCTCCTGGACTCCCCTCATGCACCCGTGGTCTTAGGACACCCCTGGCTCATCCAACACAACCCCCGGATTGATTGGCCAAGTCCAGATTCCCGTAAGGCCCTACAGAGGTTTCTGGGCTTCGCCAATTTTTACCGCCGTTTTATTCGTAATTACGCACCTCTGACTGCCTTGACCTCCACCAGAACGGCGTTCAGGTGGTCAAACGCCGCTCAAGCGGCGTTTGCCAACCTCAAGAGCCGCTTTGTTTCGGCCCCAATTCTCATCACCCCTGATCCTTCACGTCAGTTCGTGGTGGAGGTCGACGCATCAGAGGTGGGGGTAGGTGCGGTGCTTTCCCAGCTCTCACCCACGGACGACAAGATGCATCCCTGCGCGTTTTATTCTCATCGCATGTCGCCAGCCGAGTCAAATTATGATATTGGTAACAGAGAGCTGTTGGCAGTCAAACTGGCATTGGAAGAATGGCGCCACTGGTTGGAAGGGTCAGGGGTACCTTTCATCGTTTGGACCGATCATAAAAACCTAGAATACATTAGAACGGCTAAAAGACTGAACTCTAGGCAGGCTCGGTGGGCACTTTTTTTCGGACGTTTCGATTTCACTCTTTCGTACCGCCCGGGTTCCAAAAGCGTTAAACCCGATTCTTTATCACGTATTTTTGACTGCTCCGATCGCCCGTCTACTCCCGAGGGTATTTTTCCCGAGACACTTATTGTCTCTGCCCTCATTTGGGAGGTCGAATCGAAGGTTAAGACAGCCTTACATGGGGTAACGCCTCCGGTCGGTTGCCCACCGAACCGTTTGTTTGTGCCAGAGGGTCTACGGTCCGAAGTTATCCAGTGGGGACATTGTTCCAATGTGGCGTGTCATCCAGGGGTAAGTCGCACCTTACATTTGGTTAAGCAAAGATTTTGGTGGCCACTTATGGCTCGTGATGTTCGCAGTTTTGTTTTGGCTTGCTCAGTTTGTGCCACTGGTAAGACTTCTAACAGATCCCCAGATGGGCTCCTACAACCGCTGCCAATCCCTTCGAGACCCTGGTCCCACATCGCACTAGATTTTGTCACCGCCCTCCCACCCTCTCAGGGTAACACGGTAGTTTTGACCGTGGTGGACCGGTTCTCGAAGGCGGTTCATTTCATTCCCTTGCCCAAATTACCTTCAGCCAAGGAGACAGCGTTGGCAGTCGTGGACCATGTCTTTCGGTTACATGGCCTCCCGACAGACGTGGTCTCCGACAGAGGACCCCAGTTTGTGTCCAAATTTTGGCGAGAGTTTTGTAAACTTCTGGGGGCCACTGTTAGTCTCTCTTCGGGGTTCCATCCTCAAAGCAATGGGCAAACTGAGAGAGCCAACCAAGACTTGGAAAGAGAGTTACGATGTATGGTCACTAGAAATCCTTCATCCTGGAGCCAACAGCTGTCGATGGTGGAGTACGCCCACAATTCTTTATCAGTATCATCCACGGGCCTATCCCCATTTGAATGTAGTATAGGGTACCAGCCACCAATTTTTCCCAGTCTGGAATCCGAAGTCGCGGTCCCCTCCGCTCACGCCTTCGTCCAGAGGTGCCATCGCACCTGGACTAGACTCTAGTCCGGGTGGGAGCGTGCACCAAGGCCAAAGCTGATCGCCACCGGTCTAGGCCTCCCGTATACGTCGTCGGTTTCAAAGTGTGGCTTTCTACTAAGGACATTCCTCTCCGATCCGTATCTAATAAACTTGCTCCCAAATTCATTGGCCCGTTTTCTGTCACCAAGATCATTAGTCCGGTGGCAGTCCGCCTTAACCTCCCTCCAGTGTACAGGAGGATTCATCCCGTGTTCCATGTTTCCAAAATTAAACCCGTTTTCTTTGCACGTATTAATCCGCCAGTCCCGGTTCCCCCACCGCCGCGACTCGTAGATGGGGAACCAACCTATTCGGTTAATCGCATTCTGGACTCAAGACGGAGGGGACGCGGATTTCAGTACTTGGTGGACTGGGAAGGTTACGGTCCGGAGGAGAGAAGTTGGGTGCCTGCCAGGGACATACTGGATCACTCCCTTATTGATGACTTCAATCAACAGGTACAGGAGTCTGGGAACGTCAGGGGACGTTCCTAGGAGAGGGGGTACTGTCACGGTTCATGCATCTGCCGTGTTCTCAGGTCTTGTGATTATGTGTCTGTCTGTGTTTATTATGACATGTGCTCTGTCTTGTCAGTGTTGTTTATTATGCCATGTGCTCTGTCTCGTATCATGTGTCTGTCTGTGTTGTTCGTCATGCTCATTCAGCGCAGCTGCTAATCAGTCCGGCACCAGGTGTCAATCATTACCGTCTGCTACATAAACTCACCTCATTCTCTTCTTCCCTGTTCGATAGTCATTCTGGATTTGGACCTCTTTGTCGTGTCTTGGATTGTGAGGAACTGCACGCCACGTCATCACTCTGCCATCGAGCCCTTGTGTCTGCCAGCCGAGAGAACTCACCTCACTGGAATCATCCCTTCACTTCGTCTCGTCCCTCTGGTCATCTTTCCTTTGTTTGTTTGTCTTAATAAACTTCACAAACTGCATTTGCTTCCCCTTGTCTATTTTCACTGTCACAGAACTATCGAACCCCTATGGAAGCAGCAGGCAGCACTCAACTCACGGTGGAGGAAGCAGTTGAAAGCTGCATCTCTCGGCTGGACGCTCAGGAGAGGAGCGTGGGCGCTTTGGTGACACAAGTGTCGGACCTGACCCAGCGATTACAGCAGGTGCTGCTGTCCCCTGCGCCACCCACACCTCCCACGCCGCTCGCTCTGCCCGCCCTGCCAGAGCCGGACGGGGTGGCCCATCAGCCGGAGCCCCGCCTTCCCCCACCCGAGCTGTACAGTGGTGAGCCGAATTTCTGCCGGGCTTTCCTCACTAGGTGCTCCATGCATTTCGCGTTGCAGCCACGCACGTTCCCTAGTGAGGAGAGCCGGGTGGCATTCGCGCTCACCCTGTTAACTGGGAAGGCGGCCCTTTGGGGCACCGCGGTGTGGGAGAATCAGGATCCGTGTTGTGCCTCGTTCTCGACACTCGCCGCGGAGATGAGAAGGGTCTTCGACCGCGCGGCCACAGGGAGAGACGCCGCGAGGGCTCTGACGGATCTCCGACAGGGGGAGAGATCCGTCTCTGATTATTCCTTCGCCTTCCGCACCCTGGCGGCTGAGTGTCGCTGGAACGAGGAGGCGCAGGCGGATATGTTCCTGCATGGGTTGGCTGACCGCGTTCAACAGGAGATCTACGCCCTGGAACTACCCGCAGACCTCAACGGCATCATCGCGCTGGCGCTGCGGGTAGATGCTCGACTCTCCCGAGCCGAGCGGCGGTGGATGTCCGCTCGGCTCCCCCCTGGGGAGGGGCCACACGATCCCGAGCCCATGCAGGTGGGTCGGGCCCGACTTACCCGGGAGGAGAAGGAGAGGCGGAGATCCCACGGCCTTTGCCTTTACTGCGGGGCAGTGGGGCACCTTGCCTTTAGCTGCCCGGTAAAAGGGCCAGCCCGGCAGTAAGTATGAGGCTACTGTCGGGTGGGGTCTCCGCTACAAAGTCCTCGTCCACCTCGACCTCAACGCTCCTCCCGGTTAGGCTAAGATGGCAGCAACATGAACTTCACTGCACTGCACTGCTGGACTCAGGAGCGGAAGGTAATTTCATCGATTCTTCTTTTGCACATCTACACCACATACCTGTCCGTCCCCTCGCCGAAACCATCGCCGTCCACGCACTCAATGGCCAGACCCTTCCCACCATCACCTCCGTCACGGAACCCATCTCTCTCACGGTGTCTGGCAACCATCGTGAGAGCACCCCCTTCTACCTCCTGGACTCCCCTCATGCACCCGTGGTCTTAGGACACCCCTGGCTCATCCAACACAACCCCCGGATTGATTGGCCAAGTCCAGATTCCCGTAAGGCCCTACAGAGGTTTCTGGGCTTCGCCAATTTTTACCGCCGTTTTATTCGTAATTACGCACCTCTGACTGCCTTGACCTCCACCAGAACGGCGTTCAGGTGGTCAAACGCCGCTCAAGCGGCGTTTGCCAACCTCAAGAGCCGCTTTGTTTCGGCCCCAATTCTCATCACCCCTGATCCTTCACGTCAGTTCGTGGTGGAGGTCGACGCATCAGAGGTGGGGGTAGGTGCGGTGCTTTCCCAGCTCTCACCCACGGACGACAAGATGCATCCCTGCGCGTTTTATTCTCATCGCATGTCGCCAGCCGAGTCAAATTATGATATTGGTAACAGAGAGCTGTTGGCAGTCAAACTGGCATTGGAAGAATGGCGCCACTGGTTGGAAGGGTCAGGGGTACCTTTCATCGTTTGGACCGATCATAAAAACCTAGAATACATTAGAACGGCTAAAAGACTGAACTCTAGGCAGGCTCGGTGGGCACTTTTTTTCGGACGTTTCGATTTCACTCTTTCGTACCGCCCGGGTTCCAAAAGCGTTAAACCCGATTCTTTATCACGTATTTTTGACTGCTCCGATCGCCCGTCTACTCCCGAGGGTATTTTTCCCGAGACACTTATTGTCTCTGCCCTCATTTGGGAGGTCGAATCGAAGGTTAAGACAGCCTTACATGGGGTAACGCCTCCGGTCGGTTGCCCACCGAACCGTTTGTTTGTGCCAGAGGGTCTACGGTCCGAAGTTATCCAGTGGGGACATTGTTCCAATGTGGCGTGTCATCCAGGGGTAAGTCGCACCTTACATTTGGTTAAGCAAAGATTTTGGTGGCCACTTATGGCTCGTGATGTTCGCAGTTTTGTTTTGGCTTGCTCAGTTTGTGCCACTGGTAAGACTTCTAACAGATCCCCAGATGGGCTCCTACAACCGCTGCCAATCCCTTCGAGACCCTGGTCCCACATCGCACTAGATTTTGTCACCGCCCTCCCACCCTCTCAGGGTAACACGGTAGTTTTGACCGTGGTGGACCGGTTCTCGAAGGCGGTTCATTTCATTCCCTTGCCCAAATTACCTTCAGCCAAGGAGACAGCGTTGGCAGTCGTGGACCATGTCTTTCGGTTACATGGCCTCCCGACAGACGTGGTCTCCGACAGAGGACCCCAGTTTGTGTCCAAATTTTGGCGAGAGTTTTGTAAACTTCTGGGGGCCACTTTTAGTCTCTCTTCGGGGTTCCATCCTCAAAGCAATGGGCAAACTGAGAGAGCCAACCAAGACTTGGAAAGAGGTGCCATCGCACCTGGACTAGACTCTAGTCCGGGTGGGAGCGTGCACCAAGGCCAAAGCTGATCGCCACCGGTCTAGGCCTCCCGTATACGTCGTCGGTTCCAAAGTGTGGCTTTCTACTAAGGACATTCCTCTCCGATCCGTATCTAATAAACTTGCTCCCAAATTCATTGGCCCGTTTTCTGTCACCAAGATCATTAGTCCGGTGGCAGTCCGCCTTAACCTCCCTCCAGTGTACAGGAGGATTCATCCCGTGTTCCATGTTTCCAAAATTAAACCCGTTTTCTTTGCACGTATTAATCCGCCAGTCCCGGTTCCCCCACCGCCGCGACTCGTAGATGGGGAACCAACCTATTCGGTTAATCGCATTCTGGACTCAAGACGGAGGGGACGCGGATTTCAGTACTTGGTGGACTGGGAAGGTTACGGTCCGGAGGAGAGAAGTTGGGTGCCTGCCAGGGACATACTGGATCACTCCCTTATTGATGACTTCAATCAACAGGTACAGGAGTCTGGGAACGTCAGGGGACGTTCCTAGGAGAGGGGGTACTGTCACGGTTCATGCATCTGCCGTGTTCTCAGGTCTTGTGATTATGTGTCTGTCTGTGTTTATTATGACATGTGCTCTGTCTTGTCAGTGTTGTTTATTATGCCATGTGCTCTGTCTCGTATCATGTGTCTGTCTGTGTTGTTCGTCATGCTCATTCAGCGCAGCTGCTAATCAGTCCGGCACCAGGTGTCAATCATTACCGTCTGCTACATAAACTCACCTCATTCTCTTCTTCCCTGTTCGATAGTCATTCTGGATTTGGACCTCTTTGTCGTGTCTTGGATTGTGAGTCTTGTTGGATGTGTATCTCGTCGTTGTTTGTCACCGGATTCATCTACACCACAGGAACTGCACGCCACGTCATCACTCTGCCATCGAGCCCTTGTGTCTGCCAGCCGAGAGAACTCACCTCACTGGAATCATCCCTTCACTTCGTCTCGTCCCTCTGGTCATCTTTCCTTTGTTTGTTTGTCTTAATAAACTTCACAAACTGCATTTGCTTCCCCTTGTCTATTTTCACTGTCACAGAACTATCGAACCCCTATGGAAGCAGCAGGCAGCACTCAACTCACGGTGGAGGAAGCAGTTGAAAGCTGCATCTCTCGGCTGGACGCTCAGGAGAGGAGCGTGGGCGCTTTGGTGACACAAGTGTCGGACCTGACCCAGCGATTACAGCAGGTGCTGCTGTCCCCTGCGCCACCCACACCTCCCACGCCGCTCGCTCTGCCCGCCCTGCCAGAGCCGGACGGGGTGGCCCATCAGCCGGAGCCCCGCCTTCCCCCACCCGAGCTGTACAGCGGTGAGCCGAATTTCTGCCGGGCTTTCCTCACTAGGTGCTCCATGCATTTCGCGTTGCAGCCACGCACGTTCCCTAGTGAGGAGAGCCGGGTGGCATTCGCGCTCACCCTGTTAACTGGGAAGGCGGCCCTTTGGGGCACCGCGGTGTGGGAGAATCAGGATCCGTGTTGTGCCTCGTTCTCGACACTCGCCGCGGAGATGAGAAGGGTCTTCGACCGCGCGGCCACAGGGAGAGACGCCGCGAGGGCTCTGACGGATCTCCGACAGGGGGAGAGATCCGTCTCTGATTATTCCATCGCCTTCCGCACCCTGGCGGCTGAGTGTCGCTGGAACGAGGAGGCGCAGGCGGATATGTTCCTGCATGGGTTGGCTGACCGCGTTCAACAGGAGATCTACGCCCTGGAACTACCCGCAGACCTCAACGGCATCATCGCGCTGGCGCTGCGGGTAGATGCTCGACTCTCCCGAGCCGAGCGGCGGTGGATGTCCGCTCGGCTCCCCCCTGGGGAGGGGCCACACGATCCCGAGCCCATGCAGGTGGGTCGGGCCCGACTTACCCGGGAGGAGAAGGAGAGGCGGAGATCCCACGGCCTTTGCCTTTACTGCGGGGCGGTGGGGCACCTTGCCTTTAGCTGCCCGGTAAAAGGGCCAGCCCGGCAGTAAGTATGAGGCTACTGTCGGGTGGGGTCTCCGCTACAAAGTCCTCGTCCACCTCGACCTCAACGCTCCTCCCGGTTAGGCTAAGATGGCAGCAACATGAACTTCACTGCACTGCACTGCTGGACTCAGGAGCGGAAGGTAATTTCATCGATTCTTCTTTTGCACATCTACACCACATACCTGTCCGTCCCCTCGCCGAAACCATCGCCGTCCACGCACTCAATGGCCAGACCCTTCCCACCATCACCTCCGTCACGGAACCCATCTATCTCACGGTGTCTGGCAACCATCGTGAGAGCACCCCCTTCTACCTCCTGGACTCCCCTCATGCACCCGTGGTCTTAGGACACCCCTGGCTCATCCAACACAACCCCCGGATTGATTGGCCAAGTCCAGATTCCCGTAAGGCCCTACAGAGGTTTCTGGGCTTCGCCAATTTTTACCGCCGTTTTATTCGTAATTACGCACCTCTGACTGCCTTGACCTCCACCAGAACGGCGTTCAGGTGGTCAAACGCCGCTCAAGCGGCGTTTGCCAACCTCAAGAGCCGCTTTGTTTCGGCCCCAATTCTCATCACCCCTGATCCTTCACGTCAGTTCGTGGTGGAGGTCGACGCATCAGAGGTGGGGGTAGGTGCGGTGCTTTCCCAGCTCTCACCCACGGACGACAAGATGCATCCCTGCGCGTTTTATTCTCATCGCATGTCGCCAGCCGAGTCAAATTATGATATTGGTAACAGAGAGCTGTTGGCAGTCAAACTGGCATTGGAAGAATGGCGCCACTGGTTGGAAGGGTCAGGGGTACCTTTCATCGTTTGGACCGATCATAAAAACCTAGAATACATTAGAACGGCTAAAAGACTGAACTCTAGGCAGGCTCGGTGGGCACTTTTTTTCGGACGTTTCGATTTCACTCTTTCGTACCGCCCGGGTTCCAAAAGCGTTAAACCCGATTCTTTATCACGTATTTTTGACTGCTCCGATCGCCCGTCTACTCCCGAGGGTATTTTTCCCGAGACACTTATTGTCTCTGCCCTCATTTGGGAGGTCGAATCGAAGGTTAAGACAGCCTTACATGGGGTAACGCCTCCGGTCGGTTGCCCACCGAACCGTTTGTTTGTGCCAGAGGGTCTACGGTCCGAAGTTATCCAGTGGGGACATTGTTCCAATGTGGCGTGTCATCCAGGGGTAAGTCGCACCTTACATTTGGTTAAGCAAAGATTTTGGTGGCCACTTATGGCTCGTGATGTTCGCAGTTTTGTTTTGGCTTGCTCAGTTTGTGCCACTGGTAAGACTTCTAACAGATCCCCAGATGGGCTCCTACAACCGCTGCCAATCCCTTCGAGACCCTGGTCCCACATCGCACTAGATTTTGTCACCGCCCTCCCACCCTCTCAGGGTAACACGGTAGTTTTGACCGTGGTGGACCGGTTCTCGAAGGCGGTTCATTTCATTCCCTTGCCCAAATTACCTTCAGCCAAGGAGACAGCGTTGGCAGTCGTGGACCATGTCTTTCGGTTACATGGCCTCCCGACAGACGTGGTCTCCGACAGAGGACCCCAGTTTGTGTCCAAATTTTGGCGAGAGTTTTGTAAACTTCTGGGGGCCACTGTTAGTCTCTCTTCGGGGTTCCATCCTCAAAGCAATGGGCAAACTGAGAGAGCCAACCAAGACTTGGAAAGAGAGTTACGATGTATGGTCACTAGAAATCCTTCATCCTGGAGCCAACAGCTGTCGATGGTGGAGTACGCCCACAATTCTTTACCAGTATCATCCACGGGCCTATCCCCATTTGAATGTAGTATAGGGTACCAGCCACCAATTTTTCCCAGTCTGGAATCCGAAGTCGCGGTCCCCTCCGCTCACGCCTTCGTCCAGAGGTGCCATCGCACCTGGACTAGACTCTAGTCCGGGTGGGAGCGTGCACCAAGGCCAAAGCTGATCGCCACCGGTCTAGGCCTCCCGTATACGTCGTCGGTTTCAAAGTGTGGCTTTCTACTAAGGACATTCCTCTCCGATCCGTATCTAATAAACTTGCTCCCAAATTCATTGGCCCGTTTTCTGTCACCAAGATCATTAGTCCGGTGGCAGTCCGCCTTAACCTCCCTCCAGTGTACAGGAGGATTCATCCCGTGTTCCATGTTTCCAAAATTAAACCCGTTTTCTTTGCACGTATTAATCCGCCAGTCCCGGTTCCCCCACCGCCGCGACTCGTAGATGGGGAACCAACCTATTCGGTTAATCGCATTCTGGACTCAAGACGGAGGGGACGCGGATTTCAGTACTTGGTGGACTGGGAAGGTTACGGTCCGGAGGAGAGAAGTTGGGTGCCTGCCAGGGACATACTGGATCACTCCCTTATTGATGACTTCAATCAACAGGTACAGGAGTCCTAGGAGAGGGGGTACTGTCACGGTTCATGCATCTGCCGTGTTCTCAGGTCTTGTGATTATGTGTCTGTCTGTGTTTATTATGACATGTGCTCTGTCTTGTCAGTGTTGTTTATTATGCCATGTGCTCTGTCTCGTATCATGTGTCTGTCTGTGTTGTTCGTCATGCTCATTCAGCGCAGCTGCTAATCAGTCCGGCACCAGGTGTCAATCATTACCGTCTGCTACATAAACTCACCTCATTCTCTTCTTCCCTGTTCGATAGTCATTCTGGATTTGGACCTCTTTGTCGTGTCTTGGATTGTGAGTCTTGTTGGATGTGTATCTCGTCGTTGTTTGTCACCGGATTCATCTACACCACAGGAACTGCACGCCACGTCATCACTCTGCCATCGAGCCCTTGTGTCTGCCAGCCGAGAGAACTCACCTCACTGGAATCATCCCTTCACTTCGTCTCGTCCCTCTGGTCATCTTTCCTTTGTTTGTTTGTCTTAATAAACTTCACAAACTGCATTTGCTTCCCCTTGTCTATTTTCACTGTCACAGAACTATCGAACCCCTATGGAAGCAGCAGGCAGCACTCAACTCACGGTGGAGGAAGCAGTTGAAAGCTGCATCTCTCGGCTGGACGCTCAGGAGAGGAGCGTGGGCGCTTTGGTGACACAAGTGTCGGACCTGACCCAGCGATTACAGCAGGTGCTGCTGTCCCCTGCGCCACCCACACCTCCCACGCCGCTCGCTCTGCCCGCCCTGCCAGAGCCGGACGGGGTGGCCCATCAGCCGGAGCCCCGCCTTCCCCCAACCGAGCTGTACAGCGGTGAGCCGAATTTCTGCCGGGCTTTCCTCACTAGGTGCTCCATGCATTTCGCGTTGCAGCCACGCACGTTCCCTAGTGAGGAGAGCCGGGTGGCATTCGCGCTCACCCTGTTAACTGGGAAGGCGGCCCTTTGGGGCACCGCGGTGTGGGAGAATCAGGATCCGTGTTGTGCCTCGTTCTCGACACTCGCCGCGGAGATGAGAAGGGTCTTCGACCGCGCGGCCACAGGGAGAGACGCCGCGAGGGCTCTGACGGATCTCCGACAGGGGGAGAGATCCGTCTCTGATTATTCCATCGCCTTCCGCACCCTGGCGGCTGAGTGTCGCTGGAACGAGGAGGCGCAGGCGGATATGTTCCTGCATGGGTTGGCTGACCGCGTTCAACAGGAGATCTACGCCCTGGAACTACCCGCAGACCTCAACGGCATCATCGCGCTGGCGCTGCGGGTAGATGCTCGACTCTCCCGAGCCGAGCGGCGGTGGATGTCCGCTCGGCTCCCCCCTGGGGAGGGGCCACACGATCCCGAGCCCATGCAGGTGGGTCGGGCCCGACTTACCCGGGAGGAGAAGGAGAGGCGGAGATCCCACGGCCTTTGCCTTTACTGCGGGGCGGTGGGGCACCTTGCCTTTAGCTGCCCGGTAAAAGGGCCAGCCCGGCAGTAAGTATGAGGCTACTGTCGGGTGGGGTCTCCGCTACAAAGTCCTCGTCCACCTCGACCTCAACGCTCCTCCCGGTTAGGCTAAGATGGCAGCAACATGAACTTCACTGCACTGCACTGCTGGACTCAGGAGCGGAAGGTAATTTCATCGATTCTTCTTTTGCACATCTACACCACATACCTGTCCGTCCCCTCGCCGAAACCATCGCCGTCCACGCACTCAATGGCCAGACCCTTCCCACCATCACCTCCGTCACGGAACCCATCTCTCTCACGGTGTCTGGCAACCATCGTGAGAGCACCCCCTTCTACCTCCTGGACTCCCCTCATGCACCCGTGGTCTTAGGACACCCCTGGCTCATCCAACACAACCCCCGGATTGATTGGCCAAGTCCAGATTCCCGTAAGGCCCTACAGAGGTTTCTGGGCTTCGCCAATTTTTACCGCCGTTTTATTCGTAATTACGCACCTCTGACTGCCTTGACCTCCACCAGAACGGCGTTCAGGTGGTCAAACGCCGCTCAAGCGGCGTTTGCCAACCTCAAGAGCCGCTTTGTTTCGGCCCCAATTCTCATCACCCCTGATCCTTCACGTCAGTTCGTGGTGGAGGTCGACGCATCAGAGGTGGGGGTAGGTGCGGTGCTTTCCCAGCTCTCACCCACGGACGACAAGATGCATCCCTGCGCGTTTTATTCTCATCGCATGTCGCCAGCCGAGTCAAATTATGATATTGGTAACAGAGAGCTGTTGGCAGTCAAACTGGCATTGGAAGAATGGCGCCACTGGTTGGAAGGGTCAGGGGTACCTTTCATCGTTTGGACCGATCATAAAAACCTAGAATACATTAGAACGGCTAAAAGACTGAACTCTAGGCAGGCTCGGTGGGCACTTTTTTTCGGACGTTTCGATTTCACTCTTTCGTACCGCCCGGGTTCCAAAAGCGTTAAACCCGATTCTTTATCACGTATTTTTGACTGCTCCGATCGCCCGTCTACTCCCGAGGGTATTTTTCCCGAGACACTTATTGTCTCTGCCCTCATTTGGGAGGTCGAATCGAAGGTTAAGACAGCCTTACATGGGGTAACGCCTCCGGTCGGTTGCCCACCGAACCGTTTGTTTGTGCCAGAGGGTCTACGGTCCGAAGTTATCCAGTGGGGACATTGTTCCAATGTGGCGTGTCATCCAGGGGTAAGTCGCACCTTACATTTGGTTAAGCAAAGATTTTGGTGGCCACTTATGGCTCGTGATGTTCGCAGTTTTGTTTTGGCTTGCTCAGTTTGTGCCACTGGTAAGACTTCTAACAGATCCCCAGATGGGCTCCTACAACCGCTGCCAATCCCTTCGAGACCCTGGTCCCACATCGCACTAGATTTTGTCACCGCCCTCCCACCCTCTCAGGGTAACACGGTAGTTTTGACCGTGGTGGACCGGTTCTCGAAGGCGGTTCATTTCATTCCCTTGCCCAAATTACCTTCAGCCAAGGAGACAGCGTTGGCAGTCGTGGACCATGTCTTTCGGTTACATGGCCTCCCGACAGACGTGGTCTCCGACAGAGGACCCCAGTTTGTGTCCAAATTTTGGCGAGAGTTTTGTAAACTTCTGGGGGCCACTGTTAGTCTCTCTTCGGGGTTCCATCCTCAAAGCAATGGGCAAACTGAGAGAGCCAACCAAGACTTGGAAAGAGCGTTACGATGTATGGTCACTAGAAATCCTTCATCCTGGAGCCAACAGCTGTCGATGGTGGAGTACGCCCACAATTCTTTACCAGTATCATCCACGGGCCTATCCCCATGAATGTAGTATAGGGTACCAGCCACCAATTTTTCCCAGTCTGGAATCCGAAGTCGCGGTCCCCTCCGCTCACGCCTTCGTCCAGAGGTGCCATCGCACCTGGACTAGACTCTAGTCCGGGTGGGAGCGTGCACCAAGGCCAAAGCTGATCGCCACCGGTCTAGGCCTCCCGTATACGTCGTCGGTTCCAAAGTGTGGCTTTCTACTAAGGACATTCCTCTCCGATCCGTATCTAATAAACTTGCTCCCAAATTCATTGGCCCGTTTTCTGTCACCAAGATCATTAGTCCGGTGGCAGTCCGCCTTAACCTCCCTCCAGTGTACAGGAGGATTCATCCCGTGTTCCATGTTTCCAAAATTAAACCCGTTTTCTTTGCACGTATTAATCCGCCAGTCCCGGTTCCCCCACCGCCGCGACTCGTAGATGGGGAACCAACCTATTCGGTTAATCGCATTCTGGACTCAAGACGGAGGGGACGCGGATTTCAGTACTTGGTGGACTGGGAAGGTTACGGTCCGGAGGAGAGAAGTTGGGTGCCTGCCAGGGACATACTGGATCACTCCCTTATTGATGACTTCAATCAACAGGTACAGGAGTCTGGGAACGTCAGGGGACGTTCCTAGGAGAGGGGGTACTGTCACGGTTCATGCATCTGCCGTGTTCTCAGGTCTTGTGATTATGTGTCTGTCTGTGTTTATTATGACATGTGCTCTGTCTTGTCAGTGTTGTTTATTATGCCATGTGCTCTGTCTCGTATCATGTGTCTGTCTGTGTTGTTCGTCATGCTCATTCAGCGCAGCTGCTAATCAGTCCGGCACCAGGTGTCAATCATTACCGTCTGCTACATAAACTCACCTCATTCTCTTCTTCCCTGTTCGATAGTCATTCTGGATTTGGACCTCTTTGTCGTGTCTTGGATTGTGAGGAACTGCACGCCACGTCATCACTCTGCCATCGAGCCCTTGTGTCTGCCAGCCGAGAGAACTCACCTCACTGGAATCATCCCTTCACTTCGTCTCGTCCCTCTGGTCATCTTTCCTTTGTTTGTTTGTCTTAATAAACTTCACAAACTGCATTTGCTTCCCCTTGTCTATTTTCACTGTCACAGAACTATCGAACCCCTATGGAAGCAGCAGGCAGCACTCAACTCACGGTGGAGGAAGCAGTTGAAAGCTGCATCTCTCGGCTGGACGCTCAGGAGAGGAGCGTGGGCGCTTTGGTGACACAAGTGTCGGACCTGACCCAGCGATTACAGCAGGTGCTGCTGTCCCCTGCGCCACCCACACCTCCCACGCCGCTCGCTCTGCCCGCCCTGCCAGAGCCGGACGGGGTGGCCCATCAGCCGGAGCCCCGCCTTCCCCCACCCGAGCTGTACAGTGGTGAGCCGAATTTCTGCCGGGCTTTCCTCACTAGGTGCT
Source organism: Garra rufa (assembly GCF_049309525.1). NCBI lineage: Eukaryota > Metazoa > Chordata > Actinopteri > Cypriniformes > Cyprinidae > Garra > Garra rufa. The sequence goes on from NC_133382.1 coordinate 15,509,615, forward strand.
CCATGCATTTCGCGTTGCAGCCACGCACGTTCCCTAGTGAGGAGAGCCGGGTGGCATTCGCGCTCACCCTGTTAACTGGGAAGGCGGCCCTTTGGGGCACCGCGGTGTGGGAGAATCAGGATCCGTGTTGTGCCTCGTTCTCGACACTCGCCGCGGAGATGAGAAGGGTCTTCGACCGCGCGGCCACAGGGAGAGACGCCGCGAGGGCTCTGACGGATCTCCGACAGGGGGAGAGATCCGTCTCTGATTATTCCATCGCCTTCCGCACCCTGGCGGCTGAGTGTCGCTGGAACGAGGAGGCGCAGGCGGATATGTTCCTGCATGGGTTGGCTGACCGCGTTCAACAGGAGATCTACGCCCTGGAACTACCCGCAGACCTCAACGGCATCATCGCGCTGGTGCTGCGGGTAGATGCTCGACTCTCCCGAGCTGAGCGGCGGTGGATGTCCGCTCGGCTCCCCCCTGGGGAGGGGCCACACGATCCCGAGCCCATGCAGGTGGGTCGGGCCCGACTTACCCGGGAGGAGAAGGAGAGGCGGAGATCCCACGGCCTTTGCCTTTACTGCGGGGCGGTGGGGCACCTTGCCTTTAGCTGCCCGGTAAAAGGGCCAGCCCGGCAGTAAGTATGAGGCTACTGTCAGGTGGGGTCTCCGCTACAAAGTAGCGGAGATGAGATTCTTGCCAACCTCAAGAGCCGCTTTGTTTCGGCCCCAATTCTCATCACCCCTGATCCTTCACGTCAGTTCGTGGTGGAGGTCGACGCATCAGAGGTGGGGGTAGGTGCGGTGCTTTCCCAGCTCTCACCCACGGACGACAAGATGCATCCCTGCGCGTTTTATTCTCATCGCATGTCGCCAGCCGAGTCAAATTATGATATTGGTAACAGAGAGCTGTTGGCAGTCAAACTGGCATTGGAAGAATGGCGCCACTGGTTGGAAGGGTCAGGGGTACCTTTCATCGTTTGGACCGATCATAAAAACCTAGAATACATTAGAACGGCTAAAAGACTGAACTCTAGGCAGGCTCGGTGGGCACTTTTTTTCGGACGTTTCGATTTCACTCTTTCGTACCGCCCGGGTTCCAAAAGCGTTAAACCCGATTCTTTATCACGTATTTTTGACTGCTCCGATCGCCCGTCTACTCCCGAGGGTATTTTTCCCGAGACACTTATTGTCTCTGCCCTCATTTGGGAGGTCGAATCGAAGGTTAAGACAGCCTTACATGGGGTAACGCCTCCGGTCGGTTGCCCACCGAACCGTTTGTTTGTGCCAGAGGGTCTACGGTCCGAAGTTATCCAGTGGGGACATTGTTCCAATGTGGCGTGTCATCCAGGGGTAAGTCGCACCTTACATTTGGTTAAGCAAAGATTTTGGTGGCCACTTATGGCTCGTGATGTTCGCAGTTTTGTTTTGGCTTGCTCAGTTTGTGCCACTGGTAAGACTTCTAACAGATCCCCAGATGGGCTCCTACAACCGCTGCCAATCCCTTCGAGACCCTGGTCCCACATCGCACTAGATTTTGTCACCGCCCTCCCACCCTCTCAGGGTAACACGGTAGTTTTGACCGTGGTGGACCGGTTCTCGAAGGCGGTTCATTTCATTCCCTTGCCCAAATTACCTTCAGCCAAGGAGACAGCGTTGGCAGTCGTGGACCATGTCTTTCGGTTACATGGCCTCCCGACAGACGTGGTCTCCGACAGAGGACCCCAGTTTGTGTCCAAATTTTGGCGAGAGTTTTGTAAACTTCTGGGGGCCACTGTTAGTCTCTCTTCGGGGTTCCATCCTCAAAGCAATGGGCAAACTGAGAGAGCCAACCAAGACTTGGAAAGAGCGTTACGATGTATGGTCACTAGAAATCCTTCATCCTGGAGCCAACAGCTGTCGATGGTGGAGTACGCCCACAATTCTTTACCAGTATCATCCACGGGCCTATCCCCATGAATGTAGTATAGGGTACCAGCCACCAATTTTTCCCAGTCTGGAATCCGAAGTCGCGGTCCCCTCCGCTCACGCCTTCGTCCAGAGGTGCCATCGCACCTGGACTAGACTCTAGTCCGGGTGGGAGCGTGCACCAAGGCCAAAGCTGATCGCCACCGGTCTAGGCCTCCCGTATACGTTGTCGGTTCCAAAGTGTGGCTTTCTACTAAGGACATTCCTCTCCGATCCGTATCTAATAAACTTGCTCCCAAATTCATTGGCCCGTTTTCTGTCACCAAGATCATTAGTCCGGTGGCAGTCCGCCTTAACCTCCCTCCAGTGTACAGGAGGATTCATCCCGTGTTCCATGTTTCCAAAATTAAACCCGTTTTCTTTGCACGTATTAATCCGCCAGTCCCGGTTCCCCCACCGCCGCGACTCGTAGATGGGGAACCAACCTATTCGGTTAATCGCATTCTGGACTCAAGACGGAGGGGACGCGGATTTCAGTACTTGGTGGACTGGGAAGGTTACGGTCCGGAGGAGAGAAGTTGGGTGCCTGCCAGGGACATACTGGATCACTCCCTTATTGATGACTTCAATCAACAGGTACAGGAGTCTGGGAACGTCAGGGGACGTTCCTAGGAGAGGGGGTACTGTCACGGTTCATGCATCTGCCGTGTTCTCAGGTCTTGTGATTATGTGTCTGTCTGTGTTTATTATGACATGTGCTCTGTCTTGTCAGTGTTGTTTATTATGCCATGTGCTCTGTCTCGTATCATGTGTCTGTCTGTGTTGTTCGTCATGCTCATTCAGCGCAGCTGCTAATCAGTCCGGCACCAGGTGTCAATCATTACCGTCTGCTACATAAACTCACCTCATTCTCTTCTTCCCTGTTCGATAGTCATTCTGGATTTGGACCTCTTTGTCGTGTCTTGGATTGTGAGTCTTGTTGGATGTGTATCTCGTCGTTGTTTGTCACCGGATTCATCTACACCACAGGAACTGCACGCCACGTCATCACTCTGCCATCGAGCCCTTGTGTCTGCCAGCCGAGAGAACTCACCTCACTGGAATCATCCCTTCACTTCGTCTCGTCCCTCTGGTCATCTTTCCTTTGTTTGTTTGTCTTAATAAACTTCACAAACTGCATTTGCTTCCCCTTGTCTATTTTCACTGTCACAGAACTATCGAACCCCTATGGAAGCAGCAGGCAGCACTCAACTCACGGTGGAGGAAGCAGTTGAAAGCTGCATCTCTCGGCTGGACGCTCAGGAGAGGAGCGTGGGCGCTTTGGTGACACAAGTGTCGGACCTGACCCAGCGATTACAGCAGGTGCTGCTGTCCCCTGCGCCACCCACACCTCCCACGCCGCTCGCTCTGCCCGCCCTGCCAGAGCCGGACGGGGTGGCCCATCAGCCGGAGCCCCGCCTTCCCCCACCCGAGCTGTACAGCGGTGAGCCGAATTTCTGCCGGGCTTTCCTCACTAGGTGCTCCATGCATTTCGCGTTGCAGCCACGCACGTTCCCTAGTGAGGAGAGCCGGGTGGCATTCGCGCTCACCCTGTTAACTGGGAAGGCGGCCCTTTGGGGCACCGCGGTGTGGGAGAATCAGGATCCGTGTTGTGCCTCGTTCTCGACACTCGCCGCGGAGATGAGAAGGGTCTTCGACCGCGCGGCCACAGGGAGAGACGCCGCGAGGGCTCTGACGGATCTCCGACAGGGGGAGAGATCCGTCTCTGATTATTCCATCGCCTTCCGCACCCTGGCGGCTGAGTGTCGCTGGAACGAGGAGGCGCAGGCGGATATGTTCCTGCATGGGTTGGCTGACCGCGTTCAACAGGAGATCTACGCCCTGGAACTACCCGCAGACCTCAACGGCATCATCGCGCTGGCGCTGCGGGTAGATGCTCGACTCTCCCGAGCCGAGCGGCGGTGGATGCCCGCTCGGCTCCCCCCTGGGGAGGGGCCACACGATCCCGAGCCCATGCAGGTGGGTCGGGCCCGACTTACCCGGGAGGAGAAGGAGAGGCGGAGATCCCACGGCCTTTGCCTTCACTGCGGGGCGGTGGGGCACCTTGCCTTTAGCTGCCCGGTAAAAGGGCCAGCCCGGCAGTAAGTATGAGGCTACTGTCGGGTGGGGTCTCCGCTACAAAGTCCTCGTCCACCTCGACCTCAACGCTCCTCCCGGTTAGGCTAAGATGGCAGCAACATGAACTTCACTGCACTGCACTGCTGGACTCAGGAGCGGAAGGTAATTTCATCGATTCTTCTTTTGCACATCTACACCACATACCTGTCCGTCCCCTCGCCGAAACCATCGCCGTCCACGCACTCAATGGCCAGACCCTTCCCACCATCACCTCCGTCACGGAACCCATCTCTCTCACGGTGTCTGGCAACCATCGTGAGAGCACCCCCTTCTACCTCCTGGACTCCCCTCATGCACCCGTGGTCTTAGGACACCCCTGGCTCATCCAACACAACCCCCGGATTGATTGGCCAAGTCCAGATTCCCGTAAGGCCCTACAGAGGTTTCTGGGCTTCGCCAATTTTTACCGCCGTTTTATTCGTAATTACGCACCTCTGACTGCCTTGACCTCCACCAGAACGGCGTTCAGGTGGTCAAACGCCGCTCAAGCGGCGTTTGCCAACCTCAAGAGCCGCTTTGTTTCGGCCCCAATTCTCATCACCCCTGATCCTTCACGTCAGTTCGTGGTGGAGGTCGACGCATCAGAGGTGGGGGTAGGTGCGGTGCTTTCCCAGCTCTCACCCACGGACGACAAGATGCATCCCTGCGCGTTTTATTCTCATCGCATGTCGCCAGCCGAGTCAAATTATGATATTGGTAACAGAGAGCTGTTGGCAGTCAAACTGGCATTGGAAGAATGGCGCCACTGGTTGGAAGGGTCAGGGGTACCTTTCATCGTTTGGACCGATCATAAAAACCTAGAATACATTAGAACGGCTAAAAGACTGAACTCTAGGCAGGCTCGGTGGGCACTTTTTTTCGGACGTTTCGATTTCACTCTTTCGTACCGCCCGGGTTCCAAAAGCGTTAAACCCGATTCTTTATCACGTATTTTTGACTGCTCCGATCGCCCGTCTACTCCCGAGGGTATTTTTCCCGAGACACTTATTGTCTCTGCCCTCATTTGGGAGGTCGAATCGAAGGTTAAGACAGCCTTACATGGGGTAACGCCTCCGGTCGGTTGCCCACCGAACCGTTTGTTTGTGCCAGAGGGTCTACGGTCCGAAGTTATCCAGTGGGGACATTGTTCCAATGTGGCGTGTCATCCAGGGGTAAGTCGCACCTTACATTTGGTTAAGCAAAGATTTTGGTGGCCACTTATGGCTCGTGATGTTCGCAGTTTTGTTTTGGCTTGCTCAGTTTGTGCCACTGGTAAGACTTCTAACAGATCCCCAGATGGGCTCCTACAACCGCTGCCAATCCCTTCGAGACCCTGGTCCCACATCGCACTAGATTTTGTCACCGCCCTCCCACCCTCTCAGGGTAACACGGTAGTTTTGACCGTGGTGGACCGGTTCTCGAAGGCGGTTCATTTCATTCCCTTGCCCAAATTACCTTCAGCCAAGGAGACAGCGTTGGCAGTCGTGGACCATGTCTTTCGGTTACATGGCCTCCCGACAGACGTGGTCTCCGACAGAGGACCCCAGTTTGTGTCCAAATTTTGGCGAGAGTTTTGTAAACTTCTGGGGGCCACTGTTAGTCTCTCTTCGGGGTTCCATCCTCAAAGCAATGGGCAAACTGAGAGAGCCAACCAAGACTTGGAAAGAGCGTTACGATGTATGGTCACTAGAAATCCTTCATCCTGGAGCCAACAGCTGTCGATGGTGGAGTACGCCCACAATTCTTTACCAGTATCATCCACGGGCCTATCCCCATGAATGTAGTATAGGGTACCAGCCACCAATTTTTCCCAGTCTGGAATCCGAAGTCGCGGTCCCCTCCGCTCACGCCTTCGTCCAGAGGTGCCATCGCACCTGGACTAGACTCTAGTCCGGGTGGGAGCGTGCACCAAGGCCAAAGCTGATCGCCACCGGTCTAGGCCTCCCGTATACGTTGTCGGTTCCAAAGTGTGGCTTTCTACTAAGGACATTCCTCTCCGATCCGTATCTAATAAACTTGCTCCCAAATTCATTGGCCCGTTTTCTGTCACCAAGATCATTAGTCCGGTGGCAGTCCGCCTTAACCTCCCTCCAGTGTACAGGAGGATTCATCCCGTGTTCCATGTTTCCAAAATTAAACCCGTTTTCTTTGCACGTATTAATCCGCCAGTCCCGGTTCCCCCACCGCCGCGACTCGTAGATGGGGAACCAACCTATTCGGTTAATCGCATTCTGGACTCAAGACGGAGGGGACGCGGATTTCAGTACTTGGTGGACTGGGAAGGTTACGGTCCGGAGGAGAGAAGTTGGGTGCCTGCCAGGGACATACTGGATCACTCCCTTATTGATGACTTCAATCAACAGGTACAGGAGTCTGGGAACGTCAGGGGACGTTCCTAGGAGAGGGGGTACTGTCACGGTTCATGCATCTGCCGTGTTCTCAGGTCTTGTGATTATGTGTCTGTCTGTGTTTATTATGACATGTGCTCTGTCTTGTCAGTGTTGTTTATTATGCCATGTGCTCTGTCTCGTATCATGTGTCTGTCTGTGTTGTTCGTCATGCTCATTCAGCGCAGCTGCTAATCAGTCCGGCACCAGGTGTCAATCATTACCGTCTGCTACATAAACTCACCTCATTCTCTTCTTCCCTGTTCGATAGTCATTCTGGATTTGGACCTCTTTGTCGTGTCTTGGATTGTGAGTCTTGTTGGATGTGTATCTCGTCGTTGTTTGTCACCGGATTCATCTACACCACAGGAACTGCACGCCACGTCATCACTCTGCCATCGAGCCCTTGTGTCTGCCAGCCGAGAGAACTCACCTCACTGGAATCATCCCTTCACTTCGTCTCGTCCCTCTGGTCATCTTTCCTTTGTTTGTTTGTCTTAATAAACTTCACAAACTGCATTTGCTTCCCCTTGTCTATTTTCACTGTCACAGAACTATCGAACCCCTATGGAAGCAGCAGGCAGCACTCAACTCACGGTGGAGGAAGCAGTTGAAAGCTGCATCTCTCGGCTGGACGCTCAGGAGAGGAGCGTGGGCGCTTTGGTGACACAAGTGTCGGACCTGACCCAGCGATTACAGCAGGTGCTGCTGTCCCCTGCGCCACCCACACCTCCCACGCCGCTCGCTCTGCCCGCCCTGCCAGAGCCGGACGGGGTGGCCCATCAGCCGGAGCCCCGCCTTCCCCCACCCGAGCTGTACAGCGGTGAGCCGAATTTCTGCCGGGCTTTCCTCACTAGGTGCTCCATGCATTTCGCGTTGCAGCCACGCACGTTCCCTAGTGAGGAGAGCCGGGTGGCATTCGCGCTCACCCTGTTAACTGGGAAGGCGGCCCTTTGGGGCACCGCGGTGTGGGAGAATCAGGATCCGTGTTGTGCCTCGTTCTCGACACTCGCCGCGGAGATGAGAAGGGTCTTCGACCGCGCGGCCACAGGGAGAGACGCCGCGAGGGCTCTGACGGATCTCCGACAGGGGGAGAGATCCGTCTCTGATTATTCCATCGCCTTCCGCACCCTGGCGGCTGAGTGTCGCTGGAACGAGGAGGCGCAGGCGGATATGTTCCTGCATGGGTTGGCTGACCGCGTTCAACAGGAGATCTACGCCCTGGAACTACCCGCAGACCTCAACGGCATCATCGCGCTGGCGCTGCGGGTAGATGCTCGACTCTCCCGAGCCGAGCGGCGGTGGATGCCCGCTCGGCTCCCCCCTGGGGAGGGGCCACACGATCCCGAGCCCATGCAGGTGGGTCGGGCCCGACTTACCCGGGAGGAGAAGGAGAGGCGGAGATCCCACGGCCTTTGCCTTCACTGCGGGGCGGTGGGGCACCTTGCCTTTAGCTGCCCGGTAAAAGGGCCAGCCCGGCAGTAAGTATGAGGCTACTGTCGGGTGGGGTCTCCGCTACAAAGTCCTCGTCCACCTCGACCTCAACGCTCCTCCCGGTTAGGCTAAGATGGCAGCAACATGAACTTCACTGCACTGCACTGCTGGACTCAGGAGCGGAAGGTAATTTCATCGATTCTTCTTTTGCACATCTACACCACATACCTGTCCGTCCCCTCGCCGAAACCATCGCCGTCCACGCACTCAATGGCCAGACCCTTCCCACCATCACCTCCGTCACGGAACCCATCTCTCTCACGGTGTCTGGCAACCATCGTGAGAGCACCCCCTTCTACCTCCTGGACTCCCCTCATGCACCCGTGGTCTTAGGACACCCCTGGCTCATCCAACACAACCCCCGGATTGATTGGCCAAGTCCAGATTCCCGTAAGGCCCTACAGAGGTTTCTGGGCTTCGCCAATTTTTACCGCCGTTTTATTCGTAATTACGCACCTCTGACTGCCTTGACCTCCACCAGAACGGCGTTCAGGTGGTCAAACGCCGCTCAAGCGGCGTTTGCCAACCTCAAGAGCCGCTTTGTTTCGGCCCCAATTCTCATCACCCCTGATCCTTCACGTCAGTTCGTGGTGGAGGTCGACGCATCAGAGGTGGGGGTAGGTGCGGTGCTTTCCCAGCTCTCACCCACGGACGACAAGATGCATCCCTGCGCGTTTTATTCTCATCGCATGTCGCCAGCCGAGTCAAATTATGATATTGGTAACAGAGAGCTGTTGGCAGTCAAACTGGCATTGGAAGAATGGCGCCACTGGTTGGAAGGGTCAGGGGTACCTTTCATCGTTTGGACCGATCATAAAAACCTAGAATACATTAGAACGGCTAAAAGACTGAACTCTAGGCAGGCTCGGTGGGCACTTTTTTTCGGACGTTTCGATTTCACTCTTTCGTACCGCCCGGGTTCCAAAAGCGTTAAACCCGATTCTTTATCACGTATTTTTGACTGCTCCGATCGCCCGTCTACTCCCGAGGGTATTTTTCCCGAGACACTTATTGTCTCTGCCCTCATTTGGGAGGTCGAATCGAAGGTTAAGACAGCCTTACATGGGGTAACGCCTCCGGTCGGTTGCCCACCGAACCGTTTGTTTGTGCCAGAGGGTCTACGGTCCGAAGTTATCCAGTGGGGACATTGTTCCAATGTGGCGTGTCATCCAGGGGTAAGTCGCACCTTACATTTGGTTAAGCAAAGATTTTGGTGGCCACTTATGGCTCGTGATGTTCGCAGTTTTGTTTTGGCTTGCTCAGTTTGTGCCACTGGTAAGACTTCTAACAGATCCCCAGATGGGCTCCTACAACCGCTGCCAATCCCTTCGAGACCCTGGTCCCACATCGCACTAGATTTTGTCACCGCCCTCCCACCCTCTCAGGGTAACACGGTAGTTTTGACCGTGGTGGACCGGTTCTCGAAGGCGGTTCATTTCATTCCCTTGCCCAAATTACCTTCAGCCAAGGAGACAGCGTTGGCAGTCGTGGACCACGTCTTTCGGTTACATGGCCTCCCGACAGACGTGGTCTCCGACAGAGGACCCCAGTTTGTGTCCAAATTTTGGCGAGAGTTTTGTAAACTTCTGGAGGCCACTGTTAGTCTCTCTTCGGGGTTCCATCCTCAAAGCAATGGGCAAACTGAGAGAGCCAACCAAGACTTGGAAAGAGCGTTACGATGTATGGTCACTAGAAATCCTTCATCCTGGAGCCAACAGCTGTCGATGGTGGAGTACGCCCACAATTCTTTACCAGTATCATCCACGGGCCTATCCCCATGAATGTAGTATAGGGTACCAGCCACCAATTTTTCCCAGTCTGGAATCCGAAGTCGCGGTCCCCTCCGCTCACGCCTTCGTCCAGAGGTGCCATCGCACCTGGACTAGACTCTAGTCCGGGTGGGAGCGTGCACCAAGGCCAAAGCTGATCGCCACCGGTCTAGGCCTCCCGTATACGTCGTCGGTTCCAAAGTGTGGCTTTCTACTAAGGACATTCCTCTCCGATCCGTATCTAATAAACTTGCTCCCAAATTCATTGGCCCGTTTTCTGTCACCAAGATCATTAGTCCGGTGGCAGTCCGCCTTAACCTCCCTCCAGTGTACAGGAGGATTCATCCCGTGTTCCATGTTTCCAAAATTAAACCCGTTTTCTTTGCACGTATTAATCCGCCAGTCCCGGTTCCCCCACCGCCGCGACTCGTAGATGGGGAACCAACCTATTCGGTTAATCGCATTCTGGACTCAAGACGGAGGGGACGCGGATTTCAGTACTTGGTGGACTGGGAAGGTTACGGTCCGGAGGAGAGAAGTTGGGTGCCTGCCAGGGACATACTGGATCACTCCCTTATTGATGACTTCAATCAACAGGTACAGGAGTCTGGGAACGTCAGGGGACGTTCCTAGGAGAGGGGGTACTGTCACGGTTCATGCATCTGCCGTGTTCTCAGGTCTTGTGATTATGTGTCTGTCTGTGTTTATTATGACATGTGCTCTGTCTTGTCAGTGTTGTTTATTATGCCATGTGCTCTGTCTCGTATCATGTGTCTGTCTGTGTTGTTCGTCATGCTCATTCAGCGCAGCTGCTAATCAGTCCGGCACCAGGTGTCAATCATTACCGTCTGCTACATAAACTCACCTCATTCTCTTCTTCCCTGTTCGATAGTCATTCTGGATTTGGACCTCTTTGTCGTGTCTTGGATTGTGAGTCTTGTTGGATGTGTATCTCGTCGTTGTTTGTCACCGGATTCATCTACACCACAGGAACTGCACGCCACGTCATCACTCTGCCATCGAGCCCTTGTGTCTGCCAGCCGAGAGAACTCACCTCACTGGAATCATCCCTTCACTTCGTCTCGTCCCTCTGGTCATCTTTCCTTTGTTTGTTTGTCTTAATAAACTTCACAAACTGCATTTGCTTCCCCTTGTCTATTTTCACCGTCACAGAACTATCGAACCCCTATGGAAGCAGCAGGCAGCACTCAACTCACGGTGGAGGAAGCAGTTGAAAGCTGCATCTCTCGGCTGGACGCTCAGGAGAGGAGCGTGGGCGCTTTGGTGACACAAGTGTCGGACCTGACCCAGCGATTACAGCAGGTGCTGCTGTCCCCTGCGCCACCCACACCTCCCACGCCGCTCGCTCTGCCCGCCCTGCCAGAGCCGGACGGGGTGGCCCATCAGCCGGAGCCCCGCCTTCCCCCACCCGAGCTGTACAGCGGTGAGCCGAATTTCTGCCGGGCTTTCCTCACTAGGTGCTCCATGCATTTCGCGTTGCAGCCACGCACGTTCCCTAGTGAGGAGAGCCGGGTGGCATTCGCGCTCACCCTGTTAACTGGGAAGGCGGCCCTTTGGGGCACCGCGGTGTGGGAGAATCAGGATCCGTGTTGTGCCTCGTTCTCGACACTCGCCGCGGAGATGAGAAGGGTCTTCGACCGCGCGGCCACAGGGAGAGACGCCGCGAGGGCTCTGACGGATCTCCGACAGGGGGAGAGATCCGTCTCTGATTATTCCATCGCCTTCCGCACCCTGGCGGCTGAGTGTCGCTGGAACGAGGAGGCGCAGGCGGATATGTTCCTGCATGGGTTGGCTGACCGCGTTCAACAGGAGATCTACGCCCTGGAACTACCCGCAGACCTCAACGGCATCATCGCGCTGGCGCTGCGGGTAGATGCTCGACTCTCCCGAGCCGAGCGGCGGTGGATGCCCGCTCGGCTCCCCCCTGGGGAGGGGCCACACGATCCCGAGCCCATGCAGGTGGGTCGGGCCCGACTTACCCGGGAGGAGAAGGAGAGGCGGAGATCCCACGGCCTTTGCCTTCACTGCGGGGCGGTGGGGCACCTTGCCTTTAGCTGCCCGGTAAAAGGGCCAGCCCGGCAGTAAGTATGAGGCTACTGTCGGGTGGGGTCTCCGCTACAAAGTCCTCGTCCACCTCGACCTCAACGCTCCTCCCGGTTAGGCTAAGATGGCAGCAACATGAACTTCACTGCACTACACTGCTGGACTCAGGAGCGGAAGGTAATTTCATCGATTCTTCTTTTGCACATCTACACCACATACCTGTCCGTCCCCTCGCCGAAACCATCGCCGTCCACGCACTCAATGGCCAGACCCTTCCCACCATCACCTCCGTCACGGAACCCATCTCTCTCACGGTGTCTGGCAACCATCGTGAGAGCACCCCCTTCTACCTCCTGGACTCCCCTCATGCACCCGTGGTCTTAGGACACCCCTGGCTCATCCAACACAACCCCCGGATTGATTGGCCAAGTCCAGATTCCCGTAAGGCCCTACAGAGGTTTCTGGGCTTCGCCAATTTTTACCGCCGTTTTATTCGTAATTACGCACCTCTGACTGCCTTGACCTCCACCAGAACGGCGTTCAGGTGGTCAAACGCCGCTCAAGCGGCGTTTGCCAACCTCAAGAGCCGCTTTGTTTCGGCCCCAATTCTCATCACCCCTGATCCTTCACGTCAGTTCGTGGTGGAGGTCGACGCATCAGAGGTGGGGGTAGGTGCGGTGCTTTCCCAGCTCTCACCCACGGACGACAAGATGCATCCCTGCGCGTTTTATTCTCATCGCATGTCGCCAGCCGAGTCAAATTATGATATTGGTAACAGAGAGCTGTTGGCAGTCAAACTGGCATTGGAAGAATGGCGCCACTGGTTGGAAGGGTCAGGGGTACCTTTCATCGTTTGGACCGATCATAAAAACCTAGAATACATTAGAACGGCTAAAAGACTGAACTCTAGGCAGGCTCGGTGGGCACTTTTTTTCGGACGTTTCGATTTCACTCTTTCGTACCGCCCGGGTTCCAAAAGCGTTAAACCCGATTCTTTATCACGTATTTTTGACTGCTCCGATCGCCCGTCTACTCCCGAGGGTATTTTTCCCGAGACACTTATTGTCTCTGCCCTCATTTGGGAGGTCGAATCGAAGGTTAAGACAGCCTTACATGGGGTAACGCCTCCGGTCGGTTGCCCACCGAACCGTTTGTTTGTGCCAGAGGGTCTACGGTCCGAAGTTATCCAGTGGGGACATTGTTCCAATGTGGCGTGTCATCCAGGGGTAAGTCGCACCTTACATTTGGTTAAGCAAAGATTTTGGTGGCCACTTATGGCTCGTGATGTTCGCAGTTTTGTTTTGGCTTGCTCAGTTTGTGCCACTGGTAAGACTTCTAACAGATCCCCAGATGGGCTCCTACAACCGCTGCCAATCCCTTCGAGACCCTGGTCCCACATCGCACTAGATTTTGTCACCGCCCTCCCACCCTCTCAGGGTAACACGGTAGTTTTGACCGTGGTGGACCGGTTCTCGAAGGCGGTTCATTTCATTCCCTTGCCCAAATTACCTTCAGCCAAGGAGACAGCGTTGGCAGTCGTGGACCATGTCTTTCGGTTACATGGCCTCCCGACAGACGTGGTCTCCGACAGAGGACCCCAGTTTGTGTCCAAATTTTGGCGAGAGTTTTGTAAACTTCTGGGGGCCACTGTTAGTCTCTCTTCGGGGTTCCATCCTCAAAGCAATGGGCAAACTGAGAGAGCCAACCAAGACTTGGAAAGAGCGTTACGATGTATGGTCACTAGAAATCCTTCATCCTGGAGCCAACAGCTGTCGATGGTGGAGTACGCCCACAATTCTTTACCAGTATCATCCACGGGCCTATCCCCATGAATGTAGTATAGGGTACCAGCCACCAATTTTTCCCAGTCTGGAATCCGAAGTCGCGGTCCCCTCCGCTCACGCCTTCGTCCAGAGGTGCCATCGCACCTGGACTAGACTCTAGTCCGGGTGGGAGCGTGCACCAAGGCCAAAGCTGATCGCCACCGGTCTAGGCCTCCCGTATACGTTGTCGGTTCCAAAGTGTGGCTTTCTACTAAGGACATTCCTCTCCGATCCGTATCTAATAAACTTGCTCCCAAATTCATTGGCCCGTTTTCTGTCACCAAGATCATTAGTCCGGTGGCAGTCCGCCTTAACCTCCCTCCAGTGTACAGGAGGATTCATCCCGTGTTCCATGTTTCCAAAATTAAACCCGTTTTCTTTGCACGTATTAATCCGCCAGTCCCGGTTCCCCCACCGCCGCGACTCGTAGATGGGGAACCAACCTATTCGGTTAATCGCATTCTGGACTCAAGACGGAGGGGACGCGGATTTCAGTACTTGGTGGACTGGGAAGGTTACGGTCCGGAGGAGAGAAGTTGGGTGCCTGCCAGGGACATACTGGATCACTCCCTTATTGATGACTTCAATCAACAGGTACAGGAGTCTGGGAACGTCAGGGGACGTTCCTAGGAGAGGGGGTACTGTCACGGTTCATGCATCTGCCGTGTTCTCAGGTCTTGTGATTATGTGTCTGTCTGTGTTTATTATGACATGTGCTCTGTCTTGTCAGTGTTGTTTATTATGCCATGTGCTCTGTCTCGTATCATGTGTCTGTCTGTGTTGTTCGTCATGCTCATTCAGCGCAGCTGCTAATCAGTCCGGCACCAGGTGTCAATCATTACCGTCTGCTACATAAACTCACCTCATTCTCTTCTTCCCTGTTCGATAGTCATTCTGGATTTGGACCTCTTTGTCGTGTCTTGGATTGTGAGTCTTGTTGGATGTGTATCTCGTCGTTGTTTGTCACCGGATTCATCTACACCACAGGAACTGCACGCCACGTCATCACTCTGCCATCGAGCCCTTGTGTCTGCCAGCCGAGAGAACTCACCTCACTGGAATCATCCCTTCACTTCGTCTCGTCCCTCTGGTCATCTTTCCTTTGTTTGTTTGTCTTAATAAACTTCACAAACTGCATTTGCTTCCCCTTGTCTATTTTCACTGTCACAGAACTATCGAACCCCTATGGAAGCAGCAGGCAGCACTCAACTCACGGTGGAGGAAGCAGTTGAAAGCTGCATCTCTCGGCTGGACGCTCAGGAGAGGAGCGTGGGCGCTTTGGTGACACAAGTGTCGGACCTGACCCAGCGATTACAGCAGGTGCTGCTGTCCCCTGCGCCACCCACACCTCCCACGCCGCTCGCTCTGCCCGCCCTGCCAGAGCCGGACGGGGTGGCCCATCAGCCGGAGCCCCGCCTTCCCCCACCCGAGCTGTACAGCGGTGAGCCGAATTTCTGCCGGGCTTTCCTCACTAGGTGCTCCATGCATTTCGCGTTGCAGCCACGCACGTTCCCTAGTGAGGAGAGCCGGGTGGCATTCGCGCTCACCCTGTTAACTGGGAAGGCGGCCCTTTGGGGCACCGCGGTGTGGGAGAATCAGGATCCGTGTTGTGCCTCGTTCTCGACACTCGCCGCGGAGATGAGAAGGGTCTTCGACCGCGCGGCCACAGGGAGAGACGCCGCGAGGGCTCTGACGGATCTCCGACAGGGGGAGAGATCCGTCTCTGATTATTCCATCGCCTTCCGCACCCTGGCGGCTGAGTGTCGCTGGAACGAGGAGGCGCAGGCGGATATGTTCCTGCATGGGTTGGCTGACCGCGTTCAACAGGAGATCTACGCCCTGGAACTACCCGCAGACCTCAACGGCATCATCGCGCTGGCGCTGCGGGTAGATGCTCGACTCTCCCGAGCCGAGCGGCGGTGGATGCCCGCTCGGCTCCCCCCTGGGGAGGGGCCACACGATCCCGAGCCCATGCAGGTGGGTCGGGCCCGACTTACCCGGGAGGAGAAGGAGAGGCGGAGATCCCACGGCCTTTGCCTTCACTGCGGGGCGGTGGGGCACCTTGCCTTTAGCTGCCCGGTAAAAGGGCCAGCCCGGCAGTAAGTATGAGGCTACTGTCGGGTGGGGTCTCCGCTACAAAGTCCTCGTCCACCTCGACCTCAACGCTCCTCCCGGTTAGGCTAAGATGGCAGCAACATGAACTTCACTGCACTGCACTGCTGGACTCAGGAGCGGAAGGTAATTTCATCGATTCTTCTTTTGCACATCTACACCACATACCTGTCCGTCCCCTCGCCGAAACCATCGCCGTCCACGCACTCAATGGCCAGACCCTTCCCACCATCACCTCCGTCACGGAACCCATCTCTCTCACGGTGTCTGGCAACCATCGTGAGAGCACCCCCTTCTACCTCCTGGACTCCCCTCATGCACCCGTGGTCTTAGGACACCCCTGGCTCATCCAACACAACCCCCGGATTGATTGGCCAAGTCCAGATTCCCGTAAGGCCCTACAGAGGTTTCTGGGCTTCGCCAATTTTTACCGCCGTTTTATTCGTAATTACGCACCTCTGACTGCCTTGACCTCCACCAGAACGGCGTTCAGGTGGTCAAACGCCGCTCAAGCGGCGTTTGCCAACCTCAAGAGCCGCTTTGTTTCGGCCCCAATTCTCATCACCCCTGATCCTTCACGTCAGTTCGTGGTGGAGGTCGACGCATCAGAGGTGGGGGTAGGTGCGGTGCTTTCCCAGCTCTCACCCACGGACGACAAGATGCATCCCTGCGCGTTTTATTCTCATCGCATGTCGCCAGCCGAGTCAAATTATGATATTGGTAACAGAGAGCTGTTGGCAGTCAAACTGGCATTGGAAGAATGGCGCCACTGGTTGGAAGGGTCAGGGGTACCTTTCATCGTTTGGACCGATCATAAAAACCTAGAATACATTAGAACGGCTAAAAGACTGAACTCTAGGCAGGCTCGGTGGGCACTTTTTTTCGGACGTTTCGATTTCACTCTTTCGTACCGCCCGGGTTCCAAAAGCGTTAAACCCGATTCTTTATCACGTATTTTTGACTGCTCCGATCGCCCGTCTACTCCCGAGGGTATTTTTCCCGAGACACTTATTGTCTCTGCCCTCATTTGGGAGGTCGAATCGAAGGTTAAGACAGCCTTACATGGGGTAACGCCTCCGGTCGGTTGCCCACCGAACCGTTTGTTTGTGCCAGAGGGTCTACGGTCCGAAGTTATCCAGTGGGGACATTGTTCCAATGTGGCGTGTCATCCAGGGGTAAGTCGCACCTTACATTTGGTTAAGCAAAGATTTTGGTGGCCACTTATGGCTCGTGATGTTCGCAGTTTTGTTTTGGCTTGCTCAGTTTGTGCCACTGGTAAGACTTCTAACAGATCCCCAGATGGGCTCCTACAACCGCTGCCAATCCCTTCGAGACCCTGGTCCCACATCGCACTAGATTTTGTCACCGCCCTCCCACCCTCTCAGGGTAACACGGTAGTTTTGACCGTGGTGGACCGGTTCTCGAAGGCGGTTCATTTCATTCCCTTGCCCAAATTACCTTCAGCCAAGGAGACAGCGTTGGCAGTCGTGGACCACGTCTTTCGGTTACATGGCCTCCCGACAGACGTGGTCTCCGACAGAGGACCCCAGTTTGTGTCCAAATTTTGGCGAGAGTTTTGTAAACTTCTGGAGGCCACTGTTAGTCTCTCTTCGGGGTTCCATCCTCAAAGCAATGGGCAAACTGAGAGAGCCAACCAAGACTTGGAAAGAGCGTTACGATGTATGGTCACTAGAAATCCTTCATCCTGGAGCCAACAGCTGTCGATGGTGGAGTACGCCCACAATTCTTTACCAGTATCATCCACGGGCCTATCCCCATGAATGTAGTATAGGGTACCAGCCACCAATTTTTCCCAGTCTGGAATCCGAAGTCGCGGTCCCCTCCGCTCACGCCTTCGTCCAGAGGTGCCATCGCACCTGGACTAGACTCTAGTCCGGGTGGGAGCGTGCACCAAGGCCAAAGCTGATCGCCACCGGTCTAGGCCTCCCGTATACGTCGTCGGTTCCAAAGTGTGGCTTTCTACTAAGGACATTCCTCTCCGATCCGTATCTAATAAACTTGCTCCCAAATTCATTGGCCCGTTTTCTGTCACCAAGATCATTAGTCCGGTGGCAGTCCGCCTTAACCTCCCTCCAGTGTACAGGAGGATTCATCCCGTGTTCCATGTTTCCAAAATTAAACCCGTTTTCTTTGCACGTATTAATCCGCCAGTCCCGGTTCCCCCACCGCCGCGACTCGTAGATGGGGAACCAACCTATTCGGTTAATCGCATTCTGGACTCAAGACGGAGGGGACGCGGATTTCAGTACTTGGTGGACTGGGAAGGTTACGGTCCGGAGGAGAGAAGTTGGGTGCCTGCCAGGGACATACTGGATCACTCCCTTATTGATGACTTCAATCAACAGGTACAGGAGTCTGGGAACGTCAGGGGACGTTCCTAGGAGAGGGGGTACTGTCACGGTTCATGCATCTGCCGTGTTCTCAGGTCTTGTGATTATGTGTCTGTCTGTGTTTATTATGACATGTGCTCTGTCTTGTCAGTGTTGTTTATTATGCCATGTGCTCTGTCTCGTATCATGTGTCTGTCTGTGTTGTTCGTCATGCTCATTCAGCGCAGCTGCTAATCAGTCCGGCACCAGGTGTCAATCATTACCGTCTGCTACATAAACTCACCTCATTCTCTTCTTCCCTGTTCGATAGTCATTCTGGATTTGGACCTCTTTGTCGTGTCTTGGATTGTGAGTCTTGTTGGATGTGTATCTCGTCGTTGTTTGTCACCGGATTCATCTACACCACAGGAACTGCACGCCACGTCATCACTCTGCCATCGAGCCCTTGTGTCTGCCAGCCGAGAGAACTCACCTCACTGGAATCATCCCTTCACTTCGTCTCGTCCCTCTGGTCATCTTTCCTTTGTTTGTTTGTCTTAATAAACTTCACAAACTGCATTTGCTTCCCCTTGTCTATTTTCACTGTCACAGAACTATCGAACCCCTATGGAAGCAGCAGGCAGCACTCAACTCACGGTGGAGGAAGCAGTTGAAAGCTGCATCTCTCGGCTGGACGCTCAGGAGAGGAGCGTGGGCGCTTTGGTGACACAAGTGTCGGACCTGACCCAGCGATTACAGCAGGTGCTGCTGTCCCCTGCGCCACCCACACCTCCCACGCCGCTCGCTCTGCCCGCCCTGCCAGAGCCGGACGGGGTGGCCCATCAGCCGGAGCCCCGCCTTCCCCCACCCGAGCTGTACAGCGGTGAGCCGAATTTCTGCCGGGCTTTCCTCACTAGGTGCTCCATGCATTTCGCGTTGCAGCCACGCACGTTCCCTAGTGAGGAGAGCCGGGTGGCATTCGCGCTCACCCTGTTAACTGGGAAGGCGGCCCTTTGGGGCACCGCGGTGTGGGAGAATCAGGATCCGTGTTGTGCCTCGTTCTCGACACTCGCCGCGGAGATGAGAAGGGTCTTCGACCGCGCGGCCACAGGGAGAGACGCCGCGAGGGCTCTGACGGATCTCCGACAGGGGGAGAGATCCGTCTCTGATTATTCCATCGCCTTCCGCACCCTGGCGGCTGAGTGTCGCTGGAACGAGGAGGCGCAGGCGGATATGTTCCTGCATGGGTTGGCTGACCGCGTTCAACAGGAGATCTACGCCCTGGAACTACCCGCAGACCTCAACGGCATCATCGCGCTGGCGCTGCGGGTAGATGCTCGACTCTCCCGAGCCGAGCGGCGGTGGATGCCCGCTCGGCTCCCCCCTGGGGAGGGGCCACACGATCCCGAGCCCATGCAGGTGGGTCGGGCCCGACTTACCCGGGAGGAGAAGGAGAGGCGGAGATCCCACGGCCTTTGCCTTCACTGCGGGGCGGTGGGGCACCTTGCCTTTAGCTGCCCGGTAAAAGGGCCAGCCCGGCAGTAAGTATGAGGCTACTGTCGGGTGGGGTCTCCGCTACAAAGTCCTCGTCCACCTCGACCTCAACGCTCCTCCCGGTTAGGCTAAGATGGCAGCAACATGAACTTCACTGCACTGCACTGCTGGACTCAGGAGCGGAAGGTAATTTCATCGATTCTTCTTTTGCACATCTACACCACATACCTGTCCGTCCCCTCGCCGAAACCATCGCCGTCCACGCACTCAATGGCCAGACCCTTCCCACCATCACCTCCGTCACGGAACCCATCTCTCTCACGGTGTCTGGCAACCATCGTGAGAGCACCCCCTTCTACCTCCTGGACTCCCCTCATGCACCCGTGGTCTTAGGACACCCCTGGCTCATCCAACACAACCCCCGGATTGATTGGCCAAGTCCAGATTCCCGTAAGGCCCTACAGAGGTTTCTGGGCTTCGCCAATTTTTACCGCCGTTTTATTCGTAATTACGCACCTCTGACTGCCTTGACCTCCACCAGAACGGCGTTCAGGTGGTCAAACGCCGCTCAAGCGGCGTTTGCCAACCTCAAGAGCCGCTTTGTTTCGGCCCCAATTCTCATCACCCCTGATCCTTCACGTCAGTTCGTGGTGGAGGTCGACGCATCAGAGGTGGGGGTAGGTGCGGTGCTTTCCCAGCTCTCACCCACGGACGACAAGATGCATCCCTGCGCGTTTTATTCTCATCGCATGTCGCCAGCCGAGTCAAATTATGATATTGGTAACAGAGAGCTGTTGGCAGTCAAACTGGCATTGGAAGAATGGCGCCACTGGTTGGAAGGGTCAGGGGTACCTTTCATCGTTTGGACCGATCATAAAAACCTAGAATACATTAGAACGGCTAAAAGACTGAACTCTAGGCAGGCTCGGTGGGCACTTTTTTTCGGACGTTTCGATTTCACTCTTTCGTACCGCCCGGGTTCCAAAAGCGTTAAACCCGATTCTTTATCACGTATTTTTGACTGCTCCGATCGCCCGTCTACTCCCGAGGGTATTTTTCCCGAGACACTTATTGTCTCTGCCCTCATTTGGGAGGTCGAATCGAAGGTTAAGACAGCCTTACATGGGGTAACGCCTCCGGTCGGTTGCCCACCGAACCGTTTGTTTGTGCCAGAGGGTCTACGGTCCGAAGTTATCCAGTGGGGACATTGTTCCAATGTGGCGTGTCATCCAGGGGTAAGTCGCACCTTACATTTGGTTAAGCAAAGATTTTGGTGGCCACTTATGGCTCGTGATGTTCGCAGTTTTGTTTTGGCTTGCTCAGTTTGTGCCACTGGTAAGACTTCTAACAGATCCCCAGATGGGCTCCTACAACCGCTGCCAATCCCTTCGAGACCCTGGTCCCACATCGCACTAGATTTTGTCACCGCCCTCCCACCCTCTCAGGGTAACACGGTAGTTTTGACCGTGGTGGACCGGTTCTCGAAGGCGGTTCATTTCATTCCCTTGCCCAAATTACCTTCAGCCAAGGAGACAGCGTTGGCAGTCGTGGACCATGTCTTTCGGTTACATGGCCTCCCGACAGACGTGGTCTCCGACAGAGGACCCCAGTTTGTGTCCAAATTTTGGCGAGAGTTTTGTAAACTTCTGGGGGCCACTGTTAGTCTCTCTTCGGGGTTCCATCCTCAAAGCAATGGGCAAACTGAGAGAGCCAACCAAGACTTGGAAAGAGCGTTACGATGTATGGTCACTAGAAATCCTTCATCCTGGAGCCAACAGCTGTCGATGGTGGAGTACGCCCACAATTCTTTACCAGTATCATCCACGGGCCTATCCCCATGAATGTAGTATAGGGTACCAGCCACCAATTTTTCCCAGTCTGGAATCCGAAGTCGCGGTCCCCTCCGCTCACGCCTTCGTCCAGAGGTGCCATCGCACCTGGACTAGACTCTAGTCCGGGTGGGAGCGTGCACCAAGGCCAAAGCTGATCGCCACCGGTCTAGGCCTCCCGTATACGTTGTCGCTTCCAAAGTGTGGCTTTCTACTAAGGACATTCCTCTCCGATCCGTATCTAATAAACTTGCTCCCAAATTCATTGGCCCGTTTTCTGTCACCAAGATCATTAGTCCGGTGGCAGTCCGCCTTAACCTCCCTCCAGTGTACAGGAGGATTCATCCCGTGTTCCATGTTTCCAAAATTAAACCCGTTTTCTTTGCACGTATTAATCCGCCAGTCCCGGTTCCCCCACCGCCGCGACTCGTAGATGGGGAACCAACCTATTCGGTTAATCGCATTCTGGACTCAAGACGGAGGGGACGCGGATTTCAGTACTTGGTGGACTGGGAAGGTTACGGTCCGGAGGAGAGAAGTTGGGTGCCTGCCAGGGACATACTGGATCACTCCCTTATTGATGACTTCAATCAACAGGTACAGGAGTCTGGGAACGTCAGGGGACGTTCCTAGGAGAGGGGGTACTGTCACGGTTCATGCATCTGCCGTGTTCTCAGGTCTTGTGATTATGTGTCTGTCTGTGTTTATTATGACATGTGCTCTGTCTTGTCAGTGTTGTTTATTATGCCATGTGCTCTGTCTCGTATCATGTGTCTGTCTGTGTTGTTCGTCATGCTCATTCAGCGCAGCTGCTAATCAGTCCGGCACCAGGTGTCAATCATTACCGTCTGCTACATAAACTCACCTCATTCTCTTCTTCCCTGTTCGATAGTCATTCTGGATTTGGACCTCTTTGTCGTGTCTTGGATTGTGAGTCTTGTTGGATGTGTATCTCGTCGTTGTTTGTCACCGGATTCATCTACACCACAGGAACTGCACGCCACGTCATCACTCTGCCATCGAGCCCTTGTGTCTGCCAGCCGAGAGAACTCACCTCACTGGAATCATCCCTTCACTTCGTCTCGTCCCTCTGGTCATCTTTCCTTTGTTTGTTTGTCTTAATAAACTTCACAAACTGCATTTGCTTCCCCTTGTCTATTTTCACTGTCACAGAACTATCGAACCCCTATGGAAGCAGCAGGCAGCACTCAACTCACGGTGGAGGAAGCAGTTGAAAGCTGCATCTCTCGGCTGGACGCTCAGGAGAGGAGCGTGGGCGCTTTGGTGACACAAGTGTCGGACCTGACCCAGCGATTACAGCAGGTGCTGCTGTCCCCTGCGCCACCCACACCTCCCACGCCGCTCGCTCTGCCCGCCCTGCCAGAGCCGGACGGGGTGGCCCATCAGCCGGAGCCCCGCCTTCCCCCACCCGAGCTGTACAGCGGTGAGCCGAATTTCTGCCGGGCTTTCCTCACTAGGTGCTCCATGCATTTCGCGTTGCAGCCACGCACGTTCCCTAGTGAGGAGAGCCGGGTGGCATTCGCGCTCACCCTGTTAACTGGGAAGGCGGCCCTTTGGGGCACCGCGGTGTGGGAGAATCAGGATCCGTGTTGTGCCTCGTTCTCGACACTCGCCGCGGAGATGAGAAGGGTCTTCGACCGCGCGGCCACAGGGAGAGACGCCGCGAGGGCTCTGACGGATCTCCGACAGGGGGAGAGATCCGTCTCTGATTATTCCATCGCCTTCCGCACCCTGGCGGCTGAGTGTCGCTGGAACGAGGAGGCGCAGGCGGATATGTTCCTGCATGGGTTGGCTGACCGCGTTCAACAGGAGATCTACGCCCTGGAACTACCCGCAGACCTCAACGGCATCATCGCGCTGGCGCTGCGGGTAGATGCTCGACTCTCCCGAGCCGAGCGGCGGTGGATGCCCGCTCGGCTCCCCCCTGGGGAGGGGCCACACGATCCCGAGCCCATGCAGGTGGGTCGGGCCCGACTTACCCGGGAGGAGAAGGAGAGGCGGAGATCCCACGGCCTTTGCCTTCACTGCGGGGCGGTGGGGCACCTTGCCTTTAGCTGCCCGGTAAAAGGGCCAGCCCGGCAGTAAGTATGAGGCTACTGTCGGGTGGGGTCTCCGCTACAAAGTCCTCGTCCACCTCGACCTCA
The DNA here is from genome assembly GCF_049309525.1 of Garra rufa. Taxonomy (NCBI): domain Eukaryota; kingdom Metazoa; phylum Chordata; class Actinopteri; order Cypriniformes; family Cyprinidae; genus Garra; species Garra rufa. Next base: position 15,533,128 of record NC_133382.1, read on the forward strand.
ACGCTCCTCCCGGTTAGGCTAAGATGGCAGCAACATGAACTTCACTGCACTGCACTGCTGGACTCAGGAGCGGAAGGTAATTTCATCGATTCTTCTTTTGCACATCTACACCACATACCTGTCCGTCCCCTCGCCGAAACCATCGCCGTCCACGCACTCAATGGCCAGACCCTTCCCACCATCACCTCCGTCACGGAACCCATCTCTCTCACGGTGTCTGGCAACCATCGTGAGAGCACCCCCTTCTACCTCCTGGACTCCCCTCATGCACCCGTGGTCTTAGGACACCCCTGGCTCATCCAACACAACCCCCGGATTGATTGGCCAAGTCCAGATTCCCGTAAGGCCCTACAGAGGTTTCTGGGCTTCGCCAATTTTTACCGCCGTTTTATTCGTAATTACGCACCTCTGACTGCCTTGACCTCCACCAGAACGGCGTTCAGGTGGTCAAACGCCGCTCAAGCGGCGTTTGCCAACCTCAAGAGCCGCTTTGTTTCGGCCCCAATTCTCATCACCCCTGATCCTTCACGTCAGTTCGTGGTGGAGGTCGACGCATCAGAGGTGGGGGTAGGTGCGGTGCTTTCCCAGCTCTCACCCACGGACGACAAGATGCATCCCTGCGCGTTTTATTCTCATCGCATGTCGCCAGCCGAGTCAAATTATGATATTGGTAACAGAGAGCTGTTGGCAGTCAAACTGGCATTGGAAGAATGGCGCCACTGGTTGGAAGGGTCAGGGGTACCTTTCATCGTTTGGACCGATCATAAAAACCTAGAATACATTAGAACGGCTAAAAGACTGAACTCTAGGCAGGCTCGGTGGGCACTTTTTTTCGGACGTTTCGATTTCACTCTTTCGTACCGCCCGGGTTCCAAAAGCGTTAAACCCGATTCTTTATCACGTATTTTTGACTGCTCCGATCGCCCGTCTACTCCCGAGGGTATTTTTCCCGAGACACTTATTGTCTCTGCCCTCATTTGGGAGGTCCAATCGAAGGTTAAGACAGCCTTACATGGGGTAACGCCTCCGGTCGGTTGCCCACCGAACCGTTTGTTTGTGCCAGAGGGTCTACGGTCCGAAGTTATCCAGTGGGGACATTGTTCCAATGTGGCGTGTCATCCAGGGGTAAGTCGCACCTTACATTTGGTTAAGCAAAGATTTTGGTGGCCACTTATGGCTCGTGATGTTCGCAGTTTTGTTTTGGCTTGCTCAGTTTGTGCCACTGGTAAGACTTCTAACAGATCCCCAGATGGGCTCCTACAACCGCTGCCAATCCCTTCGAGACCCTGGTCCCACATCGCACTAGATTTTGTCACCGCCCTCCCACCCTCTCAGGGTAACACGGTAGTTTTGACCGTGGTGGACCGGTTCTCGAAGGCGGTTCATTTCATTCCCTTGCCCAAATTACCTTCAGCCAAGGAGACAGCGTTGGCAGTCGTGGACCACGTCTTTCGGTTACATGGCCTCCCGACAGACGTGGTCTCCGACAGAGGACCCCAGTTTGTGTCCAAATTTTGGCGAGAGTTTTGTAAACTTCTGGGGGCCACTGTTAGTCTCTCTTCGGGGTTCCATCCTCAAAGCAATGGGCAAACTGAGAGAGCCAACCAAGACTTGGAAAGAGCGTTACGATGTATGGTCACTAGAAATCCTTCATCCTGGAGCCAACAGCTGTCGATGGTGGAGTACGCCCACAATTCTTTACCAGTATCATCCACGGGCCTATCCCCATGAATGTAGTATAGGGTACCAGCCACCAATTTTTCCCAGTCTGGAATCCGAAGTCGCGGTCCCCTCCGCTCACGCCTTCGTCCAGAGGTGCCATCGCACCTGGACTAGACTCTAGTCCGGGTGGGAGCGTGCACCAAGGCCAAAGCTGATCGCCACCGGTCTAGGCCTCCCGTATACGTCGTCGGTTCCAAAGTGTGGCTTTCTACTAAGGACATTCCTCTCCGATCCGTATCTAATAAACTTGCTCCCAAATTCATTGGCCCGTTTTCTGTCACCAAGATCATTAGTCCGGTGGCAGTCCGCCTTAACCTCCCTCCAGTGTACAGGAGGATTCATCCCGTGTTCCATGTTTCCAAAATTAAACCCGTTTTCTTTGCACGTATTAATCCGCCAGTCCCGGTTCCCCCACCGCCGCGACTCGTAGATGGGGAACCAACCTATTCGGTTAATCGCATTCTGGACTCAAGACGGAGGGGACGCGGATTTCAGTACTTGGTGGACTGGGAAGGTTACGGTCCGGAGGAGAGAAGTTGGGTGCCTGCCAGGGACATACTGGATCACTCCCTTATTGATGACTTCAATCAACAGGTACAGGAGTCTGGGAACGTCAGGGGACGTTCCTAGGAGAGGGGGTACTGTCACGGTTCATGCATCTGCCGTGTTCTCAGGTCTTGTGATTATGTGTCTGTCTGTGTTTATTATGACATGTGCTCTGTCTTGTCAGTGTTGTTTATTATGCCATGTGCTCTGTCTCGTATCATGTGTCTGTCTGTGTTGTTCGTCATGCTCATTCAGCGCAGCTGCTAATCAGTCCGGCACCAGGTGTCAATCATTACCGTCTGCTACATAAACTCACCTCATTCTCTTCTTCCCTGTTCGATAGTCATTCTGGATTTGGACCTCTTTGTCGTGTCTTGGATTGTGAGTCTTGTTGGATGTGTATCTCGTCGTTGTTTGTCACCGGATTCATCTACACCACAGGAACTGCACGCCACGTCATCACTCTGCCATCGAGCCCTTGTGTCTGCCAGCCGAGAGAACTCACCTCACTGGAATCATCCCTTCACTTCGTCTCGTCCCTCTGGTCATCTTTCCTTTGTTTGTTTGTCTTAATAAACTTCACAAACTGCATTTGCTTCCCCTTGTCTATTTTCACCGTCACAGGTAATTGGTTCTCATGGGGACGTAAGCGACTTTCAAAATTTACAGGCGATAGTCTGTGATTTTATTGCCATGCAAATCCAGAATGTTGGTAATTTTCCTTCCACCACCCTCATAAATATCCCCGTTGCTGTCTGAGGAAATCAATTCAAAATTAACTGTTTTCCTTTTTGTCCACTGTTTAACACCATATGCTAACTGTTGTACTTTGCTGTAATTTGCATGCATATTTATTACTGAAAAAAAGTACTGAAATGCTAGAAAGTATTTACAAAAACAATATTTGGTAACACTTTATTTTAAGGGTCCAGAATAATACATTAGTTAAGCATTAATTAACTGTTAATTTGTTCACAGTTAAGCATTAGTTAAGCACAAACACACTAGTAATTAATGACTAATTTAACATTTTAAGGTTCCCAAATGATGTATTAGTTAATTATTAATAAACTAGTAATTCAAGATTAACTTGTTCACAATTATGCATCAGATAAGCATGAACACATACATAAATAATGATTAACTGAACATATAGTAAGGGCTTATTAGCCATTATTTGCGAATTATTAAATGTTTAAAAACACATAAATAAGCAAAAATAGATAACAAAAATAAGCTAGTAATTATTAAATAACTGAATGTACAGTAAATACATGTTAGCCATTATTTACAAATTAATAAGCCATTATTATTTTAATATTTTTTGTAGTGATGCAAATACATTTCTGTGATTTACCATCTATTAAGTTAACCAATTAATAAACGAGTAATTATGTTTAATTACTGCTGGTTTGCAATTATATATGGCTAAAATAGTGTAATAAGGACTATTTGATGCATCAGGTTTCTACAGTTCTAATGTTAAAGTTATATCCACATTAATTATGGCAATTATATTATGGGCATTGATTATAGGCAAGTGATATTCAAGTTTATTTATCAGAATAAGCCAATAAATAAGGCTAACCTTCCATTAATACAGTACTAATAAAGCCAATTTGACCCCCTATTCTGAAGTGAAAGTTATATCCACATTAATTATGGCACTTATTGAGTGATATTCAAGTTTGTTTACCAGAATAAGCCAATAATAATACTGACGTATTTACAGCATCTACACTTACAAATACATACGTATTTTTAGCATTTTAACGTACAATACATACGTTTTGACAACACCTAAAAATAAATCCTTATGAATACTGAAATCGCAGCATTGATTTCATTATTGTTGTTTTTAATTGTCATACCAATTGCCTTATGTTTTCATTTGCATTATTAAATAGTTGAATCGTTTACTTCATATGAAATTATAACATTTCATACTGTTCTGTGTGATTTCTGCTGCCAGCTCGTTTCCAAGAATAGGTCTACATAATGTTAAGCAAGCCTACACTTTAAACTCAAATACATTTCTGCAATTGTTTAAGCATTCATGTAATATTAACTTCGTGTGCCTAGTGGGACACAAAGGGCGTTTTCTCTGACATGCGGTGACTAACAACAGAACCATAAAATACACTGAACACGCATCATAATTACAAAATGAAAAGATTTTATTTGTGCGCTAATCTTCAGAATCCATACGACTGCGAGGAACAGACCCAAATTAAAACCTTTATCCGGCGATCTTCACCTCCATCCGGAGCAGCGAGTCCAGCAGCAACAGCATTTACCCCGCGCTGAAGTGCTTGTTTCAAATTCAAATTTTGCCGCATTTAGAAACAACAAGTTTCACGGCAGGAAAATCGAACGCTCAGTGGTTCTCGCCTGCCTTCGTCACAGATTACGACATGATGTGTTTCTGGCGAGATGTGTTTGAATGATGCGCGGGCGCAATCACGGAGTGGATCAAGACAATAATATGGATATTATTTTCAGCGATTATTAATTTAAAATATGCCCAGCACCTCAAACAAACCTACTGCATTCTGCCAGAGAGGACTGCGGCTGCAAATGCATCGTCATTTGGATTACTTTGTGGTAAGGCTGTTGATATTTTTGCAATAAATCGACGATTGTGATTGCACTTTTAAGTCTGTCATGTTTTTTTTTTTTTTATTACTGTACAGAGAGAGTTATGGTTAACGTTAGGTTTAGAGGTAGGAGTGGGATTATAAAAAATATTTGTATTCCAAATTCTTACTGAAATGGCAATTTCCCTGCATATTTTGGTCAGTTACGTTTTATATGTTTTTATATTCATTATAAAATGGGTAGGTTTAGGTTTGGGGATAGGTTAAGAGGGCTAAAAATCAAAATCGCTTATTAATAAAATTATACAATTGCAATTGCTATAAAAAGTTTCGTTTTGGTGGTAGGTTAAGGGTGCTAGAAAAAATCTAAATCTAAACCTTACGTATAAATACCCATGTATAAACAATGAGATCAGACTGAATTATTGGCTTATTCTGGTAAATAAACTTGAATATCACTCAATAAGTGCCATAATTAATGTGGATATAACTTTCACTTCAGAATAGGGGGTCAAATTGGCTTTATTAGCACTGTATTTATGGCAGGTTAGCCTTAATTATTGGCTTATTCTGGTGAATATACTTGAATATCACTCAATAATTGCCATAATTAATGTGGATATAACTTTAACATTATAACTGTAGAACCTGATGCATCAAATAGTCCTTATTACACTATTTTAGCCATATATTGCAAAACCAGCACTAATTAAACATAATTACTAGTTTATTATTTGGTTAACTTAATAGATGGTAAATCACAGAAATATATTTACATCACTACAAAAAATATTAAAATAATAATGGCTTATTAATTTGTAAATAATGGCTAACATGTATTTACTGTACATTCAGTTATTTATTAATTACTAGCTTATTTTTGTTATTTATTTTTGCTTATTTATGTTTTTAAACGTTTAATAATTCGTAAATAATGGCTAATAAGCCCTTACTATATGTTCAGTTAATCATTATTTATGTATGTGTTCATGCTTATCTGATGCATAATTGTGAACAAGTTAATCTTGAATTACTAGTTTATTAATAATTAACTAATACATCATTTGGGAACCTTAAAATGTTAAATTAGTCATTAATTACTAGTGTGTTTGTGCTTAACTAATGCTTAACTGTGAACAAATTAACAGTTAATTAATGCTTAACTAATGCATTGTTCTGGACCCTTAAAATAAAGTGTTACCCAATATTTCATAACTGCTCCAGCACAGTGAGTGAAATGGGTTGAAACTGGTCATAATTGTGGCAGTTACAATTTTAAAATATGTATTTAGACGTACAATTACATTTGCAATCAAAATTATTTATCCCCCCCAGAGACTGCAGTACTTAACAAATACAAGCTTTTCTGAAAATCCAGGGCCCTCATTTATCAACAATGCGTAGAAAAGGTTTTATATTTTGTCCTACGAATGAAATTTAGAATGTGTGTAAGTACAAAATAATCCATATTTATCAAACATGCGTATGTGGTTCTTATAAGTAATCATCAATCATTAAAATTATTGATCAATACAAAAGTTAAGTGCATTTTGCTTAAAATAAATTAAATTATCTGCCAGTGGGGTAAGAAAAATAACCTTGTTTTAAGAAAATTTTCCTTTCCCCTCTGGCAAATAATTTAACTTGTTTTAAGCAAAATTAACTTCTGTAACACGGAGTCAGAGACATTCGGATCCATCTGCAAGGCTTTATTAAGAATGGTCAACCGGCAGGAGTAATCACCAGAAAACAGGAACAACGAAGGTAATCCGGGAAACAGTTCAATACACGGGCAATGGTCGCAATGGCAGGAAGCAGGAATCGTCAACGGGGTACACAGTCCAGAGTCATACACGGAAAATCCAACACAGAGATAAACGCTTAGAATTATGACCATAAGGAACGATAAGACTTCGCGATGAACAAGAGAAAGTCCGCGCCTTATGTAGGCGATAACTAATGAGGTGATGAGACACAGCTGAGACGGAAAAGTACTGGGTCCGTGTGAGAAAAGAGTCCGGGCGGAACTAATATTCGGGCGAGGGTTCCCGCTGTGTTCGGTCGGAAAGGGCCACAGAGGCGCTATTAGTGACAGAGCCCCTCCCCTGCGAACGGCTCCCGACGTGAGCTCCTCCTCGGCGACTCGGGTCTCTCCGGATGTTCCCGGTGGAACGTAGCAGTAAGTTGGGGGTCGAGCATGTCCTTAGAATTGACCCAAGACCGCTCCTCGGGGCCGTATCCCTCCCAGTCCACGAGATACCGGAGGACCCCGCTTCGGCGCCGAGAGTCCAAGATCTGGTTGATCTGATAGATGCTCTCGTCTGCGTCCATTAGGGGAGGAGTCTCTGCCGGAGCGGCCTCGTCCTGGTCCCCCTCTCCTCCCGGTTCCACAGCGGGCTTAAGCAGGGAAACATGAAAAGTGGGTGAGATGCGGTAATGAGATGGGAGATCTAAACGGAATGACACAGGAATGATTTGTCTGAGGATTTTGAACGGACCCACGTACCTTGGGCTAAGCTTTCTGCAGGGGAGTCGGAGTCTCAGGTCCCGGGTGGAGAGCCAGACCCACTGTCCGACCTGGTATGGGGGAGCGGCTCTCCGGAGGCGATTGGCTTGGCGGGTAACTCGTTGGATAGCCTGTCGTAGGTTGGTGTGTGCTAGGTCCCAGGTAGCTTCGCTCCTCCGTAGCCAGGTGTCCACTGCGGGGAGGTTAGTAGGTTCCCCGGACCACGGGAATAGTGGAGGTTGGAAGCCTAACACGCATTGGAATGGGGTAAGTTGGGTGGAGGGCTTCTTTAGGGAATTCTGGGCGTATTCTGCCCACATGAGGTAGTCGCTCCAGTCCTCCTGATGGAGATGACAGTAAGCTCGTAGGAAGCGGGAGAGTTCTTGGTTCAGCCTCTCCACCTGTCCATTGGATTGTGGGTGGTACCCTGACGTGAGGCTGACGTTGACGTTCAACTGAGACCAGAGGGACCTCCACTCACGGGACGTGAATTGGGGTCCTCGATCCGAGACTATGTCCTCGGGCAAACCGTAAAATCTGAAGACCTGGTTGAGCAAGGCTTGAGCAGTCTCCCATGCAGTGGGAAGTTTAGGAAGCGGAATAAGGCGGCATGACTTGGAGAACCGGTCAATGATGGTGAGAATCACAGTGTTGTGGTGAGAAGGTGGCAAGTCGGTCATGAAGTCCACGGCCAAGTGGGACCATGGTCTCTCTGGGATGGGGAGAGGCTGGAGCAGACCGGCAGGGCACGTGACACACTCCCTGACGAAGGTTAGAATTTGTTGAGTCATGGAAGGCCACCAGAACTTATTGAGAACTAGTTCCCTGGTCGCCTGGACGCCGGGGTGGCCAGCACTGGGATTTTCGTGGATCAGAGTCAGTACGCGATGTCGTAGGGGAGCGGGGACGTAGGTCAGTCCAGGGGGGCATTCCGGAGGAGCAGGATCTGTTTCTAGGGCCTCAGTGATCTCGGCCATGATGTCCCATTGCACGGGGGAGACGATCTGGGAGATGGGAATGATGGTGGCAGGAGAGGTGTCTGATTGGGATAAGTCGTGTTGGCGGGAGAGTGCGTCCGCCTTACCGTTCTTGGACCCGGGCCGATAGGTTATGGTGAAGAGAAACCTGGAGAAGAATAACGACCATCTGGCCTGGCGGGCATTGAGACGTCTGGCGGTTCTCAAGTACTCCAAGTTCTTGTGGTCGGTTAGAATGAGAAAGGGTATGGTTGAGCCCTCCAGCCAGTGTCTCCATTCCTCCAAGGCCGCTTTCATGGCCAACAGTTCTCTGTCCCCGACGTCATAATTACGTTCCGCGGGGTTGAGTTTACGGGAGTAGTAGGCACACGGGTACAACTTCTCTGGGGTTCCTTGGCGTTGTGACAGTATAGCTCCGATGCCTGTGCTGGAGGCGTCCACCTCCACAGTGAATTGACGTTGGGGGTTTGGGTGTTTCAGGATGGGAGCCGAGGTGAACCGAGTCTTCAGATCTTGGAACGCTTTCTCGCTGAGCGTAGACCATGCCAGCTTGTTGGATCCACCTCCACTGCGAGTGAGGGAAGTTAGGGGAGCTGCCACTTGACTGAATCCCCGGATGAATCTCCGATAGAAGTTGGCAAACCCCAGGAAACGTTGGAGGTCTTTGACGGTTTGGGGACGAGGCCAGTGTAGCACGGCGGAAACCTTGCTGTCATCCATCGTGACTCCCTCAGCAGATATGATGTATCCTAGGAAGGAGACGGTGGAGAGGTGGAAGGCACACTTGGGGAGTTTGGCGTACAGCTGGTTCTGGACTAGTCTTTGGAGCACAGCCCGTACGTGTTGGACGTGTTCGGACAGGGTTTCGGAGTAGATCAGTATGTCGTCAATGTAGACTTAATATCGTTGATGAGGGCCTGAAAGACAGAGGGACTGTTGGACAGACCGAAGGGCATGACCAGATATTCATAATGACCAGTCGTCGTGGAGAAGGCCGTCTTCCACTCGTCACCTGCCCGGATGCGAATGAGATTGTAGGCGCATCTCAGATCGAGCTTGGTAAAGATACGGGCAGTGCGGAGCTGTTCCAGGGCTGAGGGTACCAAGGGTAGGGAATAACGGTACTTGGTTGTTACTTCGTTGAGGGCTCGGTAGTCGATGCAGGGACGCAAGCACCCATCCTTCTTTTTTACGAAGAAGAAGCCCGCCGAGGTAGGTGAGGTGGAGGGACAGATGAACCTCTTGGCGAGTTCCTCGTCGATGTATTGCTGCATGCTCAGAGTCTCGGGTTGGGACAGGGGGTACACTCGAACCTTGGGGAGCGTGGCTCCAGGTAAGAGCTCGATGGCACAATCCGTGTCCCGATGAGGTGGAAGCTGGGTTGCCCGGGACTTGCTGAATGCAGATTGGAAATCCCAGTAAACCTCGGGAAGGCCCTGCGGGGTTGATTCTCAGGTTGGGGAACTGGGACCACGTGATGGTTCCTCTGTGGGGATTTGAGACACCTCTGGAGACAGGATTGGGACCACTGGGTGATGTTCTGATCCTTCCAGGAAATTTGTGGATCGTGGAGGGTGAGCCAGGGATGGCCAAGAATAATGGCGTGGTGAGGTGATTGGGTGACGTGGAGCTGGATGGTCTCGGTGTGCAGGGAGCTGGTGATCAGTGTGGTAAATCTTTCCAGCACCTAGTGGTCTTCCATCCAGGGCTGCCACCGCCATAGGAGGGTCACATGGAACAAGAGACATGCGATGGCGATTAGCAAAGTCTTGGTCAATAAAGTTACCGGCCGCCCCAGAGTCAACAAAGGCTTTAGTCTTGATGTGGCGGCCGTGGACGATCAAGCACACATCCAACAAGAGAGAGGGTGACAAGGAAGTGTGGCTTACCCGAGTGCTGGTGGTTCTAGGAGGACGAGCGGAACATTGAGCTCGGAAGTGACCAGACTGACCACAGTAGAGGCAGAGACGATTTTTCATCCTTCTCTCGCGCTCCTCATCAGAGAGGCGGGAGAATCCCACTTGCATGGGCTCTTCCAGGGCGTGAGCCGAAGACTGGGGTGAGGTGAGAGGTAATCGTGGTTGGCGACTCCTGCGAGAGCGGAGCAGATGGTCCAGTTTGATCGCCATCTCCATATACTCCTCCAAAGTCTTGCTCTCATCCCGACAAGCGAGCTCAGCCTGCAGGTCCGTGCGAAGCCCTCGGCGGAACATTGCCTTAAGGGGTTTTCCTTCCCAGCCCGCCTGGGCTGCTAGCGTGCGAAACGTGAGTGTGTAATCCGCAGCGGTGGAAGATCCCTGGCGAAGGTTTAATACTTCCTCCTCCGCCTCCTTGGCATCCTCAGCGTGATCAAACACCTCCCGGAATTTGGTGAGAAAGTGCTGATACGACGGGAAAACCATCTGTTGGCCCTCCCACAAGGCAGTTGCCCAGCTCAAGGCCTTGCCGGTGAGAAGGGTGCAGACGAGGGAAACCTTGCCATCCTCCGTCATAGAGCCCGACGGCAGCGAGTTCACATAGATGGCACATTGCATAAGAAAGCCCCTGCACTTGCCTGGAGAGCCGTCATACTTCTCCGGAAGTGCCAGACGGGGTACGTGGACTCCCGTGGTGAAGGCCGCGGGAGGCGGTGCGGTGGGGGCTACAGTGGGAGGATTCGATGCAGTGGGGTCTTGTTGCACAGCCAGGGTGAGCGACCGCATAGACCGCACCAACTCCTCAGTCATGGCGGTCAGCCGATCCAATTGTTGATGATGCACAGTCAACAGAGAGGCTTGCCGTGTTACTTCAGTCACCACTTGATCTAAAGCCGCTGGATCCTGGCTTGGCGAAGTCTTCTGTAACACGGAGTCAGAGACATTCGGATCCATCTGCAAGGCTTTATTAAGAATGGTCAACAGGCAGGAGTAATCACCAGAAAACAGGAACAACGAAGGTAATCCGGGAAACAGTTCAATACACGGGCAATGGTCGCAATGGCAGGAAGCAGGAATCATCAACGGGGTACACAGTCATACACGGAAAATCCAACACAGAGATAAACGCTTAGAATTATGACCATAAGGAACGATAAGACTTCGCGATGAACAAGAGAAAGTCCGCGCCTTATGTAGGCGATAACTAATGAGGTGATGAGACACAGCTGAGACGGAAAAGTACTGGGTCCGTGTGAGAAAAGAGTCCGGGCGGAACTAATATTCGGGCGAGGGTTCCCGCTGTGTTCGGTCGGAAAGGGCCACGGAGGCGCTATTAGTGACAACTTAATTTAGATTTTTTTTTAAATAGTATTTTATTAAATTTGAATTTATTCTTATTATTCCAAGCATTGACAACCATTCTACTGGCCATGTGAGCAGTGCGTTTCTGGGTTTATATGATCACACATCTTGCTTCCCCACTGCAAATAAATTGAATATCACTGAGGTGCCATGTAAATATATTTTTACATACTGTATGTTGCTATCGTCCAAATAGAGCTTCTCTGACAGAGTTGACTTGGTGATATGTAAATATAATTGTAAAAGGTCCCAGTGTCAATTTTTGTGCAATCACTTAATGTTCTCATAGGCTATTGCAGAGAATTTAAGACTTGTAATTCAAAAAATAGCAAATGTTTTTTTTTTTTTTTTTTTTTTTGTGCTGTTAATGTTGTATCATTCAATGTCTGTTGTACAGATTGTTTGTGTAAGAACAAAATGAAAAATGTTGATTGAAAATTATGTTTACGGGTCCAATATTAAAATAAAATAATCAAGTTTAATTATGTCATTTATTTATTTTTTGATTCAATTACAAATATATCCAGTGAATTAAATCCATGTAAAAACAGAAGCATTTCACACAAAAAAGGTATAGCAAAGATGCATCACTGCTGTAGTTTTAACTGGTTGATATCATCATTCCTAGAGTTTTTTAAGTTCTTTATTTCTTTAAGACACTAGTCAACACTTTTGAACGTGCTCCCTTTAAACCAAGGCCATAGGTTGCCTTGCCAAATATCTTCTCAAAGCCAGTTTCTTGGAGTCTTCAGAATTGTTCCTGCAATTGAAATGCATAAATAATTTGGTTTCAATTTACACTGGTAGTCATGAAAAAATAATAAAAAGAAAGAAAGTGAAAAAAAAAAAAAATACCTGAAGGCTTTAGTGGATATTGAATCATGGCCATCCTCATTTTCTTATATTTCCTGGACCACTTTCTTTTGTTGAGCAAACTTCCATACCAGGAAGATTACATCCAGCACCAGCTCACTGCACAGCATCTGAAATATAGCAATGTATACAAACAAAATTACTAGTAAAATCGTAAGATCAAAGATAAAAATCATTTACAACTCCCTCACAATTCCTAAAGCCTACTGTACTCTGTTTGGCCTCAGCTACAACTACAATGATTGAGGACAGATCAGAGTATATGTTTGAGGGACAGCCAATAAAGTCCATAGGTTGGCATTAAGCAAACCTACCAGGTAATTGGTAACAGGAAGTAAGACTGGAGTTACTACACCTAATTCATAGAAAACATTAAAACAGAGAAAGAACTTGGAAAAGTGTAAATACTTTGGCACTAAAATCAAATGAAATAATGCTGTACAAATACAAATATTCACTATGTGGCAAACATATGAATTGTAACAGAAACTTTTTTCTTTTTTTACCTCATCAGGAAGCTGCTGATACAAAGTGAATATGGCCAGAGTTTTTGTTTCTTTCCTATTCTGGTCTCGCTGTCCTGTATTGTTACAGAGCATTATTATTATTATTATTATTAATTGCAGGCAAGATATATATGCAACCAATCAGTTATAATATTTTTTTCTTAGAACACTGTATTCTTAGAGTCCAGCTCAAATCCTGTTTAAACAAACCTGTCTGTAATTATCAAGTGCTCTTGAAGATCTTAATTAGCTGGTTAATGTTTGTTTGATTAAGTCTGAACCTGATTTTGTAGGAAGGCAGATCTCCAGGAACAGGATTGGTTTAAACCAGGGGCCTCATTTATAAAACTTTCTTACGCACTGATTTGATCTTAGAGTGTTCGTACGATCAAATCCACGTCAAAGTACAGATTTATAAAAACCGTCTTTGACGTGGAAAAGTACTTATCTCCACGTCAGATTCCAGCTTGGCGTACGACCGTTTCCTTGTGGTAATGCCTGGTATTGCAGATAGTTCAGCCTCACTATAATTTGATTTCTTGCGCTCCTTTTTACTTGCCATTGTCACAGAGTTTTTGCTTTAGGAATGAGCTCATTTTATATGTTAATTAATTAAGCAGGGGCGTTTCGACGGCGGAACATTCAGCTGCACACAATTCCACGATCATTTGTGATTTATAACCGAATGACTGGCGTACGCATGGATTTCGTGGTACGTTCGTTTTCTCTGAATCACTCTTACGATCAAATCAGAAAAGTTCTTAGATAAAATCAAGGATGGTTTCTACGCAAGTCTTTATAAATGAGGCCCCAGGTGTTTTAAAATTGTTTCTTAAGGTAATCCAAGGAAACCAAGGAATAAGGAAAACATTTAAATGTACAAAGCTGGGACTTGGGAGGCTCTAGGAAAAAATTGGAATTTCTTGAGGTGGTTTTGGGCTTGTGTGATAAAGGGTTAATGCAAATAATGCACGATGGAAATGCATTTGAAATGGGGATGGCATAACCTGACTAACCAGCGGACCAATCTTGTTGCACAGCATCTGAAATGTTTTTAAGGTCAGTCTTAAATCCCCATGCAAAGTATAGTCATACAGAAATACTTTGATGTGAGTACACTACAAATAATGGTAATATGAACCTATTGATTACTCCTGCCCTGAGAGCAGCGTACAGTTCAGTAAAAATATCAGTAATTTTAATATTGATTACTCCTGCCCTGAGAGCAGCGCACAGTTCAGTAAAAAATATAAGAAATTTTAATATTGATTACTCCTGCCCTGAGAGCAGCACAGTTCAGTAAAAATATTAGTAATTTTAATATTGATTATTCCTGCCCTGAGAGCAGCACAGTTCAGTAAAAATATCAGTAATTTTAATATTGATTACTCTTGCCCCGAGAGCAGCGCACAGTTCAGTAAAAATATCAGTAATTTTAATATTGATTACTCCTGCCCCGAGAGCAGCGCACAGTTCAGTAAAAATATCAGTAATTTTAATATTGATTACTACTGCCCCGAGAGCAGCGCACAGTTCAGTAAAAATATCAGTAATTTTAATATTGATTACTCCTGCCCCGAGAGCAGCACAGTTCAAGTCAAGTCAAGTCACCTTTATTTATATAGCGCTTTTAACAATACAGATTGTGTCAAAGCAACTGCACAGTATTTAAACAGCACCACAGTTCAGTAAAAAACACTAAAACCAACTGAAACTGATAAACTGATGAAACATAACAGAGATTTGAGTTTTGTTTTCGCTCATATCGGTTTCACAGACAGCGCGTAGCATTAGAAAAGCATATTTTACTACATTTACCCCATAAGCAGCTTTTGTTCGATCGACTGATGAAGCATTCAAATGAAAATGCATAGGATATGATCGTATTGTTCGCTAGTTATCTTAGTAAACGACACATATGTTGATTTTTTTTATAAATACATGTTAAATTCACTTACCTTGCAATAAATGTCTCACGCGAAGCATTAATAACGTATTTGTCTGAAGGATTCCCCCCACATGCCTCTGCTTCAATTTCATTGGTTGAATATGTAAACCAATGATTTTCCTTTCTGCCCTCAGAACATGTTTGAGTAAGTAAAACTCCCATCTGCGTATTTTTATGTTAGAGGCTGAAAGCTCAGAAAACAGCGTTTCTGCTCCGAAGAAAAGTACTTGGTTCATGCAATGTTACTGAAATTCGGTCCCACATTAAAATCCTATTCTGTGCATGAATAAAATACCTTTTGCAATGCAGAAAGACACTTAATGATGTGTTAGAAGTGATTTGCATGTATTTTCACGTTAGAGGCTGAAAGCTCAGAAAACAACGTTTCTGCTCCGAAGAAAATTGGTTTCATGCAATGTTACTGAAAGTTGGTCCCACATTAAAATCCTATTCTGTGCATGAATAAAATACATTTTGCAATGCATAAAGACACTTATTGATGTGTTAGAAGTGATTTGCATGTATTTTTATGTTAGAGGCTGAAAGCTCAGAAAACAGCGTTTCTGCTCCGAAGAAAAGTAGTTTCATGCAATGTTACTGAAAGTTGGTCCCACATTAAAATCCTATTCTGTGCATGAACAAAATACCTTTTGCAATGCAGAAAGACACTTATTGATGTGTTAGAAGTGATTTGCATGTATTTTTATGTTAGAGGCTGAAAGCTCAGAATACAGCGTTTCTGCTCCGAAGAAAAGTAGTTTCATGCAATGTTACGGAAAGTTGGTCCCACATTAAAATCCTATTCTGTGCATGAACAAAATACCTTTTGCAATGCAGAAAGACACTTAATGATGTGTTAGAAGTGATTTGCATGCATTTTCATGTTAGAGGATGAAAGCTCAGAAAACAGCGTTTCTGCTCCGAAGAAAAGTAGTTTCATGCAATGTTACTGAAAGTTGGTCCCACATTAAAATCCTATTCTGTGCATGAACAAAATACCTTTCGCAATGCAGAAAGACACTTATTGATGTGTTAGAAGTGATTTGCATGTATTTTCACGTTAGAGGCTGAAAGCTCAGAAAACAGCGTTTCTGCTCCGAAGAAAATTGGTTTCATGCAATGTTACTGAAAGTTGGTCCCACATTAAAATCCTATTCTGTGCATGAATAAAATACATATTGCAATGCAGAAAGACACTTAATGATGTGTTAGAAGTGATTTGCATGTTTTTTCACTTTAGAGGATGAAAGCTCCGAAAACAGTGTTTTTGCTCCGAAGAAACGTGGGTTCATGCAATGTTACTGAAACTCGGTCCAACATTAAAATCCTATTCTGTGCATGAATAAAATACCTTTTGCAACGCAGAAAGACACTTATTGATGTGTTAGAAGTGATTTGCATGTATTTTCACGTTAGAGGCTGAAAGCTCAGAAAACAGCGTTTCTGCTCCGAAGAAAAGTGGGTTCATGCAATGTTACTGAAATTCGGTCCCACATTAAAATCCTATTCTGTGCATGAATAAAATACCTTTTGCAATGCAGAAAGACACTTAATGATGTGTTAGAAGTGATTTGCATGCATTATCATGTTAGAGGATGAAAGCTCAGAAAACAGCGTTTCTGCTCCGAAGAAAAGTGGGTTCATGCAATGTTACTGAAACTCGGTCCAACATTAAAATCCTATTCTGTGCATGAATAAAATACCTTTTGCAATGCAGAAAGACACTTATTGAGAAGTGATTTGCATGTATTTTCATGTTAGAGGATGAAAGCTCAGAAAACAGCGTTTCTGCTCCAAAGAAAAGTGGGTTCATGCAATGTTACTGAAACTCGGTCCAACATTAAAATCCTATTCTGTGCATGAATAAAATACCTTTTGCAATGCAAAAAGACACTTATTGAGAAGTGATTTGCATGTATTTTCACGTTAGAGGCTGAAAGCTCAGAAAACAACGTTTCTGCTCCGAAGAAAAGTGGGTTCATGCAATGTTACTGAAATTCGGTCCCACATAAAAATCCTATTCTGTGCATGAATAAAATTCCTTTTGCAATGCAGAAAGATACTTATTGATGTGTTAGAAGTGATTTGCATGTATTTTCACGTTAGAGGCTGAAAGCTCATAAAACAACGTTTCTGCTCCGAAGAAAACGCGGTTTTCTGACATTTCAGGGTCTAACTTCAAAAATCATGCAAAACACTTCTAACACCTTCAGATATGTTTCTCTGTGTTGCAAAATAGGTTTTATTCATGCATAGACTGCAAATTTTAAAGTGGGACCGAGATTCAGCTTGAGTTGCCTGAACCAAGTTTGTTCTGCACTGAAACGCTGTTTTCTGACATTTCAGGGTCTAACTTCAAAAATCATGCAAAACACTTCTAACACCTTCAGATATGTTTCTCTGTGTTGCAAAATAGGTTTTATTCATGCTCAGACTGCAAATTTAAAGTGGGACCGAGATTCAGCTTGCATTGCCTGAACCAACTTTGTTCTGCGCTGAAACGCTGTTTTCTGACATTTCAGGCTCTAACTTCAAAAATCATGCAAAACACTTCTAACACCTTAAGACATGTTTCTCTGCATTGCAAAATAGGTTTTATTCATGCATAGACAGCAATTTTAATTTGGGACAGAGTTTCAGCTTGCATTGCTTGAAACAAGTTTGTTCTGCACTGAAACGCTGTTTTCTGACATTTCAGGATCTAACTTCAAAAATCATGCAAAACACTTCTAACACCTTCAGATATGTTTCTCTGTGTTGCAAAATAGGTTTTATTCATGCACAGACTGCAAATTTAAAGTGGGACCGAGATTCAGCTTGCATTGCTTGAACCAAGTTTGTTCTGCACTGAAACGCTGTTTTCTGACATTTCAGGCTCTAACTTCAAAAATCATGCAAAACACTTCTAACACCTTCAGATATGTTTCTCTGTGTTGCAAAATAGGTTTTATTCATGCACAGACTGCAAATTTAAAGTGGGACCGAGATTCAGCTTGCATTGCCTGAACCAACTTTGTTCTGCGCTAAAACGCTGTTTTCTGACATTTCAGGCTTTAACTTCAAAAATCATGCAAAACACTTCTAACACCTTAAGACATGTTTCTCTGCATTGCAAAATAGGTTTTATTCATGCATAGACAACAATTTTAATTTGGGACAGAGTTTCAGCTTGCATTGCTTGAAACAAGTTTGTTCTGCACTGAAACGCTGTTTTCTGCCATTTCAGGGTCTAACTTCAAAAATCATGCAAAACACTTCTAACACCTACAGATATGTTTCTCTGTGTTGCAAAATAGGTTTTATTCATGCACAGACTGCAAATTTAAAGTGGGACCGAGATTCAGCTTGCATTGCCTGAACCAACTTTGTTCTGCGCTAAAACGCTGTTTTCTGACATTTCAGGCTTTAACTTCAAAAATCATGCAAAACACTTCTAACACCTTAAGACATGTTTCTCTGCATTGCAAAATAGGTTTTATTCATGCATAGACAACAATTTTAATTTGGGACAGAGTTTCAGCTTGCATTGCTTGAAACAAGTTTGTTCTGCACTGAAACGCTGTTTTCTGCCATTTCAGGGTCTAACTTCAAAAATCATGCAAAACACTTCTAACACCTACAGATATGTTTCTCTGTGTTGCAAAATAGGTTTTATTCATGCACAGACTGCAAATTTAAAGTGGGACCGAGATTCAGCTTGCATTGCCTGAACCAACTTTGTTCTGCGCTAAAACGCTGTTTTCTGACATTTCAGGCTTTAACTTCAAAAATCATGCAAAACACTTCTAACACCTTAAGACATGTTTCTCTGCATTGCAAAATAGGTTTTATTCATGCATAGACAACAATTTTAATTTGGGACAGAGTTTCAGCTTGCATTGCTTGAAACAAGTTTGTTCTGCACTGAAACGCTGTTTTCTGCCATTTCAGGGTCTAACTTCAAAAATCATGCAAAACACTTCTAACACCTACAGATATGTTTCTCTGTGTTGCAAAATAGGTTTTATTCATGCACAGACTGCAAATTTAAAGTGGGACCGAGATTCAGCTTGCATTGCTTGAACCAAGTTTGTTCTGCGCTGAAACGCAGTTTTCTGACATTTCAGGCTCTAACTTCAAAAATCATGCAAAACACTTCTAACACCTTCAGATATGTTTCTCTGTGTTGCAAAATAGGTTTTATTCATGAACAGACTGCAATTTTAAAGTGGGACCGAGATTCAGCTTGCATTGCTGGAACCAAATTCGTTCTGCCCTGAAACGCTGTTTTCTGACATTTCAGGGTCTAACTTCAAAAATCATGCAGAACACTTCTAACACCTTCAGATATGTTTCTCTGTGTTGCAAAATAGGTTTTATTCATGCACAGACTGCAAATTTAAAGTGGGACCGAGATTCAGCTTGCATTGCCTGAACCAACTTTGTTCTGCACTGAAACGCTGTTTTCTGACATTTCAGGCTCTAACTTCAAAAATCATGCAAAACACTTCTAACACCTTCAGATATGTTTCTCTGTGTTGCAAAATAGGTTTTATTCATGAACAGACTGCAATTTTAAAGTGGGACCGAGATTCAGCTTGCATTGCTGGAACCAAATTCATTCTGCGCTGAAACGCTGTTTTCTGACATTTCAGGGTCTAACTTCAAAAATCATGCAAAACACTTCTAAAACCTTCAGATATGTTTCTCTGTGTTGCAAAATAGGTTTTATTCATGAACAGACTGCAATTTTAAAGTGGGACCGAGATTCAGCTTGCATTGCTGGAACCAAATTCGTTCTGCGCTGAAACGCTGTTTTCTGACATTTCAGGGTCTAACTTCAAAAATCATGCAAAACACTTCTAACACCTTCAGATATGTTTCTCTGTGTTGCAAAATAGGTTTTATTCATGCATAGACTGCAAATTTTAAAGTGGGACCGAGATTCAGCTTGCATTGCCTGAACCAACTTTGTTCTGCGCTGAAACGCTGTTTTCTGACATTTCAGGCTCTAACTTAAAAAATCATGAAAAACACTTCTAACACCTTAAGACATGTTTCTCTGCATTGCAAAATAGGTTTTATTCATGCATAGACAGCAATTTTAATTTGGGACAGAGTTTCAGCTTGCATTGCTTGAAACAAGTTTGCTCTGCACTGAAACACTGTTTTCTGACATTTCAGGCTCTAACTTCAAAAATCATGCAAAACATTTCTAACATCTTCAGATATGTTTCTCTGTGTTGCAAAATAGGTTTTATTCATGAACAGACTGCAATTTTAAAGTGGGACCGAGATTCAGCTTGCATTGCTGGAACCAAATTCGTTCTGCGCTGAAACGCTGTTTTCTGACATTTCAGGGTCTAACTTCAAAAATCATGCAAAACACTTCTAACACCTTCAGATATGTTTCTCTGTGTTGCAAAATAGGTTTTATTCATGCACAGACTGCAAATTTAAAGTGGGACCGAGATTCAGCTTGCATTGCTTGAACCAAGTTTGTTCTGCACTGAAACGCTGTTTTCTGACATTTCAGGCTCTAACTTCAAAAATCATGCAGAACACTTCTAACACCTTAAGACATGTTTCTCTGCATTGCAAAGTAGGTTTTATTCATGCATAGACAGCAATTTTAATTTGGGACAGAGTTTCAGCTTGCATTGCTTGAAACAACTTTGTTCTGCACTGAAACGCTGTTTTCTGACATTTCAGGGTCTTACTTCAAAAATCATGCAAAACACTTCTAACACCTTCAGATATGTTTCTCTGTGTTGCAAAATAGGTTTTATTCATGCACAGACTGCAAATTTAAAGTGGGACCGAGATTCAGCTTGCATTGCTTGAACCAAGTTTGTTCTGCGCTGAAACGGTCTTTTCTGACATTTCAGGCTCTAACTTCAAAAATCATGCAAAACACTTCTAACACCTTCAGATATGTTTCTCTGTGTTGCAAAATAGGTTTTATTCATGCACAGACTGCAAATTTAAAGTGGGACCGAGATTCAGCTTGCATTGCCTGAACCAAGTTTGTTCTGCACTGAAACGCTGTTTTCTGACATTTCAGGCTCTAACTTCAAAAATCATGCAAAACACTTCTAACACCTTCAGATATGTTTCTCTGTGTTGCAAAATAGGTTTTATTCATGCACAGACTGCAAATTTAAAGTGGGACCGAGATTCAGCTTGCATTGCCTGAACCAACTTTGTTCTGCGCTGAAACGCTGTTTTCTGACATTTCAGGCTCTAACTTCAAAAATCATGCAAAACCCATCTAACACCTTAAGACATGTTTCTCTGCATTGCAAAGTAGGTTTTATTCATGCATAGACAGCAATTTTAATTTGGGACAGAGTTTCAGCTTGCATTGCTTGAAACAAGTTAGTTCTGCACTGAAACGCTGTTTTCTGACATTTCAGGCTCTAACTTCAAAAATCATGCAAAACACTTCTAACACCTTCAGATATGTTTCTCTGTGTTGCAAAATAGGTTTTATTCATGCATAGACTGCAAATTTTAAAGTGGGACCGAGATTCAGCTTGCATTGCCTGAACCAAGTTTGTTCTGCGCTGAAACGCAGTTTTCTGACATTTCAGGCTCTAACTTCAAAAATCATGCAAAACACTTCTAACACCTTCAGATATGTTTCTCTGTGTTGCAAAATAGGTTTTATTCATGCATAGACAGCAATTTTAATTTGGGACAGAGTTTCAGCTTGCATTGCTTGAAACAAGTTTGTTCTGCACTGAAACGCTGTTTTCTGACATTTCAGGCTCTAACTTCAAAAATCATGCAAAACACTTCTAACACCTTCAGATATGTTTCTCTGTGTTGCAAAATAGGTTTTATTCATGCACAGACTGCAAATTTAAAGTGGGACCGAGATTCAGCTTGCATTGCTTGAACCAAGTTTGTTCTGCACTGAAACGCTGTTTTCTGACATTTCAGGCTCTAACTTCAAAAATCATGCAGAACACTTCTAACACCTTCAGATATGTTTCTCTGTGTTGCAAAATAGGTTTTATTCATGCACAGACTGCAAATTTAAAGTGGGACCGAGATTCAGCTTGCATTGCCTGAACCAAGTTTGTTCTGCACTGAAACGCTGTTTTCTGACATTTCAGGGTCTAACTTCAAAAATCATGCAAAACACTTCTAACACCTATGTTTCTCTGTGTTACAAAATAGGTTTTATTCATGCACAGACTGCAAATTTAAAGTGGGACCGAGATTCAGCTTGCATTGCCTGAACCAAGTTTGTTCTGCGCTGAAACGCTGTTTTCTGACATTTCAGGCTCTAACTTCAAAAATCATGCAAAACACTTCTAACACCTTAAGACATGTTTCTCTGCATTGCAAAGTGGGTTTTATTCATGCATAGACAGCAATTTTAATTTGGGACAGAGTTTCAGCTTGCATTGCTGGAACCAAGTTTGTTCTGCGCTGAAACGCTGTTTTCTGACATTTCAGGCTCTAACTTCAAAAATCATGCAGAACACTTCTAACACCTTCAGATATGTTTCTCTGTGTTGCAAACTAGTTTTTATTCATGCACAGACTGCAAATTTAAAGTGGGACTGAGATTCAGCTTGCATTACCTGAACCAACTTTGTTCTGCGCTGAAACGCTGTTTTCTGACATTTCAGGCTCTGACTTCAAAAATCATGCAAAACACTTCTAACACCTTCAGATATGTTTCTCTGTGTTGCAAAATAGGTTTTATTCATGAACAGACTGCAATTTTAAAGTGGGACCGAGATTCAGCTTGCATTGCTGGAACCAAATTCGTTCTGCGCTGAAACGCTGTTTTCTGACATTTCAGGGTCTAACTTCAAAAATCATGCAGAACACTTCTAACACCTTCAGATATGTTTCTCTGTGTTGCAAAATAGGTTTTATTCATGTACAGACTGCAAATTTAAAGTGGGACCGAGATTCAGCTTGCATTGCCTGAACCAAGTTTGTTCTGCACTGAAACGCTGTTTTCTGACATTTCAGGGTCTAATTTCAAAAATCATGCAAAACACTTCTAACACCTTCAGATATGTTTCTCTGTGTTGCAAAATAGGTTTTGTTCATGCACAGACTGCAAATTTAAAGTGGGACCGAGATTCAGCTTGCATTGCCTGAACCAACTTTGTTCTGCGCTGAAACGCTGTTTTCTGACATTTCAGGCTCTAACTTCAAAAATCATGCAAAACACTTCTAACACCTTCAGATATGTTTCTCTGTGTTGCAAAATAGGTTTTATTCATGTGTAGCCAATGATTATAATCTCTCTTTGGGCGTGCCTTATTTTACGTGGCCTATAAAGATCGCCTTAGGTGTGGTAGGAAGGTGCGTCTCATAGTCACGGGTGACGTCATCCATTTCCGGTGTGTCGCGGGAGTGTTTTGTCTGGTAAGGAGCTGCGGTCGCGGCTGTGTTCCTGA
Source organism: Garra rufa (assembly GCF_049309525.1). Taxonomy (NCBI): domain Eukaryota; kingdom Metazoa; phylum Chordata; class Actinopteri; order Cypriniformes; family Cyprinidae; genus Garra; species Garra rufa. The sequence continues at coordinate 15,556,489 of NC_133382.1, forward strand.
ATGTTGGAATTGAATTGGGTTTTATGTTTTGACTCGCGTATCTTTCTAGTGTGGACTGAGGAAGCCTGCGGTACAACGCATGTGGTGCCCGATTGCTTTTACGTCCTGGAGTTTAAATGCCCTGTGTGTATCACAAGCAGTTTAAACCGGTAGGTTGTGCTAATGTATTGTTTGTTGTGCTCACGGTTTGGATTGACCATTTTAAATTTGTATTTATTTTTCTAGTTACAGACGGAGGGAGAAACATTGCAGTGGGTTTCTTGTCGGGGTTTTTGTGGATGTCTTCGTATATGCTAACTGCTATACCACTTATTGTTCAATATTGTGCTGCATGGTCACGTTCCAGACTTCCTTCTCGCGGGGCTTTGCTGACTTGACTGCAGAGGTGGATGCGCAACCTTCCCGCGAACTGCATTCACGTGCTGCTGTGTTATACGTGTTGATTTCTGTTTAAAGCTGGACACTTGTAACATCAGCTGTCTGGTAGTCTGGCGTGCCGCAGATTCGATACGATGGCCTAACGTAACTCTCGCTTTGAGGCATCAAATGGTTTAACCATCCAGCAGTCATTATTTTGATCTGGTTCCTTTTTTGAGTGGTGTAACGCTATATAATTTTTATTTATTTTTTTTTTTGCTTGTTTTCTTTGCTTTCTTGCTTTGTGTATGTGAACTCATTGCTTTAAAACATTTTTTTTTTTTTTTGTTGTGGATTGTTTTTTTTGAATTTATTATTTTGTTGTCAACCAAGTTCCTGTGAACTGGTTAACTGAACATTTTCTTTTGTTTGATTTAGACTTGTGAATTTGTATTTTTTTTTCTTGCATCCACCAGTTTCAGTGAACTGGCTCATTAGTGGATGGCAACCATATATGTGTGTAATTGCTTTTAATTCATTGAGTACTCAGCTTTATAAGAATGATTGTGAGTGTGAGTGTGTGTGTGTGTGTGTGTGTGTGTGTGTGTGTATATATGTGATTGTGTCTAAATGTGTAATTCTGCTTCCTCTCCAGTTGTTGGGGTGATCAGGATTCGTGTCTGTGTGGACGAGTCTCTCTCTCTTTGCTTGGTGGTGGTCTCTTCCGATTTGCAGTGTTCCACAATTGTGGTCTGAAGTGTGAGTGCACGAGTGTTTGCTGTGTCATTTTCAGATAATGAGTGAGTAGTCCCCAGCTCTGGAGTGGAGGTTGAAGTGTTTGTGTGTATTTTACTACATATATTTATACATGTATTAATGGTGCCCAAATAAAAATTGTCATTTTGTATTCCATCTGTCTCTGATCTTATCTCAGCCGCAACTGGATCTGTGTGCTTTAAGTTAATCTTATCAGGCGATTTTCCCCGGTAAATTGGCCTCCGGGGTGGCGTAGTCGGGTATCTTAGAGGTGAGGCAACTCTCTCCTTGGTGTAAATTTTCAAATTTATGCCCATTTCAAACTAACACGCCGCTACACATGCATAGACAGCAATTTTAATTTGGGACCGAGATTCAGCTTGCATTGCTGGAACCAAATTCGTTCTGCGCTGAAACGCTGTTTTCTGACATTTCAGGGTCTAACTTCAAAAATCATGCAAAACACTTCTAACACCTTCAGATATGTTTCTCTGTGTTGCAAAATAGGTTTTATTCATGCACAGACTGCTATTTTAAAGTGGGACCGAGATTCAGCTTGCATTGCTTGAACCAAGTTTGTTCTGCACTGAAACGCTGTTTTCTGCCATTTCAGGGTCTAACTTCAAAAATCATGCAAAACACTTCTAACACCTACAGATATGTTTCTCTGTGTTGCAAAATAGGTTTTATTCATGCACAGACTGCAAATTTAAAGTGGGACCGAGATTCAGCTTGCATTGCTTGAACCAAGTTTGTTCTGCGCTGAAACGCAGTTTTCTGACATTTCAGGCTCTAACTTCAAAAATCATGCAAAACACTTCTAACACCTTCAGATATGTTTCTCTGTGTTGCAAAATAGGTTTTATTCATGCATAGACAGCAATTTTAATTTGGGACAGAGTTTCAGCTTGCATTGCTTGAAACAAGTTTGTTCTGCACTGAAACGCTGTTTTCTGACATTTCAGGCTCTAACTTCAAAAATGATGCAAAACACTTCTAACACCTTCAGATATGTTTCTCTGTGTTGCAAAATAGGTTTTATTCATGAACAGACTGCAATTTTAAAGTGGGACCGAGATTCAGCTTGCATTGCTGGAACCAAATTCGTTCTGCCCTGAAACGCTGTTTTCTGACATTTCAGGGTCTAACTTCAAAAATCATGCAGAACACTTCTAACACCTTCAGATATGTTTCTCTGTGTTGCAAAATAGGTTTTATTCATGCACAGACTGCAAATTTAAAGTGGGACCGAGATTCAGCTTGCATTGCCTGAACCAACTTTGTTCTGCACTGAAACGCTGTTTTCTGACATTTCAGGGTCTAACTTCAAAAGTCATGCAAAACACTTCTAACACCTTCAGATATGTTTCTCTGTGTTGCAAAATAGGTTTTATTCATGCAAAGATTGCAAAATTAAAGTGGGACCGAGATTCAGCTTGCATTGCCTGAACCAAGTTTGTTCTGCGCTGAAACGCTGTTTTCTGACATTTCAGGCTCTAACTTCAAAAATCATGCAAAACACTTCTAACACCTTCAGATATGTTTCTCTGTGTTGCAAAATAGGTTTTTATTCATGCACAGACTGCAAATTTAAAGTGGGACCAAGATTCAGCTTGCATTGCCTGAACCAACTTTGTTCTGCGCTGAAACGCTGTTTTCTGACATTTCAGGCTCTAACTTCAAAAATCATGCAAAACCCATCTAACACCTTAAGACATGTTTCTCTGCATTGCAAAGTAGGTTTTATTCATGCATAGACAGCAATTTTAATTTGGGACAGAGTTTCAGCTTGCATTGCTTGAAACAAGTTTGTTCTGCACTGAAACGCTGTTTTCTGACATTTCAGGCTCTAACTTCAAAAATCATGCAAAACACTTCTAACACCTTCAGATATGTTTCTCTGTGTTGCAAAATAGGTTTTATTCATGAACAGACTGCAATTTTAAAGTGGGACCGAGATTCAGCTTGCATTGCTGGAACCAAATTCATTCTGCGCTGAAACGCTGTTTTCTGACATTTCAGGGTCTAACTTCAAAAATCATGCAAAACACTTCTAAAACCTTCAGATATGTTTCTCTGTGTTGCAAAATAGGTTTTATTCATGAACAGACTGCAATTTTAAAGTGGGACCGAGATTCAGCTTGCATTGCTGGAACCAAATTCGTTCTGCGCTGAAACGCTGTTTTCTGACATTTCAGGGTCTAACTTCAAAAATCATGCAAAACACTTCTAACACCTTCAGATATGTTTCTCTGTGTTGCAAAATAGGTTTTATTCATGCATAGACTGCAAATTTTAAAGTGGGACCGAGATTCAGCTTGCATTGCCTGAACCAACTTTGTTCTGCGCTGAAACGCTGTTTTCTGACATTTCAGGCTCTAACTTAAAAAATCATGAAAAACACTTCTAACACCTTAAGACATGTTTCTCTGCATTGCAAAATAGGTTTTATTCATGCATAGACAGCAATTTTAATTTGGGACAGAGTTTCAGCTTGCATTGCTTGAAACAAGTTTGCTCTGCACTGAAACACTGTTTTCTGACATTTCAGGCTCTAACTTCAAAAATCATGCAAAACATTTCTAACATCTTCAGATATGTTTCTCTGTGTTGCAAAATAGGTTTTATTCATGAACAGACTGCAATTTTAAAGTGGGACCGAGATTCAGCTTGCATTGCTGGAACCAAATTCGTTCTGCGCTGAAACGCTGTTTTCTGACATTTCAGGGTCTAACTTCAAAAATCATGCAAAACACTTCTAACACCTTCAGATATGTTTCTCTGTGTTGCAAAATAGGTTTTATTCATGCACAGACTGCAAATTTAAAGTGGGACCGAGATTCAGCTTGCATTGCTTGAACCAAGTTTGTTCTGCACTGAAACGCTGTTTTCTGACATTTCAGGCTCTAACTTCAAAAATCATGCAGAACACTTCTAACACCTTAAGACATGTTTCTCTGCATTGCAAAGTAGGTTTTATTCATGCATAGACAGCAATTTTAATTTGGGACAGAGTTTCAGCTTGCATTGCTTGAAACAACTTTGTTCTGCACTGAAACGCTGTTTTCTGACATTTCAGGGTCTTACTTCAAAAATCATGCAAAACACTTCTAACACCTTCAGATATGTTTCTCTGTGTTGCAAAATAGGTTTTATTCATGCACAGACTGCAAATTTAAAGTGGGACCGAGATTCAGCTTGCATTGCTTGAACCAAGTTTGTTCTGCGCTGAAACGCTCTTTTCTGACATTTCAGGCTCTAACTTCAAAAATCATGCAAAACACTTCTAACACCTTCAGATATGTTTCTCTGTGTTGCAAAATAGGTTTTATTCATGCACAGACTGCAAATTTAAAGTGGGACCGAGATTCAGCTTGCATTGCCTGAACCAAGTTTGTTCTGCACTGAAACGCTGTTTTCTGACATTTCAGGCTCTAACTTCAAAAATCATGCAAAACACTTCTAACACCTTCAGATATGTTTCTCTGTGTTGCAAAATAGGTTTTATTCATGCACAGACTGCAAATTTAAAGTGGGACCGAGATTCAGCTTGCATTGCCTGCAGGGGCGTCGTAGTTGGGGGAAAAGGGGGACTAAATTACCAGGGCCCCAAGTGTGGGGAGGGCCCCCGAAGATCAACCCCCCCCCCGGAACGTAGTACAGCGGGGGCCCCTTAGCTGAGTCAGTGCACAGGGCCCAGAACGACGCAGCGACGCCCCTGATTGCCTGAACCAACTTTGTTCTGCGCTGAAACGCTGTTTTCTGACATTTCAGGCTCTAACTTCAAAAATCATGCAAAACCCATCTAACACCTTAAGACATGTTTCTCTGCATTGCAAAGTAGGTTTTATTCATGCATAGACAGCAATTTTAATTTGGGACAGAGTTTCAGCTTGCATTGCTTGAAACAAGTTAGTTCTGCACTGAAACGCTGTTTTCTGACATTTCAGGCTCTAACTTCAAAAATCATGCAAAACACTTCTAACACCTTCAGATATGTTTCTCTGTGTTGCAAAATAGGTTTTATTCATGCATAGACTGCAAATTTTAAAGTGGGACCGAGATTCAGCTTGCATTGCCTGAACCAAGTTTGTTCTGCGCTGAAACGCAGTTTTCTGACATTTCAGGCTCTAACTTCAAAAATCATGCAAAACACTTCTAACACCTTCAGATATGTTTCTCTGTGTTGCAAAATAGGTTTTATTCATGCATAGACAGCAATTTTAATTTGGGACAGAGTTTCAGCTTGCATTGCTTGAAACAAGTTTGTTCTGCACTGAAACGCTGTTTTCTGACATTTCAGGCTCTAACTTCAAAAATCATGCAAAACACTTCTAACACCTTCAGATATGTTTCTCTGTGTTGCAAAATAGGTTTTATTCATGCACAGACTGCAAATTTAAAGTGGGACCGAGATTCAGCTTGCATTGCTTGAACCAAGTTTGTTCTGCACTGAAACGCTGTTTTCTGACATTTCAGGCTCTAACTTCAAAAATCATGCAGAACACTTCTAACACCTTCAGATATGTTTCTCTGTGTTGCAAAATAGGTTTTATTCATGCACAGACTGCAAATTTAAAGTGGGACCGAGATTCAGCTTGCATTGCCTGAACCAAGTTTGTTCTGCACTGAAACGCTGTTTTCTGACATTTCAGGGTCTAACTTCAAAAATCATGCAAAACACTTCTAACACCTATGTTTCTCTGTGTTACAAAATAGGTTTTATTCATGCACAGACTGCAAATTTAAAGTGGGACCGAGATTCAGCTTGCATTGCCTGAACCAAGTTTGTTCTGCGCTGAAACGCTGTTTTCTGACATTTCAGGCTCTAACTTCAAAAATCATGCAAAACACTTCTAACACCTTAAGACATGTTTCTCTGCATTGCAAAGTGGGTTTTATTCATGCATAGACAGCAATTTTAATTTGGGACAGAGTTTCAGCTTGCATTGCTGGAACCAAGTTTGTTCTGCGCTGAAACGCTGTTTTCTGACATTTCAGGCTCTAACTTCAAAAATCATGCAGAACACTTCTAACACCTTCAGATATGTTTCTCTGTGTTGCAAACTAGTTTTTATTCATGCACAGACTGCAAATTTAAAGTGGGACTGAGATTCAGCTTGCATTACCTGAACCAACTTTGTTCTGCGCTGAAACGCTGTTTTCTGACATTTCAGGCTCTGACTTCAAAAATCATGCAAAACACTTCTAACACCTTCAGATATGTTTCTCTGTGTTGCAAAATAGGTTTTATTCATGAACAGACTGCAATTTTAAAGTGGGACCGAGATTCAGCTTGCATTGCTGGAACCAAATTCGTTCTGCGCTGAAACGCTGTTTTCTGACATTTCAGGGTCTAACTTCAAAAATCATGCAGAACACTTCTAACACCTTCAGATATGTTTCTCTGTGTTGCAAAATAGGTTTTATTCATGTACAGACTGCAAATTTAAAGTGGGACCGAGATTCAGCTTGCATTGCCTGAACCAAGTTTGTTCTGCACTGAAACGCTGTTTTCTGACATTTCAGGGTCTAATTTCAAAAATCATGCAAAACACTTCTAACACCTTCAGATATGTTTCTCTGTGTTGCAAAATAGGTTTTGTTCATGCACAGACTGCAAATTTAAAGTGGGACCGAGATTCAGCTTGCATTGCCTGAACCAACTTTGTTCTGCGCTGAAACGCTGTTTTCTGACATTTCAGGCTCTAACTTCAAAAATCATGCAAAACACTTCTAACACCTTCAGATATGTTTCTCTGTGTTGCAAAATAGGTTTTATTCATGCACAGACTGCTAATTTAAAGTGGGACCGAGATTCAGCTTGCATTGCCTGAACCAACTTTGTTCTGCGCTGAAACACTGTTTTCTGACATTTCAGGCTCTGACTTCAAAAATCATGCAAAACACTTCTAACACCTTAAGACATGTTTCTCTGCATTGCAAAGTAGGTTTTATTCATGTATAGACAGTAATTTTAATTTGGGACAGAGTTTCAGCTTGCATTGCTTGAAACAAGTTTGTTCTGCACTGAAACGCTGTTTTCTGACATTTCAGGCTCTAACTTCAAAAATCATGCAAAACACTTCTAACATCTTCAGATATGTTTCTCTGTGTTGCAAACTAGTTTTTATTCATGCACAGACTGCAAATTTAAAGTGGGACCGAGATTCAGCTTGCATTGCCTGGACCAACTTTGTTCTGCGCTGAATTGCTGTTTTTTGACATTTCAGGCTCTGACTTCAAAAATCATGCAAAACCCATCTAACACCTTAAGACATGTTTCTCTGCATTGCAAAGTAGGTTTTATTCATGCATAGACAGCAATTTTAATTTGGGACAGAGTTTCAGCTTGCATTGCTTGAAACAAGTTTGTTCTGCACTGAAACGCTGTTTTCTGACAATTCAGGGTCTAACTTCAAAAATCATGCAAAACACTTCTAACACCTTCAGATATGTTTCTCTGTGTTGCAAACTAGTTTTTATTCATGCACAGACTGCAAATTTAAAGTGGGACCGAGATTCAGCTTGCATTGCTTGAACCAAGTTTGTTCTGCACTGAAACGCTGTTCCCTTTCGATACTTTCACTCGTACTGCGTCGAAGACGCTATGGGAAAAGCTCCTTTTCTCCTGAGACTGAAGCATTTCAATAACGCAGTGTAACTGCACGGCCATTGGTTCGTGCAGTGATAAAAAGACGAACCAATGGCTCGGCAGCGGAGCTGCACGAGCCTATGGCGATGATTCGCGCCCGATCGCGCCAAAAGGGGCGGAGTATCAGGCTATATAAGCGTGCATTTAGCCATAGGATCTCAGATCCTTCTCCTTCAGCGACGACTTCTTTGCTGATCTACGAGACTTGATGCTACTCGCCGTTGACACGCCTTCGCAGCGGATCAAGCTGAACGAGAGACCCTCTCTGCTCGTCTGATTAGCCGCTTCTCCGCCGCCTTCAGCGTCGCAGCAGTAGCGGTCCCAGCTGATCCCCTGCCGCCATCCGGTGAGTATAAAAGGGCTTATTTCTAAGAAGTAAGTTCTAAAAGAGCAAATTTTCTAGCGACGTTGTTGCAAATGTCGCGATGCGAGTGGCTCGTGCAGGGCTCTGCACGATGTAGAAGGGCAGTGAGTGCCGCTCACTGAGACGGAATGCTGTCGCTGACAGTTTGAGTCTCGCTCTTTTCGCTCGCTAACCCCGTTCTCCCGTTTCTTATCTCTCAGCAAGGCTCGGAGAAAGAGACAGTGGAGTCAGGGAACTAAACAACAGGGTTTGAACGATCGTACGCCGGCAGTGAGCCCGCGTGCTCGCTCTTCCCGTTGTAACAGCCCATAGTTCTGTCACTTTTGGTTTGAGTGGGGTTGTAGTTCCACTACCGTCCCCTAGGGGCTCTAATCAGGATGCCTCCTTTAGATATAGGCAGGTGTAGTAGTAGAGGGAGAGAATTGTTTGGTGCATGGGAAGAAGCATGGTAGTCTTCCCATGTTTTGCTTCATTATGAAGAGTCCAGGTTGAGAAACTATAATGTTTCACGCTCAATCTATGTAAGTGTTTGCTTTTGTTTGATATTATGTATTCAGTTATCAGGTTGTCCAGAGCTATGGATGGTAATTGGTCTGAATTGACGTGAATGTGCTGGAAAGCCTGCTAATGCTCTGCTTGTATGTTGTATTCTAGAAGGACTCTTCATTTGTTGGTAGATGTAAACCACTAGTATACTGACAGAGCACATATGGAGATATATCAGCAATTGGGCCTGCTGCTGGATTCGACCTATCTTTGGGAGCACATATGAACTGGTGAAATTTGGACATCGTGGTTGCTTCTTGGACTCTTTTTCGACTCAAGCCTCTTCATCATCATCAGCATCATCAACATATTACATTCGTCTTTGATGAGTATCAAGAGACATTTATAGAAAGATGATCCTGACTTATTTTGTAGAATTGAATCTTCCTGAGGTTGTTTGGGTGTTTGATGTTTGTGTGGGTTTTTTTTGTGTTCAACTTAATAATGATTTGGTAACCTGCTCTTTGCCTGGCATCTTTAGTGGTTATGCATTCATGTTTACTTATTGAAGTCTTTTAAGGTACTATATTAAGATTGGTTGGCGGACCCCTCCCTTATTAACACGTGTAGCAAGCAGTTTCTCAAAAGAGAGAAGAGCAGTTACATATTGGCGCCCGAACAGGGACCTGTAAGCCTAAATATTTGTTACCTTAATTTACTGTTATGTCATACAATAAGGATGACCAGACTGCTCTGGGTGAGGATGAGGACGTACCCGATACAGATTTTGCCTCTGACCCGTTTATCACACGAAGAGAACCCCTAAAAGATTTAATTAATACCTTCAGTGATTTGTATATAGACTCTGATAGAGAGAGTGAGGGGGCTAGAGAAAATGTTATTGAAGGACCAGAGGAGGCACAATTTCCACCTCCTCCACCACAATTAGTGCTAGATCAGGAAACAAACCATGATCCAACCACTTTAAATCCGTCTGTGATTGATCGCCTGACAGGTCGGCTTGTGTCTATGGAAAATCACCTAGCAGATGTTGATCGAAGGATGATGACTATTGTCTCTGTTGATGAGTTCGAAAGTCGATGCAGGAAGACAGAAGAAAGAATGGTTTATAGAATACAACGTGAATGCGAGAAAGTGAAACGACAATTAGAGTTGATGATTCAAGAGCTGGGACAATCTGTTGTAGATTGCTTGAAAAGAAGAGATCGCCAACTGGAGTACAAAATTCAATCTTTGACCCCGTCTACATCAACACCAATATCACAAAGCCACAATCCTACCGTTTCATGTCCAACCCCTACGTCAGGAAATGTGACATACAGTGTACAGTCCAGTTCTCTTCCAGTTCAGAGCAGTCAGTCCACTATACAGTATAATCCTCCAGTAAAAATGGATTTCCCCACCTTCAGTAACACACAAGAAGACGATCCGGTTGTTTTCATTGAACGTTGTGAAGAATATTTTGCTGTTCGTCCTCTTAGCGATGGAGAAATACTTGCTTCACTTTCTGCTGTACTCATGGATACTGCAAAGGATTGGTGGATGGCAGAACGACGAAATGTACACAACTGGAGACAGTTTAAAAGAAGTTTTCTGCACTCATTTTTAAGTGAGGATTATGAGGATGTTGCAGCAAGGAAATTGGTGGAGAGAAAACAGGGTGCTAAAGAAAGCATCAGAGATTTTGCATTCCACTACAGAGCATTGTGTTTGAGGTGGAGAAAAGAGATGTCGGAAAGAGACGTGGTTCAAGCAATCCTTAGAAACTGCAATCCACGACTGGCCAGTTTGCTACGTGGAACCATCAAAGATGTTGGAGAATTAGTCAGGATTGGAACACAGATAGAGAGAGATTTTGATGAGTCTAAAAGATATTGGAGTCAGGCTAATGTTGAAGAACAGAGGAAAAAGAGTTTTGTAGTTCAAGAACATCAGCGTAAACCTCCAAGCGCAAGTAATCGAATATTGCAATCTTTCCAAAGGTCCGAACAACATGACTATAAAAACATCACCCTTCCTATAATTCTGCAGGATAGGTATGCTCTCGGCCTGGTTGATACAGGTAGCACTTTCTCGCTGATACAGGAATCCTTTTGGGAACAGATGTGTCATCAAGAATGCTATCAGTCCAGTGGTGGACAGTCCTTTTTGCTGGCTAATGGACAAAAACAGACTGCAATCGGTAAAGTGAAATGGAAATGTGAAGTGCAGGATCATTCGGTAGACTTGACATTCTTTATAATGAGAGATGCAGACTTGACCGTACCAATCATATTGGGAATGGATTTTCTGTCAAAAACTGGAATGGTGCTGGATTTTCATAAGGCTCAGTACAGTCTCCCTGTGATGGAAGGAAGGGAGAAATTAAGATGGTTTCCTTTTCCTCACCATAATTTCTACCCTACCTTGCATTTCTACCTTGCAATTTCCTCACCTACCTGCAATGGTCAAACTCGTCAATACATTCATCATCTTACTTTGGCAGCAGACACAGATCAACAGACAAAAAATGAGTTGCAGAATCTGTTGTTGAACTGGCCTACTGTTTGTACTCAGGAAATTGGTCATACAGACTTGGTTAAACACCGCATCATTACCACTGACGAAGTACCGGTAAGACGTCGTGCATATAAGGTCTCCATTGAAAAGCAACAGTTTATTGAAGTACAAATACAGGAGTTACTAGACAAAGGGATCATTCAACCGTCTACATCTCCGTGGGCTTCTCCGGTGGTGGTAGTACAAAAGAAGGATGGAGGTTCCAGACTTTGTATTGATTATCGTGGATTGAATTCTAAGACTCACCTAGATGCCTACCCAATGCCTCAGATACAGGATATCTTGGAGTCACTGCACGGGGCCACTGTCTTTAGTACTCTGGACCTAAAAAGTGGTTACTGGCAATTAGAAATGGAGACCGACAGCATTCAAAAACTGCTTTTGTGACATCTACAGGGCTATACGAGTTTCTCCGTCTTCCTTTTGGTCTAAAAAATGCCGCCGCTTCTTTCCAAAGGTTAATGGAACATGTTCTCAGAGAAATTAGGGGTAAATGTTGCATGGTGTATATTGATGACATTGTCATTTATTCCCAAACCATTTCAGAACATCTCCAACACCTTCAGCAGGTCTTCACGTGCCTCCATAGAGCTGGGCTCACTCTTAACCTAGAGAAATGTAACTTTATCCAGAGATCGCTTGCATTTCTTGGTCATATAGTTTCAGATGAGGGCGTAAAAACAGATCCAGCTAAGGTCTCTGCTGTGAACTCTTTTCCCGTACCTCAATCCATCAAGGAAGTCCAAAGGTTTTTAGGATTGGCAGGCTGGTATCACCGCTTTATTCCACATTTCTCAGAGAAAGCTGCACCACTGCATGCTTTGAAGCAGAAAAACTCTACATGGATGTGGACTGAACAGTGTCAGTGTGCTTTTGACACTATCAAGCAAGATTTGGTACAAGCTCCAGTCCTCATAGCACCTGATTTTAGCAAATCTTTCTGAGTGCAGACTGACGCAAGTGACATTGGCTTAGGAGCTGTTCTCACGCAAGAGATGGCAGGAGAAGAGCACGTGGTTGCCTATGCGTCCCGATTACTCAGAGGAGCCGAGAAAGTGTATTCCGTTTCAGAAAAGGAATGCTTGGCCGTTGTCTGGGCTGTAGAAAAATGGCGCCCTTACCTGGAAGGCCGACCTTTTGAAGTGGTTACAGATCATGCTGCTTTGACGTGGGCTTTTCAACATCCCAAGCCTTCCTCGCGTCTCATCCGTTGGACTTTGCGATTGCAAGGATTCCATTTCACAGTGAGGTACCGGAAAGGACAGTGCAATGTGGTGCCAGACGTTTTATCTAGAGCTCAAAGTTGCAATACTGTACCTAACATGGTCTTCCTTTTAAACGCATCCAAAACCACTACTTCACAAATCAACATGCCAGTAGACCTTACCCAAATTGCTATATCACAAGGTAATGACAGTAAAATCCAGGAGTTGGTTGCAGAAGCTGAGACTCAATTAACATGTGATGCTGCACGAATTCAGTACATTGTTAAAAATGGTTTCTTGTTTCGCAGTATACCTGATAGTCAGGAAGGTCAAAAACTCCAGCTGGTAATCCCAGAAATTCATCGAGAGGCATTTTTGCAATATGCCCATGATAACCCGCTTAGTGGACATCTGGGGAAGAAAAAAACTCTTCTCAGACTTCTGGACACAGTATACTGGCCTAGTATAAGAACAGATGTATGGAGATACTGCAAAGAATGCCATGTTTGTCAACAGTACAAACCCACCCTGACAAAGTTGTCTGGTTATTTGCAGAGCACACCTGTGGTTGAGCCTGGTTACATGATAGGGGTAGATCTCATGGGACCTTTCCCCAGAAGTGCTAAGCAGAATGAACATCTTCTGGTTATCGTGGATTATTGCTCCAAATGGGTGGAAATGTTTCCTTTAAGAAAAGCCAAAGCACCTCACATAGCCAGAATTCTTGTTGAAGAGATATTCACTAGATGGGGAACACCAGCATATCTAGTGTCAGACAGAGGGGCACAATTTACTTCTCACCTTATCAATTTGATATGTAAACAGTGGGGAGTTGTACAAAAATTGACTACAGCCTACCATCCTCAGACAAATTTAACAGAGCGGGTAAACCGTAATCTGAAAACCATGATAGCGTCTTATGTAGAAGAGCAGCATCGACAGTGGGACAAATGGTTAGCGGAATTCAGGTTCGCCATTAATTCTGCCTGGCATGAGAGCACGGGGTTTACTCCAGCAGAAGTTGCACTTGGGCGTAAACTAAAAGGACCAATGGAAAGAGCTTTTCAACAACCTCCGAATCCCAATAACCCTATTTATACTACACTTGATAGACAAAAAGAGTTTATCAACCTGGTAAAGGAAAATGTAGAGCGAGCCCAAGCCAAGCAGAAAAAGTACTATGACCAGCGTCGTAGACGAACTCAATTCCAAGTTGGTGATGTGGTTTGGGTACGGGCTCATCCTTTATCCAGAGCAGAGGAAGGTTTGACAGCTAAACTTTCAGCTAAATGGAAAGGCCCTGCAAAGGTTGTTAGGCGTCTAGGTCCTGTTAATTACTCTGTCTCCCTCTTGTCTGATCCAGACAATGTTGATACATATCATGTACAAAATCTTAAGGCTTGCCATGGCCATGGCCAGTCTTTTACTGAAGAGGGGGATATGTAACAGCCCATAGTTCTGTCACTTTTGGTTTGAGTGGGGTTGTAGTTCCACTACCGTCCCCTAGGGGCTCTAATCAGGATGCCTCCTTTAGATATAGGCAGGTGTAGTAGTAGAGGGAGAGAATTGTTTGGTGCATGGGAAGAAGCATGGTAGTCTTCCCATGTTTTGCTTCATTATGAAGAGTCCAGGTTGAGAAACTATAATGTTTCACGCTCAATCTATGTAAGTGTTTGCTTTTGTTTGATATTATGTATTCAGTTATCAGGTTGTCCAGAGCTATGGATGGTAATTGGTCTGAATTGACGTGAATGTGCTGGAAAGCCTGCTAATGCTCTGCTTGTATGTTGTATTCTAGAAGGACTCTTCATTTGTTGGTAGATGTAAACCACTAGTATACTGACAGAGCACATATGGAGATATATCAGCAATTGGGCCTGCTGCTGGATTCGACCTATCTTTGGGAGCACATATGAACTGGTGAAATTTGGACATCGTGGTTGCTTCTTGGACTCTTTTTCGACTCAAGCCTCTTCATCATCATCAGCATCATCAACATATTACATTCGTCTTTGATGAGTATCAAGAGACATTTATAGAAAGATGATCCTGACTTATTTTGTAGAATTGAATCTTCCTGAGGTTGTTTGGGTGTTTGATGTTTGTGTGGGTTTTTTTTGTGTTCAACTTAATGATTTGGTAACCTGCTCTTTGCCTGGCATCTTTAGTGGTTATGCATTCATGTTTACTTATTGAAGTCTTTTAAGGTACTATATTAAGATTGGTTGGCGGACCCCTCCCTTATTAACACGTGTAGCAAGCAGTTTCTCAAAAGAGAGAAGAGCAGTTACACCGTTTCCTTTGATCTGACAAGCTCGCATTTGTTTGTGTGTGTGTGTTGCTAGGGAGACGGACTGCGTTCACTACGAAAGCCCGGTCCGCTCGCAGAAGGCGCTCCAGCTCTCATGTCTCTCTCCTCCCAGTAATCTCGGAGGAAGCAGCAGCGAGTTGTGAGCTGAGCAATCATGCACGAGCATTCTCATGCCGACACATATTGTGCAAGCTTTATTGATTTGCCAGCGTGTTACTCGCGAGGATCAGATGCACTCGTTACACGAGCGGCTTTAATCCTCCCTGGCAGATCAGAGCGAAGCACTGTTACATCTATTACTGACGGCTTTGCTTTCGTGTATGCGTCGCTTATGCCGCGCTCACAGAGGCGAGCTGCTTTCATTATTAATAGTATGGACATGTTCGCTCGCGGGAGTCGCCCCGCCTCCCCCTTCTCACGTTTCTCTTCTCTCAGTTACCTCGGAGAAAGAAACGGTGAATGCGCGATCAGACTTAAGTGACGTAACGCCGGCAAAGCCCCGCGTTCGTCACTCTGTGCAGTCTTTGATCAGTGTTATGTGAGGATCTGCGCCTCTCGCCTTATCGAGCGGCTCTATCCTTCTGAGCAAATCGGAGCAGAAAGCTGTCACCTATGATTCTATATTGCTGACAGCTTCATATTTCAGTGCGCCTCTCGCCTGGGCCACGCCCACGCTGAGGTTGCATGCTCTGAGACAGACAGCTCTCTCTGCGAGTGTTTACGTCTGGATCTGCTTTGCTCACAGCTCGATTTCTCAATGAAGACGGCCCCGCCCCTCCCTCGTCTGCTACGAGCAGAACTGAGAGGATGTGCGCAGCGTTTTAAACTGCCTATGTTTATACAAAGATCATCAGTACTCCTCTTTTTGAGCGGTTTGATCTTTTTAGGTGGATTAAAGGAGAATGCTGTCACTGTGATCATTACTGACAGCTTCAATTTGGATGCGTCCTGGCCACGCCCACGCTGAGGCTGCGCTCGTTGAGACGATGAGTGTTATGTCTCGCTGGCGGCTCGTTTCTCAGTGAAGACGGCCCCGCCCCTCCCCTCGTCTGCTACGAGCAGAACTGAGAGGATGTGCGCAGCGTTTTAAACTACCTATATGTTAATACAAAGATCATCATTACTCCTCTTTTTGAGCGGTTTGATCTTTTTAGGTGGATTAAATGAGAATGCTGTCACTGATCATTACTGACAGCTTCAAATTGGATGCGTCTGGGCCATGCCCACGCTGAGGCTGCGCTTGTTGAGACGATGAGTGTTATATCTCGCTGGCGGCTCGTTTTCTCAGTGGAAAATGTTGTGACCCCTGGGCCCTTTCTGACAGCGTCCTCACAACCTGCCATTGTCATAACGGTCAGTTGCTCGAACCAATGCAACCCCTTGCCACGCGGGCCGAGGCCTGGCAAGCCATCCCCGGAGTGTCAAGTGGGTTCTGGGCATAATAGAACGAGGTTACACACGTCAGTTCGCTTGAAGACCACCACGCTTCAGCGGGGTCTCCACCTCAGTTCACAGCAAAGACGTAGAAGTTTTGCGTACGGAGGTGAGGAATTTGTTGGCAAAGGTGCCGTAGATACGGTTCCCCCAACACAGAGCGAGTCAGGCTTCTACAGCCGTTTCTTCCTCGTTCCAAAGAAGGATGGCAGTCTAAGACCCATCCTCGACCTCAGACGTCTGAATCGCACCCTCATGAGACGGCCGTTCAGAATGCTTACGCTAAAGCAGATCCTCTCGCAGATATGCACAGAGGACTGCTTTTGCTCACTGGATCTGAAAGATGCATACTTCCATATCCAGATTGCCCCCCGTCACAGGCAATTCTTGAGATTCGCCTTCGAGGTATTGGCTTATCAATATACAGTCCTTCTGTTCGGACTGTCCTTAGCTCCCCGCACGTTTACGAAGTGCATGGACGCAGCGCTTTTCCCCCCTGAGACAGATGGGAATCCGCGTCTCGAATTACCTCGACGACTGGCTCATCCTGGCCCAGTCGGAGGACGAGCTAATACACCACAGATCCATAATCCTCAGCCACTTAGTGTGCCTAGGACTCAGGGTCAATTTTGCCAAGAGCGTGCTGTCTCCCAGCCAACGTATTTCATTCCTGGGAGCAGTTTTCGACTCAACCCGAATGGAGTTGCGCCGCAACGAGCCCAGGCTATTTGCAGGCTCGCGGCCTCCTTCAAAGTCGGAGCCCTTCGCCCTCTCAAGGCTTTTCAGAAGATGCTCGGCCTGATGGCCTCGGCATCCCCAGTACTTCAGTTGGGCCTGCTTCAAATGCGCCCTCTGCAGTTCTGGCTGAAACCAAAGGTTCCTCCTCAAGCCTGGCGTCTAGGACGCCTACGTATCAAGGTAGATCAGGCCTGTGTCACAGCTCTGATTCCTTGGAAGAACTCTCAATGGATGGAACAGGGCGTTCCCCTGGACATGGTATTCAGAAGGAAAGTGGTCTCGACAGATGCCTCCAACTCAGGTTGGGGGGCACTGTGCGACAGCCAGCCTGCATTCGACCAATGGTCGAAAGCAGAGAGTCGCCTTCACATCAACTGCCTAGGAATGCTAGCAGTGTGTTTAGGCCTCCACACCCTTCTGCCGGTCTTAAAGGGACACCACATCTTAGTCCGCTCGGACAGTATGACAGTGGTGTCTTACATAAATCACCAGGGAGGTCTTTCGTCGAGACATCTATCACGTTAGTGAAACGTCTCCTAAAGTGGGCTCAACTGCACTTCCGCTCGTTGAGAGCAACACATGTGCCAGGCAGGCTGAACCAGGGAGCAGACATGCTGTCTCGGAGCAACGTCTCCTCAGACGAGTGGATGCTTCACCCCCAAATGGTTCAGGAAATATGGGCGGTCTTCGGCAAGGCGCAAGTAGATCTTTTCGCCTCAGAAGACAATTATCACTGCCCAATCTATTTTTCAAAGGAACAGGATGTATTGGCCCGCGAGTGGCCCAATCTCCTTTTGTATGCGTTTCCCCCGACTGCCCTGGTACCACGGGTCATAAGGCGAGTCAGGGAGCAGAAGCTCAAAGTCCTGTTAGTGGCCCCATTCTGGCAGAACCAGCATTGGTTTCCAGATCTTCCTCGGCTGCTTTCAACAGCGCCGTGGCCCATTCCACTGAGACGAGATCTCTTAACACAGGCAAACAGAACGCTATGGCACCCCCCACCGGAATTGTGGGCGCTGCACGTATGGTCTCTCGACGGGAGCCTACAAGTCTCCCTGAGGCCGTTTTGAGCACTATCTCTCAAGCCAGAGCACCCTCTACAAGGCGGCTCTATGATCTTAAGTGGTCTGTCTTTTCCGCCTGGTGTTCCACCCGCGGTGCAGATCCGAATTTATGCGACATATCAGTGATATTGTCCTTCCTTCAGGAGCTATTGGACAAGGGAAGATCTCCCTCCACGCTCAAGGTCTATGTGACATCCATAGCGGCATTCCATTACCTTATAAATGGTCAATCTGTGGGAAAGAACGATCTGGTCGTTCGTTTCTTGAAGGGGTCAAGAAGGCTTAACCCCCCTTCGCCCCATCACAGTCCCTTCTTGGGACCTACCCACGGTGCTGAGGGCTCTGAGAAGCCCTCCCTTTGAGCCGCTTCAGTCCACTGACCTTCGCCCTCTAACGCTGAAAACTGCCCTGCTCTTAGCATTGGCATCAGTCAAACGTATAGGTGAACTACAGGCGCTCTTTGTGAGCCCCATATGCTTGGAATTCGGGCTAAATGACTCTAAAGTCATCCTGAAGCCAAGACGTGGTTATGTACCTAAAGTCTCTCGACGCCATTCAGAGACCAAATTATTTCCCTCTTGGCTCTTCCTCCTTCGGAGCAAGACCAGGATTTTAATCCCCTCTGCCCCGTTAGGGCATTGAGGTGTTATGTAGAGCGTTCTGCTTCCTTTAGGCAGTCAGAACAGCTGTTTGTGTGTTTCGGTGGCCGCGCCAAGGGGTCTTCGGTCACGAAACAGGTTATCCAAATGGATAGTAGAAGCCATCATGCTGGCTTACTCTTCTTTGGGCCTACAATGTCCCATGGGGGTAAGAGCCCATTCGACTAGAGGCATCGCCTCGTCCTGGGCCTGGTCTAGTGGCGTTTCCATAGCAGAAATTTGTGCGGCGGCCGGCTGGGCCTCGCCGTCCACATTTGCTAGATTTTATAATCTGGACGTCCCGGTCTTACAGACTTGGGTGCTTCTGCATAATGGGATAACTGTTACCAGTAATAAATGTTATGTGGTACGCTTTGGCCTCAGTGGAGCTCCAAACTGCACTTAAATCCCTGGAACGGATGTTTATCACGTTATCTTGATTAAACAGATTGGCCCATACTAGCCCTTCAGTGCTAGGGCCGTGTCAGTCGTTCCTCTACCATAGCAACGGCGGGATTGTACTGGTTCCCCATAGCGTCTTCGACGCAGTACGAGTGAAAGTATCGAAAGGGAACGTACTCGGTTACTTTCGTAACCTCGGTTCCCTGAGATACGGGAACGAGTACTGCGTTGCTGGCCGTGCTATGTAGCTGCACGACTCAGTCGTCGCTTCAGTCGAAGTACCTGAGATCCTATGGCTAAATGCACGCTTATATAGCCAGATACTCCGCCCCTTTTGGCGCGATCGGGCGCGAATCATCGCCATAGGCTCGTGCAGCTCCGCTGCCGAGCCATTGGTTCGTCTTTTTATCACTGCACGAACCAATGGCCGTGCAGTTACACTGCGTTATTGAAATGCTTCAGTCTCAGGAGAAAAGGAGCTTTTCCCATAGCGTCTTCGACGCAGTACTCGTTCCCGTATCTCAGGGAACCGAGGTTACGAAAGTAACCGAGTACGTTTTCTGACATTTCAGGCTCTAACTTCAAAAATCATGCAAAACACTTCTAACACCTTAAGACATGTTTCTCTGCATTGCAAAGTAGGTTTTATTCATGCATAAACAGCAATTTTAATTTGGGACAGAGTTTCAGCTTGCATTGCTTAAAACAAGTTTGTTCTGCACTGAAACGCTGTTTTCTGACATTTCAGGCTCTCACTTCAAAAATCATGCAAAACACTTCTAACACCTTCAGATATGTTTCTCTGTGTTGCAAAATAGGTTTTATTCATGCATAGACTGCAAATTTTAAAGTGGGACCGAGATTCAGCTTGAGTTGCCTGAACCAAGTTTGTTCTGCACTGAAACGCTGTTTTCTGACATTTCAGGCTCTAACTTCAAAAATCATGCAAAACACTTCTAACACCTTCAGATATGTTTCTCTGTGTTGCAAAATAGGTTTTATTCATGAACAGACTGCAATTTTAAAGTGGGACCGAGATTCAGCTGCATTGCTGGAACCAAATTCGTTCTGCGCTGAAACGCTGTTTTCTGACATTTCAGGGTCTAACTTCAAAAATCATGCAAAACACTTCTAACACCTTCAGATATGTTTCTCTGTGTTGCAAAATAGGTTTTATTCATGCACAGACTGCAAATTTAAAGTGGGACCGAGATTCAGCTTGCATTGCTTGAACCAAGTTTGTTCTGCACTGAAACGCTGTTTTCTGACATTTCAGGCTCTAACTTCAAAAATCATGCAAAACACTTCTAACACCTTAAGACATGTTTCTCTGCATTGCAAAGTAGGTTTTATTCATGCATAGACAGCAATTTTAATTTGGGACAGAGTTTCAGCTTGCATTGCTAGAACCAAGTTTGTTCTGCGCTGAAACGCTGTTCCCTGTCGATACTACACTCGTACTGCGTCGTTAAGACGCTTATGGGAAAAAGCTCCTTTTTCTCCTGAGACTGAAGTATTTCAATAACGCAGTGTAACTGCACGACCATTGGTTTGTGCAGTGAGATGAAAACAAACCAATGGCTCGGCAGCGGAGCTGCACGAGCCTGTGGCAATGATTCGCGCCCGAACGCGCCAAAAGGGGCGGAGAATTCGGCTATATAAGCGTGCATTTTGCCACAGGATCTCAGATCCTTCTCCTTCAGCGACGACTTCACATCTTCGCTGACACTGACTGACCTTCGCTCGAGAAAGAAGCCTCTCGCCGTTGAAGAGCCTCGCAGCGGATCCGCCTGCTCGTCGGTTTTGACGCTTCAAGCAGCTGACAGTGATTCCCTGCCGCGATCCGGCGATAGAAGAGCATATTCCAAAAGAGCAAATTTCATTGGCGTTGTTGCAAATGCCACGGCGTTTCTGTTGCTCGTGCAGAGCCCCTCTGCACGCTGTCGATAGTCACGCTGAGTGCGTCTCGTGTTTGGGCTCCGCCCATGCCGAGGCTGCGCTCGCTGAGACAGATTGTTCCCATTGCGGGGACATGAGTCTCGCCTCTTTGCGCTCGCGGCTCGCTTTCTTTTCAGAGAGCAGCCCCGCCCCTCGCGCCCTCCCGCTTTCTTCTTCACAAGAGCCTGTGAAGAAAAAGCAGCGGGGCAGAGTGACTCGGCGCACGGTGATTGGTGAGCTCACGCCGGCTGATCCCCCGCGTGCCTCACCTTCACCACATGAAGAGGAATCTCCCGTTCTCTTCACTCATCCAGACCAAAATCCCTCGGCTGCCGCGAGCGATCTGGTTTCTTTTGGAGTGAGTGAGGAGGAAGCCATGGATGACAGCATGTCTCTGGCTGCATCTGATGGAGAGGAGTTGTCGGGCTCGCCGCAAGACCCCGCCCCCTTTCCATCTGTTCAACCCAGCACCGCCAGCGCTGGTATGGACACCGAACTCTTCCGCGTTCTATCTAAGGCTGTTGAAGAGCTGGGACTGGATTGGTCTCCTCCTGAGGAGCCTGTACGGAGTCGTTTGGACGAATGGTTCCTGCCGGGGCGCCGCCAAGCCCCTCGTCAGCGAGCCTCACCGTTCTTCCCGGAAGTTCACGGTGAGATCTCTAAATCCTGGCGCGCTCCGTACTCCGCCCGCCTTCGTACCTCTTCTTCCTCCGCCCTCACGACGGTTGACGGCGCCGAAGAGAAAGGATATGACAAGTTGCCCCCCCTGGATGAGTCTGTGGCCGCGCATTTGTGCCCGCCCACTGCCATCGGCTGGAAGGCAAAGGCGACTCACCCGTCCAAGCCATGCAGAACTACTTCAGCTCTCGCTGGACGTGCTTATTCTTCGGCTGGACAGGCAGCATCAGCGCTGCACTCAATGGCGGTCCTCCAAGTCTATCAAGCGAAACTCCTCCGCAGTATGGATGAGGCTGGCATAGATGACGCTGCGTTCCGTGAACTACGCAGCGCGACCGACCTGGCGTTGCGTGCTACTAAGATGACGGCACAGGCGATTGGCAGATCGATGGCCAGCTTGGTGGTGCTGGAGCGCCACCTGTGGCTAAACCTGACGGAGATCAAGGACGCTGACAAGGTCGCCTTCCTTGACTCCCCCATCTCTCCTACCGGTCTGTTCGGTCCAGCAGTAGAGGGGTTTGCGGAGCGCTTCACCGCCGCTCAGAAGTCGTCCCAGGCTATGCGACACTTCCTGCCAAAGCGCACAAGCTCTGCAACGGCTCCTAGTCGCCCCAAACCGGCGCCGACTCAGCAGCCTGCAAAGACCGCCCCGCCAGCTGCTCAGCCAGCCCCCCAGGTGGAGCCACGTCATCGCTCCCGCTCGGCCAGACGCTACCCTTTCCCTAGACGTCAGGGACCCCGACCCAAGGTCGTGTTGGAACAGGCGCCTCCAGCGTCTTCCTGATTTAAAAAACAGGAAGAGGAAAGGGTCAAGTCTCGCCAGAGCCGGACCAGCCCCCAAGATGTCTCTCTTCAGCCTCCAAACACCCCGTTCTGTTCCGGGTTCAGAGCGCTGCATGTTTCCAAACAAACTGGCTGTAACTCACGGGCCCTTTCTGTCAGCGCCCTTACAGCTTACCGCTGTGATAGCGGAAAAAAAAAAAAAAAAATAAAATAAAAAAAAAAAAAATAAAAAACAAACATTTTCAAAAAGAGAGCAAATTTCCTCTTCCAGAGTTGTTAAGCGGCACCCAACCGCTCAAACCAATGCAACCCCTCAGCACACGGGCCGAGGCTTGGAAAGCCATCCCCGGGGTGTCGAAATGGGTTATGGGCATAATAGAACGAGGTTATACACTGCAGTTCGCTCGAAGACCACCCCGCTTTCGCGGAGTGGTCTCCACCTCAGTTCACAGCAAAAACATAGAGGTTTTGCGTACAGAGGTGAGGAATCTGCTGGCAAAAGGTGCCGTGGAAACGGTTCCCCCAGCACAGAGCGAGTCAGGCTTTTACAGCCGCTACTTCCTCGTCCCAAAAAAGGATGGCGGTCTGAGGCCCATCCTCGACCTCAGGCGTTTGAATTGCGCCCTCATGAGACGGCCATTCAAAATGCTCACGCTAAAACAGATCCTTTCGCACATACGCACAAAGGACTGGTTTTGCTCGCTGGATCTGAAAGATGCATACTTTCACATCCAGATTGCCCCCCACCACAGGCAATTCTTGAGATTTGCCTTCGAGGGAGCGGCCTATCAATATACAGTCCTTCCGTTCGGACTGTCTCTAGCTCCTCGCACATTTACGAAGTGCATGGACGCGGCTCTTTCCCCCCTGAGGCAGAAGGGAATCCGCGTCTTGAACTACCTCGACGACTGGCTCATCCTGGCCCAGTCAGAGAACGAGCTAATACATCACAGATCCGTGATCCTCAGCCACTTGCAATGCCTAGGACTCAGGGTCAATTTTGCCAAGAGCACTCTGTCTCCCAGCCAACGTATTGCGTTCCTGGGAGCAGTTTTCGACTCCATTCAAATGAAGGCAATGGTTGCGCCGCAGCGAGCTCAAGCCATCCGAAAGCTCGCGGCCTCCTTCAAAATCGGAGCCCTTCGCCCTCTCAAAGCTTTTCAGAAGATGCTGGGTCTTATGGCTTCAGCATCTCCAGTACTCCAGCTGGGCCTACTTCAAATGCGCCCTCTGCAGTACTGGTTGAAACCGAAAGTTCCGCCTCAGGCCTGGCGTCTAGGACGCCTGCGCATCAGGGTAGATCAGACCTGTGTCACAGCGCTGACTCCTTGGAAGAATTTTTCTTGGATGGAACAGGGCGTTCCCCTGGACATGGCGTGCAGAAGGAAGATGGTCTCGACAGATGCGTCCAACTCAGGTTGGGGAGCTCTGTGCGATGGCCAGCCGGCATTCGGCCAGTGGTCAGAAGCCGAAAAACGCCTTCACATCAACTGCCTAGAAATGCTAGCAGTGTGTTTAGGCCTCCATACACTTCTGCCAGTCTTAAAGGGACACCACGTCTTAGTCCGCTCGGACAACATGACGGTGGTATCGTACATAAATCACCAGGGAGGTCTTTCGTCGAGACGCCTTTTCACATTAGTGGAACGTCTCTTGCGATGGGCTCAGCTCAACTTTCGCTCGCTCAGAGCAACTCATGTGCCTGGCAGGCTGAATCAAGGAGCAGACATGCTGTCTCGGAGCAACGTCTCCTCAGACGAATGGATGCTTCATCCCCAGACGATTCAGGAAATATGGGCAGTCTTTGGCAAGGCTCAGGTAGACCTGTTCGCCTCAAAAGACAATTGTCACTGCCCAATTTATTTTTCAAAGGAGCAGGATGCATTGGCCCACGACTGGCCCAATCTCCTGTTATATGCTTTTCCCCCGATCGCCCTGATACCACACGTAGTCAGGCGGGTCAGGGAACAGAGACTCAAAATCCTGCTAGTGGCCCCCTTCTGGCAGAACCAACATTGGTTCCCAGATCTCCACCGGCTGCTGTCATCAGCACCGTGGCCTGTTCCGTTGAGACGAGATCTCTTAACGCAGGCGAACAAAACGCTTTGGCACCCCCAACCGGAACTGTGGGCGCTGCACGTCTGGTCTCTCGACGGGAGCCTTTAGATCTCCCCGAGACCGTTTTAAATACTATTTCTGAGGCCAGAGCACCCTCTACCAGGCGACTCTATGGACTCAAGTGGTCTGTCTTTTCCGCCTGGTGTTCCACCCACGGTGCAGACCCGAGTTTGTGTGACATATCATTGATTTTGTCATTTCTTCAGGAGCTGTTGGACAAGGGACGCTCTCCCTCCACGCTCAGGGTTTATGTGGCGGCCATAGCGGCATTTCATGTCCCTATGGACGGTCAGTCTGTGGGAAAGAACGATCTGATCGTTCGCTTTCTGAAGGGGTCGAGAAGGCTCAACCCTCCTCGCCCCGTCACAGTTCCTACTTGGGACCTACCCACAGTGCTGAGAGCTCTGAAGAGCCCTCCATTTGAGCCGCTGCAGTCTGTTGACCTTCGACCTCTAACGCTAAAAACTGCCCTGCTACTAGCATTGGCATCAGTCAAGCGTATGGGCGACCTACAGGCTCTATCCATAAATCCTGTATGCCTAGAATTCGGGCCAAATGACTCTAAAGTCATCCTAAAGCCGAGATGCGGCTATGTACCTAAGAGTCTCTCAACACCGTTTAGAGACCAGGTTATCTCTCTCTTGGCACTTCCCCCCTCGGAGCAAGACCAAGGCTTTAATCCCCTCTGCCCCGTGAGAGCATTGAGGTGTTATTTGGAGCGTTCGGCTTCTTTTAGGAAGTCAGAACAGCTCTTTGTGTGTTTTGGAGGCCGCAACAAAGGGTTATCGGTCACAAAACATAGACTATCCAAGTGGATAGTGGAAGCTATAATGCTGGCTTACTCTTCCTTGGGTCTGCCATGTCCCATGGGGGTAAGAGCCCATTCGACTAGAGGCGTCGCCTCGTCATGGGCCCGGTCCAGCGGAGTATCCATTGCAGAAATATGTGCGGCGGCAGGCTGGGCCTCACCGTCCACATTTGCTAGGTTTTATAATCTAGATGTCCCTGTCTTGCAGACTAGGGTCCTTTCTGCATGAGGAATTCTGTTACCAGTATTGCTATGTATGCACTTGGCCTCTGGGAGTTTCCAAGTGTATCGTTTTTCCTTGGAACGGAATGTTCATTAGGTTATCCTATTGAGCAAATTGGCTCCTACTAGCCCATCCTGTGCTAGGGCCATACAGTCGTTCCTCTACCTTAGCAACGGCGGGATTGTACTGGTTCCCCATAAGCGTCTTAACGACGCAGTACGAGTGTAGTATCGACAGGGAACGTACTCGGTTACTTTCGTAACCTCGGTTCCCTGAGATACGGGAACGAGTACTGCGTTGCTTGCCGTTGCTAAGTAGCTGCACGACTCAGTCGTCGCTTCAGTCGAAGAACCTGAGATCCTGTGGCAAAATGCACGCTTATATAGCCGAATTCTCCGCCCCTTTTGGCGCGTTCGGGCGCGAATCATTGCCACAGGCTCGTGCAGCTCCGCTGCCGAGCCATTGGTTTGTTTTCATCTCACTGCACAAACCAATGGTCGTGCAGTTACACTGCGTTATTGAAATACTTCAGTCTCAGGAGAAAAAGGAGCTTTTTCCCATAAGCGTCTTAACGACGCAGTACTCGTTCCTGTATCTCAGGGAACCGAGGTTACGAAAGTAACCGAGTACGTTTTCTGACATTTCAGGCTCTAACTTCAAAAATCATGCAAAACACTTCTAACACCTTCAGATATGTTTCTCTGTGTTGCAAACTAGTTTTTATTCATGCACAGACTGCAAATTTAAAGTGGGACCGAGATTCAGCTTGCATTGCCTGAACCAACTTTGTTCTGCGCTGAAACGCTGTTTTCTGACATTTCAGGCTCTGACTTCAAAAATCATGCAAAACACTTCTAACACCTTCAGATATGTTTCTCTGTGTTGCAAAATAGGTTTTATTCATGAACAGACTGCAATTTTAAAGTGGGACCGAGATTCAGCTTGCATTGCTGGAACCAAATTCGTTCTGCGCTGAAACGCTGTTTTCTGACATTTCAGGGTCTAACTCCAAAAATCATGCAGAACACTTCTAACACCTTCAGATATGTTTCTCTGTGTTGCAAAATAGGTTTTATTCATGCACAGACTGCAAATTTAAAGTGGGACCGAGATTCAGCTTGCATTGCCTGAACCAAGTTTGTTCTGCACTGAAACGCTGTTTTCTGACATTTCAGGGTCTAACTTCAAAAATCATGCAGAACACTTCTAACACCTTAAGACATGTTTCTCTGCATTGCAAAGTAGGTTTTATTCATGCATAGATAGCAATTTTAATTTGGGACAGAGTTTCAGCTTGCATTGCTTGAAACAAGTTTGTTCTGCACTGAAACGCTGTTTTCTGACATTTCAGGGTCTAACTTCAAAAATCATGCAAAACACTTCTAACACCTTCAGATATGTTTCTCTGTGTTGCAAAATAGGTTTTATTCATGCACAGACTGCAAATTTAAAGTGGGACCGAGATTCAGCTTGCATTGCTTGAACCAAGTTTGTTCTGCGCTGAAACGCTGTTTTCTGACATTTCAGGCTCTAACTTCAAAAATCATGCAAAACACTTCTAACACCTTCAGATATGTTTCTCTGTGTTGTAAAATAGGTTTCATTCATGCACAGACTGCAAATTTAAAGTGGGACCGAGATTCAGCTTGCATTGCCTGAACCAAGTTTGTTCTGCACTGAAACGCTGTTTTCTGACATTTCAGGCTCTAACTTCAAAAATCATGCAAAACACTTCTAACACCTTCAGATATGTTTCTCTGTGTTGCAAAATAGGTTTTATTCATGCACAGACTGCAAATTTAAAGTGGGACCGAGATTCAGCTTGCATTGCTTGAACCAAGTTTGTTCTGCACTGAAACGCTGTTTTCTGACATTTCAGGCTCTAACTTCAAAAATCATGCAAAACACTTCTAACACCTTCAGATATGTTTCTCTGTGTTGCAAAATAGGTTTTATTCATGCACAGACTGCAAATTTAAAGTGGGACCGAGATTCAGCTTGCATTGCCTGAACCAACTTTGTTCTGCGCTGAAACGCTGTTTTCTGACATTTCAGGCTCTAACTTCAAAAATCATGCAAAACCCATCTAACACCTTAAGACATGTTTCTCTGCATTGCAAAGTAGGTTTTATTCATGCATAGACAGCAATTTTAATTTGGGACAGAGTTTCAGCTTGCATTGCTTGAAACAAGTTTGTTCTGCACTGAAACGCTGTTATCTGACATTTCAGGCTCTAACTTCAAAAATCATGCAAAACACTTCTAACACCTTCAGATATGTTTCTCTGTGTTGCAAAATAGGTTTTATTCATGCATAGACTGCAAATTTTAAAGTGGGACCGAGATTCAGCTTGCATTGCCTGAACCAACTTTGTTCTGCGCTGAAACGCTGTTTTCTGACATTTCAGGCTCTAACTTCAAAAATCATGCAAAACACTTCTAACACCTTCAGATATGTTTCTCTGCATTGCAAAATAGGTTTTATTCATGCATAGACAGCAATTTTAATTTGGGACAGAGTTTCAGCTTGCATTGCTTGAAACAAGTTTGTTCTGCACTGAAACGCTGTTTTCTGACATTTCAGGGTCTAACTTCAAAAATCATGCAAAACACTTCTAACACCTTCAGATATGTTTCTCTGTGTTGCAAAATAGGTTTTATTCATGCACAGACTGCAAATTTAAAGTGGGACCGAGATTCAGCTTGCATTGCTTGAACCAAGTTTGTTCTGCGCTGAAACGCTGTTTTCTGACATTTCAGGCTCTAACTTCAAAAATCATGCAAAACACTTCTAACACCTTAAGACATGTTTCTCTGCATTGCAAAGTAGGTTTTATTCATGCATAGACAGCAATTTTAATTTGGGACAGAGTTTCAGCTTGCATTGCTTGAAACAAGTTTGTTCTGCACTGAAACACTGTTTTCTGACATTTCAGGCTCTAACTTCAAAAATCATGCAAAACACTTCTAACACCTTCAGATATGTTTTTCTGTGTTGCAAATTAGTTTTTATTCATGCACAGACTTCAAATTTAAAGTGGGACCGAGATTCAGCTTGCATTGCCTGAACCAACTTTGTTCTGCGCTGAAACGCTGTTTTCTGACATTTCAGGCTCTGACTTCAAAAATCATGCAGAACACTTGTAACACCTTCAGATATGTTTCTCTGTGTTGCAAAATAGGTTTTATTCATGCACAGACTGCAAATTTAAAGTGGGACCGAGATTCAGCTTGCATTGCCTGAACCAAGTTTGTTCTGCACTGAAACGTTGTTTTCTGACATTTCAGGGTCTAACTTCAAAAATCATGCAAAACACTTCTAACACCTTCAGATATGTTTCTCTGTGTTGCAAAATAGGTTTTATTCATGCACAGACTGCAAATTTAAAGTGGGGCCGAGATTCAGCTTGCATTGCCTGAACCAACTTTGTTCTGCGCTGAAACGCTGTTTTCTGACATTTCAGGCTCTAACTTCAAAAATCATGCAAAACACTTCTAACACCTTCAGATATGTTTCTCTGTGTTGCAAAATAGGTTTTATTCATGCACAGACTGCAAATTTAAAG
Source organism: Garra rufa (assembly GCF_049309525.1). Classification (NCBI taxonomy): domain Eukaryota; kingdom Metazoa; phylum Chordata; class Actinopteri; order Cypriniformes; family Cyprinidae; genus Garra; species Garra rufa. The sequence continues at coordinate 15,585,593 of NC_133382.1, forward strand.
TGGGACCGAGATTCAGCTTGCATTGCCTGAACCAAATTTGTTCTGCGCTGAAACACTGTTTTCTGACATTTCAGGCTCTAACTTCAAAAATCATGCAAAACCCATCTAACACCTTAAGACATGTTTCTCTGCATTGCAAAGTAGGTTTTATTCATGCATAGACAGCAATTTTAATTTGGGACAGAGTTTCAGCTTGCATTGCTTGAAACAAGTTTGTTCTGCACTGAAACGCTGTTTTCTGACATTTCAGGCTCTAACTTCAAAAATCATGCAAAATTCTTCTAACACCTTCAGATATGTTTCTCTGTGTTGCAAAGTAGGTTTTATTCATGCATAGACAGCAATTTTAATTTGGGACAGAGTTTCAGCTTGCATAGCTGGAACCAAATTTGTTCTGCGCTGAAACGCTGTTTTCTGACATTTCAGGCTCTAACTTCAAAAATCATGCAAAACACTTCTAACACCTTCAGATATGTTTCTCTGTGTTGCAAAATAGGTTTTATTCATGAACAGACTGCAATTTTAAAGTGGGACCGAGATTCAGCTTGCATTGCCTGAACCAAGTTTGTTCTGCACTGAAACGCTGTTTTCTGACATTTCAGGGTCTAACTTCAAAAATCATGCAGAACACTTCCCCAACACCTTAAGACATGTTTCTCTGCATTGCAAAGTAGGTTTTATTCATGCATAGACAGCAATTTTAATTTGGGACAGAGTTTCAGCTTGCATTGCTTGAAACAAGTTTGTTCTGCACTGAAACGCTGTTTTCTGACATTTCAGGGTCTAACTTCAAAAATCATGCAAAACACTTCTAACACCTTCAGATATGTTTCTCTGTGTTGCAAAATAGGTTTTATTCATGCACAGACTGCAAATTTAAAGTGGGACCGAGATTTAGCTTGCATTGCTTGAACCAAGTTTGTTCTGCGCTGAAACGCTGTTTTCTGACATTTCAGGCTCTAACTTCAAAAATCATGCAAAACACTTCTAACACCTTCAGATATGTTTCTCTGTGTTGCAAAATAGGTTTCATTCATGCACAGACTGCAAATTTAAAGTGGGACCGAGATTCAGCTTGCATTGCCTGAACCAACTTTGTTCTGCGCTGAAACGCTGTTTTCTGACATTTCAGGCTCTAACTTCAAAAATCATGCAAAACCCATCTAACACCTTAAGACATGTTTCTCTGCATTGCAAAATAGGTTTTATTCATGCACAGACTGCAAATTTAAAGTGGGACCGAGATTCAGCTTGCATTGCTTGAACCAAGTTTGTTCTGCGCTGAAACGCTGTTTTCTGACATTTCAGGCTCTAACTTCAAAAATCATGCAAAACACTTCTAACACCTTAAGACATGTTTCTCTGCATTGCAAAGTAGGTTTTATTCATGCATAGACAGCAATTTTAATTTGGGACAGAGTTTCAGCTTGCATTGCTTGAAACAAGTTTGTTCTGCACTGAAACACTGTTTTCTGACATTTCAGGCTCTAACTTCAAAAATCATGCAAAACACTTCTAACACCTTCAGATATGTTTCTCTGTGTTGCAAATTAGTTTTTATTCATGCACAGACTTCAAATTTAAAGTGGGACCGAGATTCAGCTTGCATTGCCTGAACCAACTTTGTTCTGCGCTGAAACGCTGTTTTCTGACATTTCAGGCTCTGACTTCAAAAATCATGCAGAACACTTGTAACACCTTCAGATATGTTTCTCTGTGTTGCAAAATAGGTTTTATTCATGCACAGACTGCAAATTTAAAGTGGGACCGAGATTCAGCTTGCATTGCCTGAACCAAGTTTGTTCTGCACTGAAACGTTGTTTTCTGACATTTCAGGGTCTAACTTCAAAAATCATGCAAAACACTTCTAACACCTTCAGATATGTTTCTCTGTGTTGCAAAATAGGTTTTATTCATGCACAGACTGCAAATTTAAAGTGGGGCCGAGATTCAGCTTGCATTGCCTGAACCAACTTTGTTCTGCGCTGAAACGCTGTTTTCTGACATTTCAGGCTCTAACTTCAAAAATCATGCAAAACACTTCTAACACCTTCAGATATGTTTCTCTGTGTTGCAAAATAGGTTTTATTCATGCACAGACTGCAAATTTAAAGTGGGACCGAGATTCAGCTTGCATTGCCTGAACCAAATTTGTTCTGCGCTGAAACACTGTTTTCTGACATTTCAGGCTCTAACTTCAAAAATCATGCAAAACCCATCTAACACCTTAAGACATGTTTCTCTGCATTGCAAAGTAGGTTTTATTCATGCATAGACAGCAATTTTAATTTGGGACAGAGTTTCAGCTTGCATTGCTTGAAACAAGTTTGTTCTGCACTGAAACGCTGTTTTCTGACATTTCAGGCTCTAACTTCAAAAATCATGCAAAATTCTTCTAACACCTTCAGATATGTTTCTCTGTGTTGCAAAGTAGGTTTTATTCATGCATAGACAGCAATTTTAATTTGGGACAGAGTTTCAGCTTGCATAGCTGGAACCAAGTTTGTTCTGCACTGAAACGCTGTTTTCTGACATTTCAGGGTCTAACTTCAAAAATCATGCAGAACACTTCCCCAACACCTTAAGACATGTTTCTCTGCATTGCAAAGTAGGTTTTATTCATGCATAGACAGCAATTTTAATTTGGGACAGAGTTTCAGCTTGCATTGCTTGAAACAAGTTTGTTCTGCACTGAAACGCTGTTTTCTGACATTTCAGGGTCTAACTTCAAAAATCATGCAAAACACTTCTAACACCTTCAGATATGTTTCTCTGTGTTGCAAAATAGGTTTTATTCATGCACAGACTGCAAATTTAAAGTGGGACCGAGATTTAGCTTGCATTGCTTGAACCAAGTTTGTTCTGCGCTGAAACGCTGTTTTCTGACATTTCAGGCTCTAACTTCAAAAATCATGCAAAACACTTCTAACACCTTCAGATATGTTTCTCTGTGTTGCAAAATAGGTTTCATTCATGCACAGACTGCAAATTTAAAGTGGGACCGAGATTCAGCTTGCATTGCCTGAACCAACTTTGTTCTGCGCTGAAACGCTGTTTTCTGACATTTCAGGCTCTAACTTCAAAAATCATGCAAAACCCATCTAACACCTTAAGACATGTTTCTCTGCATTGCAAAGTAGGTTTTATTCATGCATAGACAGCAATTTTAATTTGGGACAGAGTTTCAGCTTGCATTGCTTGAAACAAGTTTGTTCTGCACTGAAACGCTGTTTTCTGACATTTCAGGCTCTAACTTCAAAAATCATGCAAAACACTTCTAACACCTTCAGATATGTTTCTCTGTGTTGCAAAATAGGTTTTATTCATGCATAGACTGCAAATTTTAAAGTGGGACCGAGATTCAGCTTGCATTGCCTGAACCAACTTTGTTCTGCGCTGAAACGCTGTTTTCTGACATTTCAGGCTCTAACTTCAAAAATCATGAAAAACACTTCTAACACCTTAAGACATGTTTCTCTGCATTGCAAAATAGGTTTTATTCATGCATAGACAGCAATTTTAATTTGGGACAGAGTTTCAGCTTGCATTGCTTGAAACAAGTTTGTTCTGCACTGAAACGCTGTTTTCTGACATTTCAGGGTCTAACTTCAAAAATCATGCAAAACACTTCTAACACCTTCAGATATGTTTCTCTGTGTTGCAAAATAGGTTTTATTCATGCACAGACTGCAAATTTAAAGTGGGACCGAGATTCAGCTTGCATTGCTTGAACCAAGTTTGTTCTGCGCTGAAACGCTGTTTTCTGACATTTCAGGCTCTAACTTCAAAAATCATGCAAAACACTTCTAACACCTTCAGATATGTTTCTCTGTGTTGCAAAATAGGTTTTATTCATGCATAGACAGCAATTTTAATTTGGGACAGAGTTTCAGCTTGCATTGCTTGAAACAAGTTTGTTCTGCACTGAAACGCTGTTTTCTGACATTTCAGGCTCTAACTTCAAAAATCATGCAAAACACTTCTAACACCTTCAGATATGTTTCTCTGTGTTGCAAAATAGGTTTTATTCATGAACAGACTGCAATTTTAAAGTGGGACCTAGATTCAGCTTGCATTGCTGGAACCAAATTCGTTCTGCGCTGAAACGCTGTTTTCTGACATTTCAGGGTCTAACTTCAAAAATCATGCAAAACACTTCTAACACCTTCAGATATGTTTCTCTGTGTTGCAAAATAGGTTTTATTCATGCACAGACTGCAAATTTAAAGTGGGACCGAGATTCAGCTTGCATTGCTTGAACCAAGTTTGTTCTGCACTGAAACGCTGTTTTCTGACATTTCAGGCTCTAACTTCAAAAATCATGCAGAACACTTCTAACACCTTAAGACATGTTTCTCTGCATTGCAAAGTAGGTTTTATTCATGCATAGACAGCAATTTTAATTTGGGACAGAGTTTCAGCTTGCATTGCTTGAAACAACTTTGTTCTGCACTGAAACGCTGTTTTCTGACATTTCAGGGTCTAACTTCAAAAATCATGCAAAACACTTCTAACACCTTCAGATATGTTTCTCTGTGTTGCAAAATAGGTTTTATTCATGCACAGACTGCAAATTTAAAGTGGGACCGAGATTCAGCTTGCATTGCTTGAACCAAGTTTGTTCTGCGCTGAAACGCTCTTTTCTGACATTTCAGGCTCTAACTTCAAAAATCATGCAAAACACTTCTAACACCTTCAGATATGTTTCTCTGTGTTGCAAAATAGGTTTCATTCATGCACAGACTGCAAATTTAAAGTGGGACCGAGATTCAGCTTGCATTGCCTGAACCAAGTTTGTTCTGCACTGAAACGCTGTTTTCTGACATTTCAGGGTCTAACTTCAAAAATCATGCAAAACACTTCTAACACCTTCAGATATGTTTCTCTGTGTTGCAAAATAGGTTTTATTCATGCACAGACTGCAAATTTAAAGTGGGACCGAGATTCAGCTTGCATTGCTTGAACCAAGTTTGTTCTGCACTGAAACGCTGTTTTCTGACATTTCAGGCTCTAACTTCAAAAATCATGCAAAACACTTCTAACACCTTCAGATATGTTTCTCTGTGTTGCAAAATAGGTTTTATTCATGCACAGACTGCAAATTTAAAGTGGGACCGAGATTCAGCTTGCATTGCTTGAACCAAGTTTGTTCTGCACTGAAACGCTGTTTTCTGACATTTCAGGCTCTAACTTCAAAAATCATGCAAAACACTTCTAACACCTTCAGATATGTTTCTCTGTGTTGCAAACTAGTTTTTATTCATGCACAGACTGCAAATTTAAAGTGGGACCGAGATTCAGCTTGCATTGCCTGAACCAACTTTGTTCTGCGCTGAAACGCTGTTTTCTGACATTTCAGGCTCTGACTTCAAAAATCATGCAAAACACTTCTAACACCTTAAGACATGTTTCTCTGCATTGCAAAGTAGGTTTTAGTCATGCATAGACAGTAATTTTAATTTGGGACAGAGTTTCAGCTTGCATTGCTTGAAACAAGTTTGTTCTGCACTGAAACGCTGTTTTCTGACATTTCAGGCTCTAACTTCAAAAATCATGCAAAACACTTCTAACACCTTCAGATATGTTTCTCTGTGTTGCAAAATAGGTTTTATTCATGCACAGACTGCAAATTTAAAGTGGGACCGAGATTCAGCTTGCATTGCTTGAACCAAGTTTGTTCTGCGCTGAAACGCTGTTCCCTGTCGATACTACACTCGTACTGCGTCGTTAAGACGCTTATGGGAAAAAGCTCCTTTTTCTCCTGAGACTGAAGTATTTCAATAACGCAGTGTAACTGCACGACCATTGGTTTGTGCAGTGAGATGAAAACAAACCAATGGCTCGGCAGCGGAGCTGCACGAGCCTGTGGCAATGATTCGCGCCCGAACGCGCCAAAAGGGGCGGAGAATTCGGCTATATAAGCGTGCATTTTGCCACAGGATCTCAGATCCTTCTCCTTCAGCGACGACTTCACATCTTCGCTGACACTGACTGACCTTCGCTCGAGAAAGAAGCCTCTCGCCGTTGAAGAGCCTCGCAGCGGATCCGCCTGCTCGTCGGTTTTGACGCTTCAAGCAGCTGACAGTGATTCCCTGCCGCGATCCGGCGATAGAAGAGCATATTCCAAAAGAGCAAATTTCATTGGCGTTGTTGCAAATGCCACGGCGTTTCTGTTGCTCGTGCAGAGCCCCTCTGCACGCTGTCGATAGTCACGCTGAGTGCGTCTCGTGTTTGGGCTCCGCCCATGCCGAGGCTGCGCTCGCTGAGACAGATTGTTCCCATTGCGGGGACATGAGTCTCGCCTCTTTGCGCTCGCGGCTCGCTTTCTTTTCAGAGAGCAGCCCCGCCCCTCGCGCCCTCCCGCTTTCTTCTTCACAAGAGCCTGTGAAGAAAAAGCAGCGGGGCAGAGTGACTCGGCGCACGGTGATTGGTGAGCTCACGCCGGCTGATCCCCCGCGTGCCTCACCTTCACCACATGAAGAGGAATCTCCCGTTCTCTTCACTCATCCAGACCAAAATCCCTCGGCTGCCGCGAGCGATCTGGTTTCTTTTGGAGTGAGTGAGGAGGAAGCCATGGATGACAGCATGTCTCTGGCTGCATCTGATGGAGAGGAGTTGTCGGGCTCGCCGCAAGACCCCGCCCCCTTTCCATCTGTTCAACCCAGCACCGCCAGCGCTGGTATGGACGCCGAACTCTTCCGCGTTCTATCTAAGGCTGTTGAAGAGCTGGGACTGGATTGGTCTCCTCCTGAGGAGCCTGTACGGAGTCGTTTGGACGAATGGTTCCTGCCGGGGCGCCGCCAAGCCCCTCGTCAGCGAGCCTCACCGTTCTTCCCGGAAGTTCACGGTGAGATCTCTAAATCCTGGCGCGCTCCGTACTCCGCCCGCCTTCGTACCTCTTCTTCCTCCGCCCTCACGACGGTTGACGGCGCCGAAGAGAAAGGATATGACAAGTTGCCCCCCCTGGATGAGTCTGTGGCCGCGCATTTGTGCCCGCCCACTGCCATCGGCTGGAAGGCAAAGGCGACTCACCCGTCCAAGCCATGCAGAACTACTTCAGCTCTCGCTGGACGTGCTTATTCTTCGGCTGGACAGGCAGCATCAGCGCTGCACTCAATGGCGGTCCTCCAAGTCTATCAAGCGAAACTCCTCCGCAGTATGGATGAGGCTGGCATAGATGACGCTGCGTTCCGTGAACTACGCAGCGCGACCGACCTGGCGTTGCGTGCTACTAAGATGACGGCACAGGCGATTGGCAGATCGATGGCCAGCTTGGTGGTGCTGGAGCGCCACCTGTGGCTAAACCTGACGGAGATCAAGGACGCTGACAAGGTCGCCTTCCTTGACTCCCCCATCTCTCCTACCGGTCTGTTCGGTCCAGCAGTAGAGGGGTTTGCGGAGCGCTTCACCGCCGCTCAGAAGTCGTCCCAGGCTATGCGACACTTCCTGCCAAAGCGCACAAGCTCTGCAACGGCTCCTAGTCGCCCCAAACCGGCGCCGACTCAGCAGCCTGCAAAGACCGCCCCGCCAGCTGCTCAGCCAGCCCCCCAGGTGGAGCCACGTCATCGCTCCCGCTCGGCCAGACGCTACCCTTTCCCTAGACGTCAGGGACCCCGACCCAAGGTCGTGTTGGAACAGGCGCCTCCAGCGTCTTCCTGATTTAAAAAACAGGAAGAGGAAAGGGTCAAGTCTCGCCAGAGCCGGACCAGCCCCCAAGATGTCTCTCTTCAGCCTCCAAACAAACTGGCTGTAACTCACGGGCCCTTTCTGTCAGCGCCCTTACAGCTTACCGCTGTGATAGCGGAAAAAAAAATAAAAAACAAACATTTTCAAAAAGAGAGCAAATTTCCTCTTCCAGAGTTGTTAAGCGGCACCCAACCGCTCAAACCAATGCAACCCCTCAGCACACGGGCCGAGGCTTGGAAAGCCATCCCCGGGGTGTCGAAATGGGTTATGGGCATAATAGAACGAGGTTATACACTGCAGTTCGCTCGAAGACCACCCCGCTTTCGCGGAGTGGTCTCCACCTCAGTTCACAGCAAAAACATAGAGGTTTTGCGTACAGAGGTGAGGAATCTGCTGGCAAAAGGTGCCGTGGAAACGGTTCCCCCAGCACAGAGCGAGTCAGGCTTTTACAGCCGCTACTTCCTCGTCCCAAAAAAGGATGGCGGTCTGAGGCCCATCCTCGACCTCAGGCGTTTGAATTGCGCCCTCATGAGACGGCCATTCAAAATGCTCACGCTAAAACAGATCCTTTCGCACATACGCACAAAGGACTGGTTTTGCTCGCTGGATCTGAAAGATGCATACTTTCACATCCAGATTGCCCCCCACCACAGGCAATTCTTGAGATTTGCCTTCGAGGGAGCGGCCTATCAATATACAGTCCTTCCGTTCGGACTGTCTCTAGCTCCTCGCACATTTACGAAGTGCATGGACGCGGCTCTTTCCCCCCTGAGGCAGAAGGGAATCCGCGTCTTGAACTACCTCGACGACTGGCTCATCCTGGCCCAGTCAGAGAACGAGCTAATACATCACAGATCCGTGATCCTCAGCCACTTGCAATGCCTAGGACTCAGGGTCAATTTTGCCAAGAGCACTCTGTCTCCCAGCCAACGTATTGCGTTCCTGGGAGCAGTTTTCGACTCCATTCAAATGAAGGCAATGGTTGCGCCGCAGCGAGCTCAAGCCATCCGAAAGCTCGCGGCCTCCTTCAAAATCGGAGCCCTTCGCCCTCTCAAAGCTTTTCAGAAGATGCTGGGTCTTATGGCTTCAGCATCTCCAGTACTCCAGCTGGGCCTACTTCAAATGCGCCCTCTGCAGTACTGGTTGAAACCGAAAGTTCCGCCTCAGGCCTGGCGTCTAGGACGCCTGCGCATCAGGGTAGATCAGACCTGTGTCACAGCGCTGACTCCTTGGAAGAATTTTTCTTGGATGGAACAGGGCGTTCCCCTGGACATGGCGTGCAGAAGGAAGATGGTCTCGACAGATGCGTCCAACTCAGGTTGGGGAGCTCTGTGCGATGGCCAGCCGGCATTCGGCCAGTGGTCAGAAGCCGAAAAACGCCTTCACATCAACTGCCTAGAAATGCTAGCAGTGTGTTTAGGCCTCCATACACTTCTGCCAGTCTTAAAGGGACACCACGTCTTAGTCCGCTCGGACAACATGACGGTGGTATCGTACATAAATCACCAGGGAGGTCTTTCGTCGAGACGCCTTTTCACATTAGTGGAACGTCTCTTGCGATGGGCTCAGCTCAACTTTCGCTCGCTCAGAGCAACTCATGTGCCTGGCAGGCTGAATCAAGGAGCAGACATGCTGTCTCGGAGCAACGTCTCCTCAGACGAATGGATGCTTCATCCCCAGACGATTCAGGAAATATGGGCAGTCTTTGGCAAGGCTCAGGTAGACCTGTTCGCCTCAAAAGACAATTGTCACTGCCCAATTTATTTTTCAAAGGAGCAGGATGCATTGGCCCACGACTGGCCCAATCTCCTGTTATATGCTTTTCCCCCGATCGCCCTGATACCACACGTAGTCAGGCGGGTCAGGGAACAGAGACTCAAAATCCTGCTAGTGGCCCCCTTCTGGCAGAACCAACATTGGTTCCCAGATCTCCACCGGCTGCTGTCATCAGCACCGTGGCCTGTTCCGTTGAGACGAGATCTCTTAACGCAGGCGAACAAAACGCTTTGGCACCCCCAACCGGAACTGTGGGCGCTGCACGTCTGGTCTCTCGACGGGAGCCTTTAGATCTCCCCGAGACCGTTTTAAATACTATTTCTGAGGCCAGAGCACCCTCTACCAGGCGACTCTATGGACTCAAGTGGTCTGTCTTTTCCGCCTGGTGTTCCACCCACGGTGCAGACCCGAGTTTGTGTGACATATCATTGATTTTGTCATTTCTTCAGGAGCTGTTGGACAAGGGACGCTCTCCCTCCACGCTCAGGGTTTATGTGGCGGCCATAGCGGCATTTCATGTCCCTATGGACGGTCAGTCTGTGGGAAAGAACGATCTGATCGTTCGCTTTCTGAAGGGGTCGAGAAGGCTCAACCCTCCTCGCCCCGTCACAGTTCCTACTTGGGACCTACCCACAGTGCTGAGAGCTCTGAAGAGCCCTCCATTTGAGCCGCTGCAGTCTGTTGACCTTCGACCTCTAACGCTAAAAACTGCCCTGCTACTAGCATTGGCATCAGTCAAGCGTATGGGCGACCTACAGGCTCTATCCATAAATCCTGTATGCCTAGAATTCGGGCCAAATGACTCTAAAGTCATCCTAAAGCCGAGATGCGGCTATGTACCTAAGAGTCTCTCAACACCGTTTAGAGACCAGGTTATCTCTCTCTTGGCACTTCCCCCCTCGGAGCAAGACCAAGGCTTTAATCCCCTCTGCCCCGTGAGAGCATTGAGGTGTTATTTGGAGCGTTCGGCTTCTTTTAGGAAGTCAGAACAGCTCTTTGTGTGTTTTGGAGGCCGCAACAAAGGGTTATCGGTCACAAAACATAGACTATCCAAGTGGATAGTGGAAGCTATAATGCTGGCTTACTCTTCCTTGGGTCTGCCATGTCCCATGGGGGTAAGAGCCCATTCGACTAGAGGCGTCGCCTCGTCATGGGCCCGGTCCAGCGGAGTATCCATTGCAGAAATATGTGCGGCGGCAGGCTGGGCCTCACCGTCCACATTTGCTAGGTTTTATAATCTAGATGTCCCTGTCTTGCAGACTAGGGTCCTTTCTGCATGAGGAATTCTGTTACCAGTATTGCTATGTATGCACTTGGCCTCTGGGAGTTTCCAAGTGTATCGTTTTTCCTTGGAACGGAATGTTCATTAGGTTATCCTATTGAGCAAATTGGCTCCTACTAGCCCATCCTGTGCTAGGGCCATACAGTCGTTCCTCTACCTTAGCAACGGCGGGATTGTACTGGTTCCCCATAAGCGTCTTAACGACGCAGTACGAGTGTAGTATCGACAGGGAACGTACTCGGTTACTTTCGTAACCTCGGTTCCCTGAGATACGGGAACGAGTACTGCGTTGCTTGCCGTTGCTAAGTAGCTGCACGACTCAGTCGTCGCTTCAGTCGAAGAACCTGAGATCCTGTGGCAAAATGCACGCTTATATAGCCGAATTCTCCGCCCCTTTTGGCGCGTTCGGGCGCGAATCATTGCCACAGGCTCGTGCAGCTCCGCTGCCGAGCCATTGGTTTGTTTTCATCTCACTGCACAAACCAATGGTCGTGCAGTTACACTGCGTTATTGAAATACTTCAGTCTCAGGAGAAAAAGGAGCTTTTTCCCATAAGCGTCTTAACGACGCAGTACTCGTTCCCGTATCTCAGGGAACCGAGGTTACGAAAGTAACCGAGTACGTTTTCTGACATTTCAGGCTCTAACTTCAAAAATCATGCAAAACACTTCTAACACCTTCAGATATGTTTCTCTGTGTTGTAAAATAGGTTTCATTCATGCACAGACTGCAAATTTAAAGTGGGACCGAGATTCAGCTTGCATTGCCTGAACCAAGTTTGTTCTGCACTGAAACGCTGTTTTCTGACATTTCAGGGTCTAACTTCAAAAATCATGCAAAACACTTCTAACACCTTCAGATATGTTTCTCTGTGTTGCAAAATAGGTTTTATTCATGCACAGACTGCAAATTTAAAGTGGGACCGAGATTCAGCTTGCATTGCTTGAACCAAGTTTGTTCTGCTCTGAAACGCTGTTTTCTGACATTTCAGGCTCTAACTTCAAAAATCATGCAAAACACTTCTAACACCTTCAGATATGTTTCTCTGTGTTGCAAAATAGGTTTTATTCATGCACAGACTGCAAATTTAAAGTGGGACCGAGATTCAGCTTGCATTGCTTGAACCAAGTTTGTTCTGCGCTGAAACGCTGTTTTCTGACATTTCAGGCTCTAACTTCAAAAATCATGCAAAACACTTCTAACACCTTAAGACATGTTTCTCTGCATTGCAAAGTAGGTTTTATTCATGCATAGACAGCAATTTTAATTTGGGACAGAGTTTCAGCTTGCATTGCTTGAAACAAGTTTGTTCTGCACTGAAACACTGTTTTCTGACATTTCAGGCTCTAACTTCAAAAATCATGCAAAATTCTTCTAACACCTTCAGATATGTTTCTCTGTGTTGCAAAATAGGTTTTATTCATGCACAGACTGCAAATTTAATTTGGGACAGAGTTTCAGCTTGCATTGCTGGAACCAAGTTTGTTCTGCGCTGAAACGCTGTTTTCTGACATTTCAGGCTCTAACTTCAAAAATCATGCAAAACACTTCTAACACCTTCAGATATGTTTCTCTGTGTTGCAAACTAGTTTTTATTCATGCACAGACTGCAAATTTAAAGTGGGACTGAGATTCAGCTTGCATTGCCTGAACCAACTTTGTTCTGCGCTGAAACGCTGTTTTCTGACATTTCAGGCTCTGACTTCAAAAATCATGCAAAACACTTCTAACACCTTCAGATATGTTTCTCTGTGTTGCAAAATAGGTTTTATTCATGAACAGACTGCAATTTTAAAGTGGGACCGAGATTCAGCTTGCATTGCTGGAACCAAATTCGTTCTGCGCTGAAACGCTGTTTTCTGACATTTCAGGGTCTAACTTCAAAAATCATGCAGAACACTTCTAACACCTTCAGATATGTTTCTCTGTGTTGCAAAATAGGTTTTATTCATGCACAGACTGCAAATTTAAAGTGGGACCGAGATTCAGCTTGCATTGCCTGAACCAAGTTTGTTCTGCACTGAAACGCTGTTTTCTGACATTTCAGGGTCTAACTTCAAAAATCATGCAAAACACTTCTAACACCTTCAGATATGTTTCTCTGTGTTGCAAAATAGGTTTTATTCATGCACAGACTGCAAATTTAAAGTGGGACCGAGATTCAGCTTGCATTGCCTGAAGCAACTTTGTTCTGCGCTGAAACGCTGTTTTCTGACATTTCAGGCTCTAACTTCAAAAATCATGCAAAACACTTCTAACACCTTCAGATATGTTTCTCTGTGTTGCAAAATAGGTTTTATTCATGCACAGACTGCAAATTTAAAGTGGGACCGAGATTCAGCTTGCATTGCCTGAACCAACTTTGTTCTGCGCTGAAACGCTGTTTTCTGACATTTCAGGCTCTAACTTCAAAAATCATGCAAAACACTTCTAACACCTTAAGACATGTTTCTCTGCATTGCAAAGTAGGTTTTATTCATGCATAGACAGCAATTTTAATTTGGGACAGAGTTTCAGCTTGCATTGCTGGAACCAAGTTTGTTCTGCGCTGAAACGCTGTTTTCTGACATTTCAGGCTCTAACTTCAAAAATCATGCAAAACACTTCTAACACCTTCAGATATGTTTCTCTGTGTTGCAAACTAGTTTTTATTCATGCACAGACTGCAAATTTAAAGTGGGACCGAGATTCAGCTTGCATTGCCTGAACCAACTTTGTTCTGCGCTGAAACGCTGTTTTCTGACATTTCAGGCTCTGACTTCAAAAATCATGCAAAACACTTCTAACACCTTCAGATATGTTTCTCTGTGTTGCAAAATAGGTTTTATTCATGAACAGACTGCAATTTTAAAGTGGGACCGAGATTCAGCTTGCATTGCTGGAACCAAATTCGTTCTGCGCTGAAACGCTGTTTTCTGACATTTCAGGGTCTAACTTCAAAAATCATGCAGAACACTTCTAACACCTTCAGATATGTTTCTCTGTGTTGCAAAATAGGTTTTATTCATGCACAGACTGCAAATTTAAAGTGGGACCGAGATTCAGCTTGCATTGCCTGAACCAAGTTTGTTCTGCACTGAAACGTTGTTTTCTGACATTTCAGGGTCTAACTTCAAAAATCATGCAAAACACTTCTAACACCTTCAGATATGTTTCTCTGTGTTGCAAAATAGGTTTTATTCATGCACAGACTGCAAATTTAAAGTGGGACCGAGATTCAGCTTGCATTGCCTGAACCAACTTTGTTCTGCGCTGAAACGCTGTTTTCTGACATTTCAGGCTCTAACTTCAAAAATCATGCAAAACACTTCTAACACCTTCAGATATGTTTCTCTGTGTTGCAAAATAGGTTTTATTCATGCACAGACTGCAAATTTAAAGTGGGACCGAGATTCAGCTTGCATTGCTTGAACCAAGTTTGTTCTGCGCTGAAACGCTGTTTTCTGACATTTCAGGCTCTAACTTCAAAAATCATGCAAAACACTTCTAACACCTTAAGACATGTTTCTCTGCATTGCAAAGTAGGTTTTATTCATGCATAGACAGCAATTTTAATTTGGGACAGAGTTTCAGCTTGCATTGCTGGAACCAAGTTTGTTCTGCGCTGAAACGCTGTTTTCTGAAATTTCAGGCTCTAACTTCAAAAATCATGCAAAACACTTCTAACACCTTCAGATATGTTTCTCTGTGTTGCAAACTAGTTTTTATTCATGCACAGACTGCAAATTTAAAGTGGGACCGAGATTCAGCTTGCATTGCCTGAACCAACTTTGTTCTGCGCTGAAACGCTGTTTTCTGACATTTCAGGCTCTGACTTCAAAAATCATGCAAAACACTTCTAACACCTTAAGACATGTTTCTCTGCATTGCAAAGTAGGTTTTATTCATGCATAGACAGTAATTTTAATTTGGGACAGAGTTTCAGCTTGCATTGCTTGAAACAAGTTTGTTCTGCGCTGAAACGCTGTTTTATGACATTTCAGGCTCTAACTTCAAAAATCATGCAAAACCCATCTAACACCTTAAGACATGTTTCTCTGCATTGCAAAGTAGGTTTTATTCATGCATAGACAGCAATTTTAATTTGGGACAGAGTTTCAGCTTGCATTGCTTGAAACAAGTTTGTTCTGCACTGAAACGCTGTTTTCTGACATTTCAGGCTCTAACTTCAAAAATCATGCAAAACACTTCTAACACCTTCAGATATGTTTCTCTGTGTTGCAAAATAGGTTTTATTCATGCACAGACTGCAAATTTAAAGTGGGACCGAGATTCAGCTTGCATTGCTTGAACCAAGTTTGTTCTGCACTGAAACGCTGTTTTCTGACATTTCAGGCTCTAACTTCAAAAATCATGCAAAACACTTCTAACACCTTCAGATATGTTTCTCTGTGTTGCAAAATAGGTTTTATTCATGCACAGACTGCAAATTTAAAGTGGGACCGAGATTCAGCTTGCATTGCCTGAACCAACTTTGTTCTGCGCTGAAACGCTGTTTTCTGACATTTCAGGCTCTAACTTCAAAAATCATGCAAAACACTTCTAACACCTTCAGATATGTTTCTCTGTGTTGCAAAATAGGTTTTATTCATGCATAGACTGCAAATTTTAAAGTGGGAACGAGATTCAGCTTGCATTGCCTGAACCAACTTTGTTCTGCGCTGAAACGCTGTTTTCTGACATTTCAGGCTCTGACTTCAAAAATCATGCAGAACACTTCTAACACCTTCAGATATGTTTCTCTGTGTTGCAAAATAGGTTTTATTCATGCACAGACTGCAAATTTAAAGTGGGACCGAGATTCAGCTTGCATTGCCTGAACCAAGTTTGTTGTGCACTGAAACGTTGTTTTCTGACATTTCAGGGTCTAACTTCAAAAATCATGCAAAACACTTCTAACACCTTCAGATATGTTTCTCTGTGTTGCAAAATAGGTTTTATTCATGCACAGACTGCAAATTTAAAGTGGGACCGAGATTCAGCTTGCATTGCTGGAATCAAGTTTGTTCTGCGCTGAAACGCTGTTTTCTGACATTTCAGGCTCTAACTTCAAAAATCATGCAAAACACTTCTAACACCTTCAGATATGTTTCTCTGTGTTGCAAAGTAGGTTTTATTCATGCATAGACAGCAATTTTAATTTGGGACAGAGTTTCAGCTTGCATTGCTGGAACCAAGTTTGTTCTGCGCTGAAACGCTGTTTTCTGACATTTCAGGCTCTAACTTCAAAAATCATGCAAAACACTTCTAACACCTTAAGACATGTTTCTCTGCATTGCAAAGTAGGTTTTATTCATGCATAGATAGCAATTTTAATTTGGGACCGAGATTCAGCTTGCATTGCTTGAACCAAGTTTGTTCTGCACTGAAACGCTGTTTTCTGACATTTCAGGCTCTAACTTCAAAAATCATGCAGAACACTTCTAACACCTTAAGACATGTTTCTCTGCATTGCAAAGTAGGTTTTATTCATGCATAGACAGCAATTTTAATTTGGGACAGAGTTTCAGCTTGCATTGCTTGAAACAACTTTGTTCTGCACTGAAACGCTGTTTTCTGACATTTCAGGGTCTAACTTCAAAAATCATGCAAAACACTTCTAACACCTTCAGATATGTTTCTCTGTGTTGCAAAATAGGTTTTATTCATGCACAGACTGCAAATTTAAAGTGGGACCGAGATTCAGCTTGCATTGCCTGAACCAAGTTTGTTCTGCGCTGAAACGCCTGTTTTCTGACATTTCAGGCTCTAACTTCAAAAATCATGCAAAACACTTCTAACACCTTAAGACATGTTTCTCTGCATTGCAAAGTAGGTTTTATTCATGCATAGACAGCAATTTTAATTTGGGACAGAGTTTCAGCTTGCATTGCTGGAACCAAGTTTGTTCTGCGCTGAAACGCTGTTTTCTGACATTTCAGGCTCTAACTTCAAAAATCATGCAAAACACTTCTAACACCTTCAGATATGTTTCTCTGTGTTGCAAACTAGTTTTTATTCATGCACAGACTGCAAATTTAAAGTGGGACTGAGATTCAGCTTGCATTGCCTGAACCAACTTTGTTCTGCGCTGAAACGCTGTTTTCTGACATTTCAGGCTCTGACTTCAAAAATCATGCAAAACACTTCTAACACCTTCAGATATGTTTCTCTGTGTTGCAAAATAGGTTTTATTCATGAACAGACTGCAATTTTAAAGTGGGACCGAGATTCAGCTTGCATTGCTGGAACCAAATTCGTTCTGCGCTGAAACGCTGTTTTCTGACATTTCAGGGTCTAACTTCAAAAATCATGCAGAACACTTCTAACACCTTCAGATATGTTTCTCTGTGTTGCAAAATAGGTTTTATTCATGCACAGACTGCAAATTTAAAGTGGGACCGAGATTCAGCTTGCATTGCCTGAACCAAGTTTGTTCTGCACTGAAACGCTGTTTTCTGACATTTCAGGGTCTAACTTCAAAAATCATGCAAAACCCATCTAACACCTTAAGACATGTTTCTCTGCATTGCAAAGTAGGTTTTATTCATGCATAGACAGCAATTTTAATTTGGGACAGAGTTTCAGCTTGCATTGCTTGAAACAAGTTTGTTCTGCACTGAAACACTGTTTTCTGACATTTCAGGCTCTAACTTCAAAAATCATGCAAAACACTTCTAACACCTTCAGATATGTTTCTCTGTGTTGCAAACTAGTTTTTATTCATGCACAGACTGCAAATTTAAAGTGGGACCGAGATTCAGCTTGCATTGCCTGAACCAACTTTGTTCTGCGCTGAAACGCTGTTTTCTGACATTTCAGGCTCTGACTTCAAAAATCATTCAAAACACTTCTAACACCTTCAGATATGTTTCTCTGTGTTGCAAAATAGGTTTTATTCATGAACAGACTGCAATTTTAAAGTGGGACCGAGATTCAGCTTGCATTGCTGGAACCAAATTCGTTCTGCGCTGAAACACTGTTTTCTGACATTTCAGGGTCTAACTTCAAAAATCATGCAGAACACTTCTAACACCTTCAGATATGTTTCTCTGTGTTGCAAAATAGGTTTTATTCATGCACAGACTGCAAATTTAAAGTGGGACCGAGATTCAGCTTGCATTGCCTGAACCAAGTTTGTTCTGCACTGAAACGTTGTTTTCTGACATTTCAGGGTCTAACTTCAAAAATCATGCAAAACACTTCTAACACCTTCAGATATGTTTCTCTGTGTTGCAAAATAGGTTTTATTCATGCACAGACTGCAATTTTAAAGTGGGACCGAGATTCAGCTTGCATTGCCTGAACCAACTTTGTTCTGTGCTGAAACGCTGTTTTCTGACATTTCAGGCTCTAACTTCAAAAATCATGCAAAACACTTCTAACACCTTCAGATATGTTTCTCTGTGTTGCAAAATAGGTTTTATTCATGCACAGACTGCAAATTTAAAGTGGGACCGAGATTCAGCTTGCATTGCCTGAACCAACTTTGTTCTGCGCTGAAACACTGTTTTCTGACATTTCAGGCTCTAACTTCAAAAATCATGCAAAACCCATCTAACACCTTAAGACATGTTTCTCTGCATTGCAAAGTAGGTTTTATTCATGCATAGACAGCAATTTTAATTTGGGACAGAGTTTCAGCTTGCATTGCTTGAAACAAGTTTGTTCTGCACTGAAACGCTGTTTTCTGACATTTCAGGCTCTAACTTCAAAAATCATGCAAAATTCTTCTAACACCTTCAGATATGTTTCTCTGTGTTGCAAAATAGGTTTTATTCATGCACAGACTGCAAATTTAATTTGGGACAGAGTTTCAGCTTGCATTGCTGGAACCAAGTTTGTTCTGCGCTGAAACGCTGTTTTCTGACATTTCAGGCTCTAACTTCAAAAATCATGCAAAACACTTCTAACACCTTCAGATATGTTTCTCTGTGTTGCAAACTAGTTTTTATTCATGCACAGACTGCAAATTTAAAGTGGGACTGAGATTCAGCTTGCATTGCCTGAACCAACTTTGTTCTGCGCTGAAACGCTGTTTTCTGACATTTCAGGCTCTGACTTCAAAAATCATGCAAAACACTTCTAACACCTTCAGATATGTTTCTCTGTGTTGCAAAATAGGTTTTATTCATGAACAGACTGCAATTTTAAAGTGGGACCGAGATTCAGCTTGCATTGCTGGAACCAAATTCGTTCTGCGCTGAAACGCTGTTTTCTGACATTTCAGGGTCTAACTTCAAAAATCATGCAGAACACTTCTAAAACCTTCAGATATGTTTCTCTGTGTTGCAAAATAGGTTTTATTCATGCACAGACTGCAAATTTAAAGTGGGACCGAGATTCAGCTTGCATTGCCTGAACCAAGTTTGTTCTGCACTGAAACGCTGTTTTCTGACATTTCAGGGTCTAACTTCAAAAATCATGCAAAACACTTCTAACACCTTCAGATATGTTTCTCTGTGTTGCAAAATAGGTTTTATTCATGCACAGACTGCAAATTTAAAGTGGGACCGAGATTCAGCTTGCATTGCCTGAACCAACTTTGTTCTGCGCTGAAACGCTGTTTTCTGACATTTCAGGCTCTAACTTCAAAAATCATGCAAAACACTTCTAACACCTTCAGATATGTTTCTCTGTGTTGCAAAATAGGTTTTATTCATGCACAGACTGCAAATTTAAAGTGGGACCGAGATTCAGCTTGCATTGCCTGAACCAACTTTGTTCTGCGCTGAAACGCTGTTTTCTGACATTTCAGGCTCTAACTTCAAAAATCATGCAAAACACTTCTAACACCTTAAGACATGTTTCTCTGCATTGCAAAGTAGGTTTTATTCATGCATAGACAGCAATTTTAATTTGGGACAGAGTTTCAGCTTGCATTGCTGGAACCAAGTTTGTTCTGCGCTGAAACGCTGTTTTCTGACATTTCAGGCTCTAACTTCAAAAATCATGCAAAACACTTCTAACACCTTCAGATATGTTTCTCTGTGTTGCAAACTAGTTTTTATTCATGCACAGACTGCAAATTTAAAGTGGGACTGAGATTCAGCTTGCATTGCCTGAACCAACTTTGTTCTGCGCTGAAACGCTGTTTTCTGACATTTCAGGCTCTGACTTCAAAAATCATGCAAAACACTTCTAACACCTTCAGATATGTTTCTCTGTGTTGCAAAATAGGTTTTATTCATGAACAGACTGCAATTTTAAAGTGGGACCGAGATTCAGCTTGCATTGCTGGAACCAAATTCGTTCTGCGCTGAAACGCTGTTTTCTGACATTTCAGGGTCTAACTTCAAAAATCATGCAGAACACTTCTAACACCTTCAGATATGTTTCTCTGTGTTGCAAAATAGGTTTTATTCATGCACAGACTGCAAATTTAAAGTGGGACCGAGATTCAGCTTGCATTGCCTGAACCAAGTTTGTTCTGCACTGAAACGCTGTTTTCTGACATTTCAGGCTCTGACTTCAAAAATCATGCAAAACACTTCTAACACCTTAAGACATGTTTCTCTGCATTGCAAAGTAGGTTTTATTCATGCATAGACAGCAATTTTAATTTGGGACAGAGTTTCAGCTTGCATTGCTTGAAACAAGTTTGTTCTGCACTGAAACGCTGTTTTCTGACATTTCAGGCTCTAACTTCAAAAATCATGCAAAACACTTCTAACACCTTAAGACATGTTTCTCTGCATTGCAAAGTAGGTTTTATTCATGCATAGACAGCAATTTTAATTTGGGACAGAGTTTCAGCTTGCATTGCTTGAAACAAGTTTGTTCTGCACTGAAACACTGTTTTCTGACATTTCAGGCTCTAACTTCAAAAATCATGCAAAATTCTTCTAACACCTTCAGATATGTTTCTCTGTGTTGCAAAATAGGTTTTATTCATGCACAGACTGCAAATTTAATTTGGGACAGAGTTTCAGCTTGCATTGCCTGAACCAACTTTGTTCTGCGCTGAAACGCTGTTTTCTGACATTTCAGGCTCTGACTTCAAAAATCATGCAAAACACTTCTAACACCTTCAGATATGTTTCTCTGTGTTGCAAAATAGGTTTTATTCATGAACAGACTGCAATTTTAAAGTGGGACCGAGATTCAGCTTGCATTGCTGGAACCAAATTCGTTCTGCGCTGAAACGCTGTTTTCTGACATTTCAGGGTCTAACTTCAAAAATCATGCAGAACACTTCTAACACCTTCAGATATGTTTCTCTGTGTTGCAAAATAGGTTTTATTCATGCACAGACTGCAAATTTAAAGTGGGACCGAGAATCAGCTTGCATTGCCTGAACCAAGTTTGTTCTGCACTGAAATGCTGTTTTCTGACATTTCAGGGTCTAACTTCAAAAATCATGCAAAACACTTCTAACACCTTCAGATATGTTTCTCTGTGTTGCAAAATAGATTTTATTCATGCACAGACTGCAAATTTAAAGTGGGACCGAGATTCAGCTTGCATTGCCTGAAGCAACTTTGTTCTGCGCTGAAACGCTGTTTTCTGACATTTCAGGCTCTAACTTCAAAAATCATGCAAAACACTTCTAACACCTTCAGATATGTTTCTCTGTGTTGCAAAATAGGTTTTATTCATGCACAGACTGCAAATTTAAAGTGGGACCGAGATTCAGCTTGCATTGCCTGAACCAACTTTGTTCTGCGCTGAAACGCTGTTTTCTGACATTTCAGGCTCTAACTTCAAAAATCATGCAAAACACTTCTAACACCTTAAGACATGTTTCTCTGCATTGCAAAGTAGGTTTTATTCATGCATAGACAGCAATTTTAATTTGGGACAGAGTTTCAGCTTGCATTGCTGGAACCAAGTTTGTTCTGCGCTGAAACGCTGTTTTCTGACATTTCAGGCTCTAACTTCAAAAATCATGCAAAACACTTCTAACACCTTCAGATATGTTTCTCTGTGTTGCAAACTAGTTTTTATTCATGCACAGACTGCAAATTTAAAGTGGGACCGAGATTCAGCTTGCATTGCCTGAACCAACTTTGTTCTGCGCTGAAACGCTGTTTTCTGACATTTCAGGCTCTGACTTCAAAAATCATGCAAAACACTTCTAACACCTTCAGATATGTTTCTCTGTGTTGCAAAATAGGTTTTATTCATGAACAGACTGCAATTTTAAAGTGGGACCGAGATTCAGCTTGCATTGCTGGAACCAAATTCGTTCTGCGCTGAAACGCTGTTTTCTGACATTTCAGGGTCTAACTTCAAAAATCATGCAGAACACTTCTAACACCTTCAGATATGTTTCTCTGTGTTGCAAAATAGGTTTTATTCATGCACAGACTGCAAATTTAAAGTGGGACCGAGATTCAGCTTGCATTGCCTGAACCAAGTTTGTTCTGCACTGAAACGTTGTTTTCTGACATTTCAGGGTCTAACTTCAAAAATCATGCAAAACACTTCTAACACCTTCAGATATGTTTCTCTGTGTTGCAAAATAGGTTTTATTCATGCACAGACTGCAAATTTAAAGTGGGACCGAGATTCAGCTTGCATTGCCTGAACCAACTTTGTTCTGCGCTGAAACGCTGTTTTCTGACATTTCAGGCTCTAACTTCAAAAATCATGCAAAACACTTCTAACACCTTAAGACATGTTTCTCTGCATTGCAAAGTAGGTTTTATTCATGCATAGACAGCAATTTTAATTTGGGACAGAGTTTCAGCTTGCATTGCTGGAACCAAGTTTGTTCTGCGCTGAAACGCTGTTTTCTGACATTTCAGGCTCTAACTTCAAAAATCATGCAAAACACTTCTAACACCTTCAGATATGTTTCTCTGTGTTGCAAACTAGTTTTTATTCATGCACAGACTGCAAATTTAAAGTGGGACCGAGATTCAGCTTGCATTGCCTGAACCAACTTTGTTCTGCGCTGAAACGCTGTTTTCTGACATTTCAGGCTCTGACTTCAAAAATCATGCAAAACACTTCTAACACCTTAAGACATGTTTCTCTGCATTGCAAAGTAGGTTTTATTCATGCATAGACAGTAATTTTAATTTGGGACAGAGTTTCAGCTTGCATTGCTTGAAACAAGTTTGTTCTGCGCTGAAACGCTGTTTTATGACATTTCAGGCTCTAACTTCAAAAATCATGCAAAACCCATCTAACACCTTAAGACATGTTTCTCTGCATTGCAAAGTAGGTTTTATTCATGCATAGACAGCAATTTTAATTTGGGACAGAGTTTCAGCTTGCATTGCTTGAAACAAGTTTGTTCTGCACTGAAACGCTGTTTTCTGACATTTCAGGCTCTAACTTCAAAAATCATGCAAAACACTTCTAACACCTTCAGATATGTTTCTCTGTGTTGCAAAATAGGTTTTATTCATGCACAGACTGCAAATTTAAAGTGGGACCGAGATTCAGCTTGCATTGCCTGAACCAACTTTGTTCTGCGCTGAAACGCTGTTTTCTGACATTTCAGGCTCTAACTTCAAAAATCATGCAAAACACTTCTAACACCTTCAGATATGTTTCTCTGTGTTGCAAAATAGGTTTTATTCATGCATAGACTGCAAATTTTAAAGTGGGAACGAGATTCAGCTTGCATTGCCTGAACCAACTTTGTTCTGCGCTGAAACGCTGTTTTCTGACATTTCAGGCTCTGACTTCAAAAATCATGCAGAACACTTCTAACACCTTCAGATATGTTTCTCTGTGTTGCAAAATAGGTTTTATTCATGCACAGACTGCAAATTTAAAGTGGGACCGAGATTCAGCTTGCATTGCCTGAACCAAGTTTGTTGTGCACTGAAACGTTGTTTTCTGACATTTCAGGGTCTAACTTCAAAAATCATGCAAAACACTTCTAACACCTTCAGATATGTTTCTCTGTGTTGCAAAATAGGTTTTATTCATGCACAGACTGCAAATTTAAAGTGGGACCGAGATTCAGCTTGCATTGCTGGAATCAAGTTTGTTCTGCGCTGAAACGCTGTTTTCTGACATTTCAGGCTCTAACTTCAAAAATCATGCAAAACACTTCTAACACCTTCAGATATGTTTCTCTGTGTTGCAAAGTAGGTTTTATTCATGCATAGACAGCAATTTTAATTTGGGACAGAGTTTCAGCTTGCATTGCTGGAACCAAGTTTGTTCTGCGCTGAAACGCTGTTTTCTGACATTTCAGGCTCTAACTTCAAAAATCATGCAAAACACTTCTAACACCTTAAGACATGTTTCTCTGCATTGCAAAGTAGGTTTTATTCATGCATAGATAGCAATTTTAATTTGGGACCGAGATTCAGCTTGCATTGCCTGAACCAAGTTTGTTCTGCACTGAAACGCTGTTTTCTGACATTTCAGGCTCTGACTTCAAAAACCATGCAAAACACTTCTAACACCTTAAGACATGTTTCTCTGCACTGCAAAGTAGGTTTTATTCATGCATAGACAGCAATTTTAATTTGGGACAGAGTTTCAGCTTGCATTGCTTGAAACAAGTTTGTTCTGCACTGAAACGCTGTTTTCTGACATTTCAGGCTCTAACTTCAAAAATCATGCAAAACACTTCTAACACCTTAAGACATGTTTCTCTGCATTGCAAAGTAGGTTTTATTCATGCATAGACAGCAATTTTAATTTGGGACAGAGTTTCAGCTTGCATTGCTTGAAACAAGTTTGTTCTGCACTGAAACACTGTTTTCTGACATTTCAGGCTCTAACTTCAAAAATCATGCAAAATTCTTCTAACACCTTCAGATATGTTTCTCTGTGTTGCAAAATAGGTTTTATTCATGCACAGACTGCAAATTTAAAGTGGGACCGAGAATCAGCTTGCATTGCCTGAACCAAGTTTGTTCTGCACTGAAATGCTGTTTTCTGACATTTCAGGGTCTAACTTCAAAAATCATGCAAAACACTTCTAACACCTTCAGATATGTTTCTCTGTGTTGCAAAATAGATTTTATTCATGCACAGACTGCAAATTTAAAGTGGGACCGAGATTCAGCTTGCATTGCCTGAAGCAACTTTGTTCTGCGCTGAAACGCTGTTTTCTGACATTTCAGGCTCTAACTTCAAAAATCATGCAAAACACTTCTAACACCTTCAGATATGTTTCTCTGTGTTGCAAAATAGGTTTTATTCATGCACAGACTGCAAATTTAAAGTGGGACCGAGATTCAGCTTGCATTGCCTGAACCAACTTTGTTCTGCGCTGAAACGCTGTTTTCTGACATTTCAGGCTCTAACTTCAAAAATCATGCAAAACACTTCTAACACCTTAAGACATGTTTCTCTGCATTGCAAAGTAGGTTTTATTCATGCATAGACAGCAATTTTAATTTGGGACAGAGTTTCAGCTTGCATTGCTGGAACCAAGTTTGTTCTGCGCTGAAACGCTGTTTTCTGACATTTCAGGCTCTAACTTCAAAAATCATGCAAAACACTTCTAACACCTTCAGATATGTTTCTCTGTGTTGCAAACTAGTTTTTATTCATGCACAGACTGCAAATTTAAAGTGGGACCGAGATTCAGCTTGCATTGCCTGAACCAACTTTGTTCTGCGCTGAAACGCTGTTTTCTGACATTTCAGGCTCTGACTTCAAAAATCATGCAAAACACTTCTAACACCTTCAGATATGTTTCTCTGTGTTGCAAAATAGGTTTTATTCATGAACAGACTGCAATTTTAAAGTGGGACCGAGATTCAGCTTGCATTGCTGGAACCAAATTCGTTCTGCGCTGAAACGCTGTTTTCTGACATTTCAGGGTCTAACTTCAAAAATCATGCAGAACACTTCTAACACCTTCAGATATGTTTCTCTGTGTTGCAAAATAGGTTTTATTCATGCACAGACTGCAAATTTAAAGTGGGACCGAGATTCAGCTTGCATTGCCTGAACCAAGTTTGTTCTGCACTGAAACGTTGTTTTCTGACATTTCAGGGTCTAACTTCAAAAATCATGCAAAACACTTCTAACACCTTCAGATATGTTTCTCTGTGTTGCAAAATAGGTTTTATTCATGCACAGACTGCAAATTTAAAGTGGGACCGAGATTCAGCTTGCATTGCCTGAACCAACTTTGTTCTGCGCTGAAACGCTGTTTTCTGACATTTCAGGCTCTAACTTCAAAAATCATGCAAAACACTTCTAACACCTTAAGACATGTTTCTCTGCATTGCAAAGTAGGTTTTATTCATGCATAGACAGCAATTTTAATTTGGGACAGAGTTTCAGCTTGCATTGCTGGAACCAAGTTTGTTCTGCGCTGAAACGCTGTTTTCTGACATTTCAGGCTCTAACTTCAAAAATCATGCAAAACACTTCTAACACCTTCAGATATGTTTCTCTGTGTTGCAAACTAGTTTTTATTCATGCACAGACTGCAAATTTAAAGTGGGACCGAGATTCAGCTTGCATTGCCTGAACCAACTTTGTTCTGCGCTGAAACGCTGTTTTCTGACATTTCAGGCTCTGACTTCAAAAATCATGCAAAACACTTCTAACACCTTAAGACATGTTTCTCTGCATTGCAAAGTAGGTTTTATTCATGCATAGACAGTAATTTTAATTTGGGACAGAGTTTCAGCTTGCATTGCTTGAAACAAGTTTGTTCTGCGCTGAAACGCTGTTTTATGACATTTCAGGCTCTAACTTCAAAAATCATGCAAAACCCATCTAACACCTTAAGACATGTTTCTCTGCATTGCAAAGTAGGTTTTATTCATGCATAGACAGCAATTTTAATTTGGGACAGAGTTTCAGCTTGCATTGCTTGAAACAAGTTTGTTCTGCACTGAAACGCTGTTTTCTGACATTTCAGGCTCTAACTTCAAAAATCATGCAAAACACTTCTAACACCTTCAGATATGTTTCTCTGTGTTGCAAAATAGGTTTTATTCATGCACAGACTGCAAATTTAAAGTGGGACCGAGATTCAGCTTGCATTGCCTGAACCAACTTTGTTCTGCGCTGAAACGCTGTTTTCTGACATTTCAGGCTCTAACTTCAAAAATCATGCAAAACACTTCTAACACCTTCAGATATGTTTCTCTGTGTTGCAAAATAGGTTTTATTCATGCATAGACTGCAAATTTTAAAGTGGGAACGAGATTCAGCTTGCATTGCCTGAACCAACTTTGTTCTGCGCTGAAACGCTGTTTTCTGACATTTCAGGCTCTGACTTCAAAAATCATGCAGAACACTTCTAACACCTTCAGATATGTTTCTCTGTGTTGCAAAATAGGTTTTATTCATGCACAGACTGCAAATTTAAAGTGGGACCGAGATTCAGCTTGCATTGCCTGAACCAAGTTTGT
Organism: Garra rufa; assembly: GCF_049309525.1. Lineage (NCBI taxonomy): Eukaryota > Metazoa > Chordata > Actinopteri > Cypriniformes > Cyprinidae > Garra > Garra rufa. Next base: position 15,612,611 of record NC_133382.1, read on the forward strand.
TGTGCACTGAAACGTTGTTTTCTGACATTTCAGGGTCTAACTTCAAAAATCATGCAAAACACTTCTAACACCTTCAGATATGTTTCTCTGTGTTGCAAAATAGGTTTTATTCATGCACAGACTGCAAATTTAAAGTGGGACCGAGATTCAGCTTGCATTGCTGGAATCAAGTTTGTTCTGCGCTGAAACGCTGTTTTCTGACATTTCAGGCTCTAACTTCAAAAATCATGCAAAACACTTCTAACACCTTCAGATATGTTTCTCTGTGTTGCAAAGTAGGTTTTATTCATGCATAGACAGCAATTTTAATTTGGGACAGAGTTTCAGCTTGCATTGCTGGAACCAAGTTTGTTCTGCGCTGAAACGCTGTTTTCTGACATTTCAGGCTCTAACTTCAAAAATCATGCAAAACACTTCTAACACCTTAAGACATGTTTCTCTGCATTGCAAAGTAGGTTTTATTCATGCATAGATAGCAATTTTAATTTGGGACCGAGATTCAGCTTGCATTGCTTGAACCAAGTTTGTTCTGCACTGAAACGCTGTTTTCTGACATTTCAGGCTCTAACTTCAAAAATCATGCAGAACACTTCTAACACCTTAAGACATGTTTCTCTGCATTGCAAAGTAGGTTTTATTCATGCATAGACAGCAATTTTAATTTGGGACAGAGTTTCAGCTTGCATTGCTTGAAACAACTTTGTTCTGCACTGAAACGCTGTTTTCTGACATTTCAGGGTCTAACTTCAAAAATCATGCAAAACACTTCTAACACCTTCAGATATGTTTCTCTGTGTTGCAAAATAGGTTTTATTCATGCACAGACTGCAAATTTAAAGTGGGACCGAGATTCAGCTTGCATTGCCTGAACCAAGTTTGTTCTGCGCTGAAACGCCTGTTTTCTGACATTTCAGGCTCTAACTTCAAAAATCATGCAAAACACTTCTAACACCTTAAGACATGTTTCTCTGCATTGCAAAGTAGGTTTTATTCATGCATAGACAGCAATTTTAATTTGGGACAGAGTTTCAGCTTGCATTGCTGGAACCAAGTTTGTTCTGCGCTGAAACGCTGTTTTCTGACATTTCAGGCTCTAACTTCAAAAATCATGCAAAACACTTCTAACACCTTCAGATATGTTTCTCTGTGTTGCAAACTAGTTTTTATTCATGCACAGACTGCAAATTTAAAGTGGGACTGAGATTCAGCTTGCATTGCCTGAACCAACTTTGTTCTGCGCTGAAACGCTGTTTTCTGACATTTCAGGCTCTGACTTCAAAAATCATGCAAAACACTTCTAACACCTTCAGATATGTTTCTCTGTGTTGCAAAATAGGTTTTATTCATGAACAGACTGCAATTTTAAAGTGGGACCGAGATTCAGCTTGCATTGCTGGAACCAAATTCGTTCTGCGCTGAAACGCTGTTTTCTGACATTTCAGGGTCTAACTTCAAAAATCATGCAGAACACTTCTAACACCTTCAGATATGTTTCTCTGTGTTGCAAAATAGGTTTTATTCATGCACAGACTGCAAATTTAAAGTGGGACCGAGATTCAGCTTGCATTGCCTGAACCAAGTTTGTTCTGCACTGAAACGCTGTTTTCTGACATTTCAGGGTCTAACTTCAAAAATCATGCAAAACCCATCTAACACCTTAAGACATGTTTCTCTGCATTGCAAAGTAGGTTTTATTCATGCATAGACAGCAATTTTAATTTGGGACAGAGTTTCAGCTTGCATTGCTTGAAACAAGTTTGTTCTGCACTGAAACACTGTTTTCTGACATTTCAGGCTCTAACTTCAAAAATCATGCAAAACACTTCTAACACCTTCAGATATGTTTCTCTGTGTTGCAAACTAGTTTTTATTCATGCACAGACTGCAAATTTAAAGTGGGACCGAGATTCAGCTTGCATTGCCTGAACCAACTTTGTTCTGCGCTGAAACGCTGTTTTCTGACATTTCAGGCTCTGACTTCAAAAATCATTCAAAACACTTCTAACACCTTCAGATATGTTTCTCTGTGTTGCAAAATAGGTTTTATTCATGAACAGACTGCAATTTTAAAGTGGGACCGAGATTCAGCTTGCATTGCTGGAACCAAATTCGTTCTGCGCTGAAACACTGTTTTCTGACATTTCAGGGTCTAACTTCAAAAATCATGCAGAACACTTCTAACACCTTCAGATATGTTTCTCTGTGTTGCAAAATAGGTTTTATTCATGCACAGACTGCAAATTTAAAGTGGGACCGAGATTCAGCTTGCATTGCCTGAACCAAGTTTGTTCTGCACTGAAACGTTGTTTTCTGACATTTCAGGGTCTAACTTCAAAAATCATGCAAAACACTTCTAACACCTTCAGATATGTTTCTCTGTGTTGCAAAATAGGTTTTATTCATGCACAGACTGCAATTTTAAAGTGGGACCGAGATTCAGCTTGCATTGCCTGAACCAACTTTGTTCTGTGCTGAAACGCTGTTTTCTGACATTTCAGGCTCTAACTTCAAAAATCATGCAAAACACTTCTAACACCTTCAGATATGTTTCTCTGTGTTGCAAAATAGGTTTTATTCATGCACAGACTGCAAATTTAAAGTGGGACCGAGATTCAGCTTGCATTGCCTGAACCAACTTTGTTCTGCGCTGAAACACTGTTTTCTGACATTTCAGGCTCTAACTTCAAAAATCATGCAAAACCCATCTAACACCTTAAGACATGTTTCTCTGCATTGCAAAGTAGGTTTTATTCATGCATAGACAGCAATTTTAATTTGGGACAGAGTTTCAGCTTGCATTGCTTGAAACAAGTTTGTTCTGCACTGAAACGCTGTTTTCTGACATTTCAGGCTCTAACTTCAAAAATCATGCAAAATTCTTCTAACACCTTCAGATATGTTTCTCTGTGTTGCAAAATAGGTTTTATTCATGCACAGACTGCAAATTTAATTTGGGACAGAGTTTCAGCTTGCATTGCTGGAACCAAGTTTGTTCTGCGCTGAAACGCTGTTTTCTGACATTTCAGGCTCTAACTTCAAAAATCATGCAAAACACTTCTAACACCTTCAGATATGTTTCTCTGTGTTGCAAACTAGTTTTTATTCATGCACAGACTGCAAATTTAAAGTGGGACTGAGATTCAGCTTGCATTGCCTGAACCAACTTTGTTCTGCGCTGAAACGCTGTTTTCTGACATTTCAGGCTCTGACTTCAAAAATCATGCAAAACACTTCTAACACCTTCAGATATGTTTCTCTGTGTTGCAAAATAGGTTTTATTCATGAACAGACTGCAATTTTAAAGTGGGACCGAGATTCAGCTTGCATTGCTGGAACCAAATTCGTTCTGCGCTGAAACGCTGTTTTCTGACATTTCAGGGTCTAACTTCAAAAATCATGCAGAACACTTCTAAAACCTTCAGATATGTTTCTCTGTGTTGCAAAATAGGTTTTATTCATGCACAGACTGCAAATTTAAAGTGGGACCGAGATTCAGCTTGCATTGCCTGAACCAACTTTGTTCTGCGCTGAAACGCTGTTTTCTGACATTTCAGGCTCTAACTTCAAAAATCATGCAAAACACTTCTAACACCTTCAGATATGTTTCTCTGTGTTGCAAAATAGGTTTTATTCATGCACAGACTGCAAATTTAAAGTGGGACCGAGATTCAGCTTGCATTGCCTGAACCAACTTTGTTCTGCGCTGAAACGCTGTTTTCTGACATTTCAGGCTCTAACTTCAAAAATCATGCAAAACACTTCTAACACCTTAAGACATGTTTCTCTGCATTGCAAAGTAGGTTTTATTCATGCATAGACAGCAATTTTAATTTGGGACAGAGTTTCAGCTTGCATTGCTGGAACCAAGTTTGTTCTGCGCTGAAACGCTGTTTTCTGACATTTCAGGCTCTAACTTCAAAAATCATGCAAAACACTTCTAACACCTTCAGATATGTTTCTCTGTGTTGCAAACTAGTTTTTATTCATGCACAGACTGCAAATTTAAAGTGGGACTGAGATTCAGCTTGCATTGCCTGAACCAACTTTGTTCTGCGCTGAAACGCTGTTTTCTGACATTTCAGGCTCTGACTTCAAAAATCATGCAAAACACTTCTAACACCTTCAGATATGTTTCTCTGTGTTGCAAAATAGGTTTTATTCATGAACAGACTGCAATTTTAAAGTGGGACCGAGATTCAGCTTGCATTGCTGGAACCAAATTCGTTCTGCGCTGAAACGCTGTTTTCTGACATTTCAGGGTCTAACTTCAAAAATCATGCAGAACACTTCTAACACCTTCAGATATGTTTCTCTGTGTTGCAAAATAGGTTTTATTCATGCACAGACTGCAAATTTAAAGTGGGACCGAGATTCAGCTTGCATTGCCTGAACCAAGTTTGTTCTGCACTGAAACGCTGTTTTCTGACATTTCAGGGTCTAACTTCAAAAATCATGCAAAACACTTCTAACACCTTCAGATATGTTTCTCTGTGTTGCAAAATAGGTTTTATTCATGCACAGACTGCAAATTTAAAGTGGGACCGAGATTCAGCTTGCATTGCCTGAACCAACTTTGTTCTGCGCTGAAACGCTGTTTTCTGACATTTCAGGCTCTAACTTCAAAAATCATGCAAAACACTTCTAACACCTTCAGATATGTTTCTCTGTGTTGCAAAATAGGTTTTATTCATGCACAGACTGCAAATTTAAAGTGGGACCGAGATTCAGCTTGCATTGCCTGAACCAACTTTGTTCTGCGCTGAAACGCTGTTTTCTGACATTTCAGGCTCTAACTTCAAAAATCATGCAAAACACTTCTAACACCTTAAGACATGTTTCTCTGCATTGCAAAGTTGGTTTTATTCATGCATAGACAGCAATTTTAATTTGGGACAGAGTTTCAGCTTGCATTGCTGGAACCAAGTTTGTTCTGCGCTGAAACGCTGTTTTCTGACATTTCAGGCTCTAACTTCAAAAATCATGCAAAACACTTCTAACACCTTCAGATATGTTTCTCTGTGTTGCAAACTAGTTTTTATTCATGCACAGACTGCAAATTTAAAGTGGGACCGAGATTCAGCTTGCATTGCCTGAACCAACTTTGTTCTGCGCTGAAACACTGTTTTCTGACATTTTAGGCTCTGACTTCAAAAATCATGCAAAACACTTCTAACACCTTCAGATATGTTTCTCTGTGTTGCAAAATAGGTTTTATTCATGAACAGACTGCAATTTTAAAGTGGGACCGAGATTCAGCTTGCATTGCTGGAACCAAATTCGTTCTGCGCTGAAACGCTGTTTTCTGACATTTCAGGGTCTAACTTCAAAAATCATGCAGAACACTTCTAACACCTTCAGATATGTTTCTCTGTGTTGCAAAATAGGTTTTATTCATGCACAGACTGCAAATTTAAAGTGGGACCGAGATTCAGCTTGCATTGCCTGAACCAAGTTTGTTCTGCACTGAAACGCTGTTTTCTGACATTTCAGGGTCTAACTTCAAAAATCATGCAAAACACTTCTAACACCTTCAGATATGTTTCTCTGTGTTGCAAAATAGGTTTTATTCATGCACAGACTGCAAATTTAAAGTGGGACCGAGATTCAGCTTGCATTGCCTGAACCAACTTTGTTCTGCGCTGAAACGTTGTTTTCTGACATTTCAGGCTCTAACTTCAAAAATCATGCAAAACACTTCTAACACCTTCAGATATGTTTCTCTGTGTTGCAAAATAGGTTTTATTCATGCACAGACTGCAAATTTAAAGTGGGACCGAGATTCAGCTTGCATTGCCTGAACCAACTTTGTTCTGCGCTGAAACGCTGTTTTCTGACATTTCAGGCTCTAACTTCAAAAATCATGCAAAACCCATCTAACACCTTAAGACATGTTTCTCTGCATTGCAAAGTAGGTTTTATTCATGCATAGACAGCAATTTTAATTTGGGACAGAGTTTCAGCTTGCATTGCTTGAAACAAGTTTGTTCTGCACTAAAACACTGTTTTCTGACATTTCAGGCTCTAACTTCAAAAATCATGCAAAACACTTCTAACACCTTCAGATATGTTTCTCTGTGTTGCAAACTAGTTTTTATTCATGCACAGACTGCAAATTTAAAGTGGGACCGAGATTCAGCTTGCATTGCCTGAACCAACTTTGTTCTGCGCTGAAACGCTGTTTTCTGACATTTCAGGCTCTGACTTCAAAAATCATTCAAAACACTTCTAACACCTTCAGATATGTTTCTCTGTGTTGCAAAATAGGTTTTATTCATGAACAGACTGCAATTTTAAAGTGGGACCGAGATTCAGCTTGCATTGCTGGAACCAAATTCGTTCTGCGCTGAAACGCTGTTTTCTGACATTTCAGGGTCTAACTTCAAAAATCATGCAGAACACTTCTAACACCTTCAGATATGTTTCTCTGTGTTGCAAAATAGGTTTTATTCATGCACAGACTGCAAATTTAAAGTGGGACCGAGATTCAGCTTGCATTGCCTGAACCAAGTTTGTTCTGCACTGAAACGCTGTTTTCTGACATTTCAGGGTCTAACTTCAAAAATCATGCAAAACACTTCTAACACCTTCAGATATGTTTCTCTGTGTTGCAAAATAGGTTTTATTCATGCACAGACTGCAAATTTAAAGTGGGACCGAGATTCAGCTTGCATTGCCTGAACCAACTTTGTTCTGCGCTGAAACGCTGTTTTCTGACATTTCAGGCTCTAACTTCAAAAATCATGCAAAACCCATCTAACACCTTAAGACATGTTTCTCTGCATTGCAAAGTAGGTTTTATTCATGCATAGACAGCAATTTTAATTTGGGACAGAGTTTCAGCTTGCATTGCTTGAAACAAGTTTGTTCTGCACTGAAACGCTGTTTTCTGACATTTCAGGCTCTAACTTCAAAAATCATGCAAAATTCTTCTAACACCTTCAGATATGTTTCTCTGTGTTGCAAAGTAGGTTTTATTCATGCATAGACAGCAATTTTAATTTGGGACAGAGTTTCAGCTTGCATAGCTGGAATCAAATTTGTTCTGCGCTGAAACGCTGTTTTCTGACATTTCAGGCTCTAACTTCAAAAATCATGCAAAACACTTCTAACACCTTCAGATATGTTTCTCTGTGTTGCAAAATAGGTTTTATTCATGCACAGACTGCAAATTTAAAGTGGGACCGAGATTCAGCTTGCATTGCCTGAACCAAGTTTTTTCTGCGCTGAAACGCTGTTTTCTGACATTTCAGGCTCTAACTTCAAAAATCTTGCAAAACCCATCTAACACCTTAAAACATGTTTCTCTGCATTGCAAAGTAGGTTTTATTCATGCATAGACAGCAATTTTAATTTGGGACAGAGTTTCAGCTTGCATTGCTTGAAACAAGTTTGTTCTGCACTGAAACGCTGTTTTCTGACATTTCAGGCTCTAACTTCAAAAATCATGCAAAACACTTCTAACACCTTCAGATATGTTTCTCTGTGTTGCAAAATAGGTTTTATTCATGCATAGACTGCAAATTTTAAAGTGGGACCGAGATTCAGCTTGCATTGCCTGAACCAACTTTGTTCTGCGCTGAAACGCTGTTTTCTGACATTTCAGGCTCTAACTTCAAAAATCATGCAAAACACTTCTAACACCTTCAGATATGTTTCTCTGCATTGCAAAATAGGTTTTATTCATGCATAGACAGCAATTTTAATTTGGGACAGAGTTTCAGCTTGCATTGCTTGAAACAAGTTTGTTCTGCACTGAAACGCTGTTTTCTGACATTTCAGGGTCTAACTTCAAAAATCATGCAAAACACTTCTAACACCTTCAGATATGTTTCTCTGTGTTGCAAAATAGGTTTTATTCATGCACAGACTGCAAATTTAAAGTGGGACCGAGATTCAGCTTGCATTGCTTAAACCAAGTTTGTTCTGCGCTGAAACGCTGTTTTCTGACATTTCAGGCTCTAACTTCAAAAATCATGCAAAACACTTCTAACACCTTAAGACATGTTTCTCTGCATTGCAAAGTAGGTTTTATTCATGCATAGACAGCAATTTTAATTTGGGACAGAGTTTCAGCTTGCATTGCTTGAAACAAGTTTGTTCTGCACTGAAACGCTGTTTTCTGACATTTCAGGCTCTAACTTCAAAAATCATGCAAAACACTTCTAACACCTTCAGATATGTTTCTCTGTGTTGCAAAATAGGTTTTATTCATGCATAGACTGCAAATTTTAAAGTGGGACCGAGATTCAGCTTGCATTGCCTGAACCAACTTTGTTCTGCGCTGAAACGCTGTTTTCTGACATTTCAGGGTCTAACTTCAAAAATCATGCAAAACACTTCTAACACCTTCAGATATGTTTCTCTGTGTTGCAAAATAGGTTTTATTCATGCACAGACTGCAAATTTAAAGTGGGACCGAGATTCAGCTTGCATTGCTTGAACCAAGTTTGTTCAGCGCTGAAACGCTGTTTTCTGACATTTCAGGCTCTAACTTCAAAAATCATGCAAAACACTTCTAACACCTTCAGATATGTTTCTCTGTGTTTCAAAATAGGTTTTATTCATGCATAGACAGCAATTTTAATTTGGGACAGAGTTTCAGCTTGCATTGCTTGAAACAAGTTTGTTCTGCACTGAAACGCTGTTTTCTGACATTTCAGGCTCTAACTTCAAAAATCATGCAAAACACTTCTAACACCTTCAGATATGTTTCTCTGTGTTGCAAAATAGGTTTTATTCATGAACAGACTGCAATTTTAAAGTGGGACCGAGATTCAGCTTGCATTGCTGGAACCAAATTCGTTCTGCGCTGAAACGCTGTTTTCTGACATTTCAGGGTCTAACTTCAAAAATCATGCAAAACACTTCTAACACCTTCAGATATGTTTCTCTGTGTTGCAAAATAGGTTTTATTCATGCACAGACTGCAAATTTAAAGTGGGACCGAGATTCAGCTTGCATTGCTTGAACCAAGTTTGTTCTGCACTGAAACGCTGTTTTCTGACATTTCAGGCTCTAACTTCAAAAATCATGCAGAACACTTCTAACACCTTAAGACATGTTTCTCTGCATTGCAAAGTAGGTTTTATTCATGCATAGACAGCAATTTTAATTTGGGACAGAGTTTCAGCTTGCATTGCTTGAAACAACTTTGTTCTGCACTGAAACGCTGTTTTCTGACATTTCAGGGTCTAACTTCAAAAATCATGCAAAACACTTCTAACACCTTCAGATATGTTTCTCTGTGTTGCAAAATAGGTTTTATTCATGCACAGACTGCAAATTTAAAGTGGGACCGAGATTCAGCTTGCATTGCTTGAACCAAGTTTGTTCTGCGCTGAAACGCTCTTTTCTGACATTTCAGGCTCTAACTTCAAAAATCATGCAAAACACTTCTAACACCTTCAGATATGTTCCTCTGTGTTGCAAAATAGGTTTCATTCATGCACAGACTGCAAATTTAAAGTGGGACCGAGATTCAGCTTGCATTGCCTGAACCAAGTTTGTTCTGCACTGAAACGCTGTTTTCTGACATTTCAGGGTCTAACTTCAAAAATCATGCAAAACACTTCTAACACCTTCAGATATGTTTCTCTGTGTTGCAAAATAGGTTTTATTCATGCACAGACTGCAAATTTAAAGTGGGACCGAGATTCAGCTTGCATTGCTTGAACCAAGTTTGTTCTGCACTGAAACGCTGTTTTCTGACATTTCAGGCTCTAACTTCAAAAATCATGCAAAACACTTCTAACACCTTAAGACATGTTTCTCTGCATTGCAAAGTAGGTTTTATTCATGCATAGACAGCAATTTTAATTTGGGACAGAGTTTCAGCTTGCATTGCTGGAACCAAGTTTGTTCTGCGCTGAAACGCTGTTTTCTGACATTTCAGGCTCTAACTTCAAAAATCATGCAAAACACTTCTAACACCTTCAGATATGTTTCTCTGTGTTGCAAACTAGTTTTTATTCATGCACAGACTGCAAATTTAAAGTGGGACTGAGATTCAGCTTGCATTGCCTGAACCAACTTTGTTCTGCGCTGAAGCGCTGTTTTCTGACATTTCAGGCTCTGACTTCAAAAATCATGCAAAACACTTCTAACACCTTCAGATATGTTTCTCTGTGTTGCAAAATAGGTTTTATTCATGAACAGACTGCAATTTTAAAGTGGGACCGAGATTCAGCTTGCATTGCTGGAACCAAATTCGTTCTGCGCTGAAACGCTGTTTTCTGACATTTCAGGGTCTAACTTCAAAAATCATGCAGAACACTTCTAACACCTTCAGATATGTTTCTCTGTGTTGCAAAATAGGTTTTATTCATGCACAGACTGCAAATTTAAAGTGGGACCGAGATTCAGCTTGCATTGCCTGAACCAAGTTTGTTCTGCACTGAAACGCTGTTTTCTGACATTTCAGGGTCTAACTTCAAAAATCATGCAAAACACTTCTAACACCTTCAGATATGTTTCTCTGTGTTGCAAAATAGGTTTTATTCATGCACAGACTGCAAATTTAAAGTGGAACCGAGATTCAGCTTGCATTGCCTGAACCAACTTTGTTCTGCGCTGAAACGCTGTTTTCTGACATTTCAGGCTCTAACTTCAAAAATCATGCAAAACCCATCTAACACCTTAAGACATGTTTCTCTGCATTGCAAAGTAGGTTTTATTCATGCATAGACAGCAATTTTAATTTGGGACAGAGTTTCAGCTTGCATTGCTTGAAACAAGTTTGTTCTGCACTGAAACGCTGTTTTCTGACATTTCAGGCTCTAACTTCAAAAATCATGCAAAATTCTTCTAACACCTTCAGATATGTTTCTCTGTGTTGCAAAGTAGGTTTTATTCATGCATAGACAGCAATTTTAATTTGGGACAGAGTTTCAGCTTGCATAGCTGGAATCAAATTTGTTCTGCGCTGAAACGCTGTTTTCTGACATTTCAGGCTCTAACTTCAAAAATCATGCAAAACACTTCTAACACCTTCAGATATGTTTATCTGTGTTGCAAAATAGGTTTTATTCATGCACAGACTGCAAATTTAAAGTGGGACCGAGATTCAGCTTGCATTGCCTGAACCAAGTTTGTTCTGCGCTGAAACGCTGTTTTCTGACATTTCAGGCTCTAACTTCAAAAATCTTGCAAAACCCATCTAACACCTTAAGACATGTTTCTCTGCATTGCAAAGTAGGTTTTATTCATGCATAGACAGCAATTTTAATTTGGGACAGAGTTTCAGCTTGCATTGCTTGAAACAAGTTTGTTCTGCACTGAAACGCTGTTTTCTGACATTTCAGGCTCTAACTTCAAAAATCATGCAAAACACTTCTAACACCTTCAGATATGTTTCTCTGTGTTGCAAAATAGGTTTTATTCATGCATAGACTGCAAATTTTAAAGTGGGACCGAGATTCAGCTTGCATTGCCTGAACCAACTTTGTTCTGCGCTGAAACGCTGTTTTCTGACATTTCAGGCTCTAACTTCAAAAATCATGCAAAACACTTCTAACACCTTCAGATATGTTTCTCTGCATTGCAAAATAGGTTTTATTCATGCATAGACAGCAATTTTAATTTGGGACAGAGTTTCAGCTTGCATTGCTTGAAACAAGTTTGTTCTGCACTGAAACGCTGTTTTCTGACATTTCAGGGTCTAACTTCAAAAATCATGCAAAACACTTCTAACACCTTCAGATATGTTTCTCTGTGTTGCAAAATAGGTTTTATTCATGCACAGACTGCAAATTTAAAGTGGGACCGAGATTCAGCTTGCATTGCTTAAACCAAGTTTGTTCTGCGCTGAAACGCTGTTTTCTGACATTTCAGGCTCTAACTTCAAAAATCATGCAAAACACTTCTAACACCTTAAGACATGTTTCTCTGCATTGCAAAGTAGGTTTTATTCATGCATAGACAGCAATTTTAATTTGGGACAGAGTTTCAGCTTGCATTGCTTGAAACAAGTTTGTTCTGCACTGAAACGCTGTTTTCTGACATTTCAGGCTCTAACTTCAAAAATCATGCAAAACACTTCTAACACCTTCAGATATGTTTCTCTGTGTTGCAAAATAGGTTTTATTCATGCATAGACTGCAAATTTTAAAGTGGGACCGAGATTCAGCTTGCATTGCCTGAACCAACTTTGTTCTGCGCTGAAACGCTGTTTTCTGACATTTCAGGCTCTAACTTCAAAAATCATGAAAAACACTTCTAACACCTTAAGACATGTTTCCCTGCATTGCAAAATAGGTTTTATTCATGCATAGACAGCAATTTTAATTTGGGACAGAGTTTCAGCTTGCATTGCTTGAAACAAGTTTGTTCTGCACTGAAACGCTGTTTTCTGACATTTCAGGGTCTAACTTCAAAAATCATGCAAAACACTTCTAACACCTTCAGATATGTTTCTCTGTGTTGCAAAATAGGTTTTATTCATGCACAGACTGCAAATTTAAAGTGGGACCGAGATTCAGCTTGCATTGCTTGAACCAAGTTTGTTCTGCGCTGAAACGCTGTTTTCTGACATTTCAGGCTCTAACTTCAAAAATCATGCAAAACACTTCTAACACCTTCAGATATGTTTCTCTGTGTTTCAAAATAGGTTTTATTCATGCATAGACAGCAATTTTAATTTGGGACAGAGTTTCAGCTTGCATTGCTTGAAACAAGTTTGTTCTGCACTGAAACGCTGTTTTCTGACATTTCAGGCTCTAACTTCAAAAATCATGCAAAACACTTCTAACACCTTCAGATATGTTTCTCTGTGTTGCAAAATAGGTTTTATTCATGAACAGACTGCAATTTTAAAGTGGGACCGAGATTCAGCTTGCATTGCTGGAACCAAATTCGTTCTGCGCTGAAACGCTGTTTTCTGACATTTCAGGGTCTAACTTCAAAAATCATGCAAAACACTTCTAACACCTTCAGATATGTTTCTCTGTGTTGCAAAATAGGTTTTATTCATGCACAGACTGCAAATTTAAAGTGGGACCGAGATTCAGCTTGCATTGCTTGAACCAAGTTTGTTCTGCACTGAAACGCTGTTTTCTGACATTTCAGGCTCTAACTTCAAAAATCATGCAGAACACTTCTAACACCTTAAGACATGTTTCTCTGCATTGCAAAGTAGGTTTTATTCATGCATAGACAGCAATTTTAATTTGGGACAGAGTTTCAGCTTGCATTGCTTGAAACAACTTTGTTCTGCACTGAAACGCTGTTTTCTGACATTTCAGGGTCTAACTTCAAAAATCATGCAAAACACTTCTAACACCTTCAGATATGTTTCTCTGTGTTGCAAAATAGGTTTTATTCATGCACAGACTGCAAATTTAAAGTGGGACCGAGATTCAGCTTGCATTGCTTGAACCAAGTTTGTTCTGCGCTGAAACGCTCTTTTCTGACATTTCAGGCTCTAACTTCAAAAATCATGCAAAACACTTCTAACACCTTCAGATATGTTCCTCTGTGTTGCAAAATAGGTTTCATTCATGCACAGACTGCAAATTTAAAGTGGGACCGAGATTCAGCTTGCATTGCCTGAACCAAGTTTGTTCTGCACTGAAACGCTGTTTTCTGACATTTCAGGGTCTAACTTCAAAAATCATGCAAAACACTTCTAACACCTTCAGATATGTTTCTCTGTGTTGCAAAATAGGTTTTATTCATGCACAGACTGCAAATTTAAAGTGGGACCGAGATTCAGCTTGCATTGCTTGAACCAAGTTTGTTCTGCACTGAAACGCTGTTTTCTGACATTTCAGGCTCTAACTTCAAAAATCATGCAAAACACTTCTAACACCTTCAGATATGTTTCTCTGTGTTGCAAAATAGGTTTTATTCATGCACAGACTGCAAATTTAAAGTGGGACCGAGATTCAGCTTGCATTGCCTGAACCAAGTTTGTTCTGCGCTGAAACGCTGTTTTCTGACATTTCAGGCTCTAACTTCAAAAATCATGCAAAACACTTCTAACACCTTAAGACATGTTTCTCTGCATTGCAAAGTAGGTTTTATTCATGCATAGACAGCAATTTTAATTTGGGACAGAGTTTCAGCTTGCATTGCTGGAACCAAGTTTGTTCTGCGCTGAAACGCTGTTTTCTGACATTTCAGGCTCTAACTTCAAAAATCATGCAAAACACTTCTAACACCTTCAGATATGTTTCTCTGTGTTGCAAAATAGGTTTTATTCATGCATAGACTGCAAATTTTAAAGTGGGACCGAGATTCAGCTTGCATTGCCTGAACCAACTTTGTTCTGCGCTGAAACGCTGTTTTCTGACATTTCAGGCTCTGACTTCAAAAATCATTCAAAACACTTCTAACACCTTCAGATATGTTTCTCTGTGTTGCAAAATAGGTTTTATTCATGAACAGACTGCAATTTTAAAGTGGGACCGAGATTCAGCTTGCATTGCTGGAACCAAATTCGTTCTGCGCTGAAACACTGTTTTCTGACATTTCAGGGTCTAACTTCAAAAATCATGCAGAACACTTCTAACACCTTCAGATATGTTTCTCTGTGTTGCAAAATAGGTTTTATTCATGCACAGACTGCAAATTTAAAGTGGGACCGAGATTCAGCTTGCATTGCCTGAACCAAGTTTGTTCTGCACTGAAACGTTGTTTTCTGACATTTCAGGGTCTAACTTCAAAAATCATGCAAAGCACTTCTAACACCTTCAGATATGTTTCTCTGTGTTGCAAAATAGGTTTTATTCATGCACAGACTGCAAATTTAAAGTGGGACCGAGATTCAGCTTGCATTGCCTGAACCAACTTTGTTCTGCGCTGAAACGCTGTTTTCTGACATTTCAGGCTCTAACTTCAAAAATCATGCAAAACACTTCTAACACCTTCAGATATGTTTCTCTGTGTTGCAAAATAGGTTTTATTCATGCACAGACTGCAAATTTAAAGTGGGACCGAGATTCAGCTTGCATTGCTTGAACCAAATTTGTTCTGCGCTGAAACGCTGTTTTCTGACATTTCAGGCTCTAACTTCAAAAATCATGCAAAACACTTCTAACACCTTAAGACATGTTTCTCTGCATTGCAAAGTAGGTTTTATTCATGCATAGACAGCAATTTTAATTTGGGACAGAGTTTCAGCTTGCATTGCTGGAACCAAGTTTGTTCTGCGCTGAAACGCTGTTTTCTGACATTTCAGGCTCTAACTTCAAAAATCATGCAAAACACTTCTAACACCTTCAGATATGTTTCTCTGTGTTGCAAACTAGTTTTTATTCATGCACAGACTGCAAATTTAAAGTGGGACCGAGATTCAGCTTGCATTGCCTGAACCAACTTTGTTCTGCGCTGAAACGCTGTTTTCTGACATTTCAGGCTCTGACTTCAAAAATCATGCAAAACACTTCTAACACCTTAAGACATGTTTCTCTGCATTGCAAAGTAGGTTTTATTCATGCATAGACAGTAATTTTAATTTGGGACAGAGTTTCAGCTTGCATTGCTTGAAACAAGTTTGTTCTGCGCTGAAACGCTGTTTTCTGACATTTCAGGCTCTAACTTCAAAAATCATGCAAACCCCATCTAACACCTTAAGACATGTTTCTCTGCATTGCAAAGTAGGTTTTATTCATGCATAGACAGCAATTTTAATTTGGGACAGAGTTTCAGCTTGCATTGCTTGAAACAAGTTTGTTCTGCACTGAAACGCTGTTTTCTGACATTTCAGGCTCTAACTTCAAAAATCATGCAAAACACTTCTAACACCTTAAGACATGTTTCTCTGCATTGCAAAGTAGGTTTTATTCATGCATAGACAGCAATTTTAATTTGGGACAGAGTTTCAGCTTGCATTGCTTGAAACAAGTTTGTTCTGCACTGAAACACTGTTTTCTGACATTTCAGGCTCTAACTTCAAAAATCATGCAAAATTCTTCTAACACCTTCAGATATGTTTCTCTGTGTTGCAAAATAGGTTTTATTCATGCACAGACTGCAAATTTAATTTGGGACAGAGTTTCAGCTTGCATTGCCTGAACCAACTTTGTTCTGCGCTGAAACGCTGTTTTCTGACATTTCAGGCTCTGACTTCAAAAATCATGCAAAACACTTCTAACACCTTCAGATATGTTTCTCTGTGTTGCAAAATAGGTTTTATTCATGAACAGACTGCAATTTTAAAGTGGGACCGAGATTCAGCTTGCATTGCTGGAACCAAATTCGTTCTGCGCTGAAACACTGTTTTCTGACATTTCAGGGTCTAACTTCAAAAATCATGCAGAACACTTCTAACACCTTCAGATATGTTTCTCTGTGTTGCAAAATAGGTTTTATTCATGCACAGACTGCAAATTTAAAGTGGGACCGAGAATCAGCTTGCATTGCCTGAACCAAGTTTGTTCTGCACTGAAATGCTGTTTTCTGACATTTCAGGGTCTAACTTCAAAAATCATGCAAAACACTTCTAACACCTTCAGATATGTTTCTCTGTGTTGCAAAATAGGTTTTATTCATGCACAGACTGCAAATTTAAAGTGGGACCGAGATTCAGCTTGCATTGCCTGAAGCAACTTTGTTCTGCGCTGAAACGCTGTTTTCTGACATTTCAGGCTCTAACTTCAAAAATCATGCAAAACACTTCTAACACCTTCAGATATGTTTCTCTGTGTTGCAAAATAGGTTTTATTCATGCACAGACTGCAAATTTAAAGTGGGACCGAGATTCAGCTTGCATTGCCTGAACCAACTTTGTTCTGCGCTGAAACGCTGTTTTCTGACATTTCAGGCTCTAACTTCAAAAATCATGCAAAACACTTCTAACACCTTAAGACATGTTTCTCTGCATTGCAAAGTAGGTTTTATTCATGCATAGACAGCAATTTTAATTTGGGACAGAGTTTCAGCTTGCATTGCTTGAAACAACTTTGTTCTGCACTGAAACGCTGTTTTCTGACATTTCAGGGTCTAACTTCAAAAATCATGCAAAACACTTCTAACACCTTCAGATATGTTTCTCTGTGTTGCAAAATAGGTTTTATTCATGCACAGACTGCAAATTTAAAGTGGGACCGAGATTCAGCTTGCATTGCTTGAACCAAGTTTGTTCTGCGCTGAAACGCTCTTTTCTGACATTTCAGGCTCTAACTTCAAAAATCATGCAAAACACTTCTAACACCTTCAGATATGTTCCTCTGTGTTGCAAAATAGGTTTCATTCATGCACAGACTGCAAATTTAAAGTGGGACCGAGATTCAGCTTGCATTGCCTGAACCAAGTTTGTTCTGCACTGAAACGCTGTTTTCTGACATTTCAGGGTCTAACTTCAAAAATCATGCAAAACACTTCTAACACCTTCAGATATGTTTCTCTGTGTTGCAAAATAGGTTTTATTCATGCACAGACTGCAAATTTAAAGTGGGACCGAGATTCAGCTTGCATTGCTTGAACCAAGTTTGTTCTGCACTGAAACGCTGTTTTCTGACATTTCAGGCTCTAACTTCAAAAATCATGCAAAACACTTCTAACACCTTCAGATATGTTTCTCTGTGTTGCAAAATAGGTTTTATTCATGCACAGACTGCAAATTTAAAGTGGGACCGAGATTCAGCTTGCATTGCCTGAACCAAGTTTGTTCTGCGCTGAAACGCTGTTTTCTGACATTTCAGGCTCTAACTTCAAAAATCATGCAAAACACTTCTAACACCTTAAGACATGTTTCTCTGCATTGCAAAGTAGGTTTTATTCATGCATAGACAGCAATTTTAATTTGGGACAGAGTTTCAGCTTGCATTGCTGGAACCAAGTTTGTTCTGCGCTGAAACGCTGTTTTCTGACATTTCAGGCTCTAACTTCAAAAATCATGCAAAACACTTCTAACACCTTCAGATATGTTTCTCTGTGTTGCAAACTAGTTTTTATTCATGCACAGACTGCAAATTTAAAGTGGGACTGAGATTCAGCTTGCATTGCCTGAACCAACTTTGTTCTGCGCTGAAGCACTGTTTTCTGACATTTCAGGCTCTGACTTCAAAAATCATGCAAAACACTTCTAACACCTTCAGATATGTTTCTCTGTGTTGCAAAATAGGTTTTATTCATGAACAGACTGCAATTTTAAAGTGGGACCGAGATTCAGCTTGCATTGCTGGAACCAAATTCGTTCTGCGCTGAAACGCTGTTTTCTGACATTTCAGGGTCTAACTTCAAAAATCATGCAGAACACTTCTAACACCTTCAGATATGTTTCTCTGTGTTGCAAAATAGGTTTTATTCATGCACAGACTGCAAATTTAAAGTGGGACCGAGATTCAGCTTGCATTGCCTGAACCAAGTTTGTTCTGCACTGAAACGCTGTTTTCTGACATTTCAGGGTCTAACTTCAAAAATCATGCAAAACACTTCTAACACCTTCAGATATGTTTCTCTGTGTTGCAAAATAGGTTTTATTCATGCACAGACTGCAAATTTAAAGTGGGACCGAGATTCAGCTTGCATTGCCTGAACCAACTTTGTTCTGCGCTGAAACGCTGTTTTCTGACATTTCAGGCTCTAACTTCAAAAATCATGCAAAACCCATCTAACACCTTAAGACATGTTTCTCTGCATTGCAAAGTAGGTTTTATTCATGCATAGACAGCAATTTTAATTTGGGACAGAGTTTCAGCTTGCATTGCTTGAAACAAGTTTGTTCTGCACTGAAACGCTGTTTTCTGACATTTCAGGCTCTAACTTCAAAAATCATGCAAAATTCTTCTAACACCTTCAGATATGTTTCTCTGTGTTGCAAAGTAGGTTTTATTCATGCATAGACAGCAATTTTAATTTGGGACAGAGTTTCAGCTTGCATAGCTGGAATCAAATTTGTTCTGCGCTGAAACGCTGTTTTCTGACATTTCAGGCTCTGACTTCAAAAATCATGCAAAACACTTCTAACACCTTCAGATATGTTTCTCTGTGTTGCAAAATAGGTTTTATTCATGCACAGACTGCAAATTTAAAGTGGGACCGAGATTCAGCTTGCATTGCCTGAACCAAGTTTGTTCTGCGCTGAAACGCTGTTTTCTGACATTTCAGGCTCTAACTTCAAAAATCTTGCAAAACCCATCTAACACCTTAAGACATGTTTCTCTGCATTGCAAAGTAGGTTTTATTCATGCATAGACAGCAATTTTAATTTGGGACAGAGTTTCAGCTTGCATTGCTTGAAACAAGTTTGTTCTGCACTGAAACGCTGTTTTCTGACATTTCAGGCTCTAACTTCAAAAATCATGCAAAACACTTCTAACACCTTCAGATATGTTTCTCTGTGTTGCAAAATAGGTTTTATTCATGCATAGACTGCAAATTTTAAAGTGGGACCGAGATTCAGCTTGCATTGCCTGAACCAACTTTGTTCTGCGCTGAAACGCTGTTTTCTGACATTTCAGGCTCTAACTTCAAAAATCATGCAAAACACTTCTAACACCTTCAGATATGTTTCTCTGCATTGCAAAATAGGTTTTATTCATGCATAGACAGCAATTTTAATTTGGGACAGAGTTTCAGCTTGCATTGCTTGAAACAAGTTTGTTCTGCACTGAAAAGCTGTTTTCTGACATTTCAGGGTCTAACTTCAAAAATCATGCAAAACACTTCTAACACCTTCAGATATGTTTCTCTGTGTTGCAAAATAGGTTTTATTCATGCACAGACTGCAAATTTAAAGTGGGACCGAGATTCAGCTTGCATTGCTTAAACCAAGTTTGTTCTGCGCTGAAACGCTGTTTTCTGACATTTCAGGCTCTAACTTCAAAAATCATGCAAAACACTTCTAACACCTTAAGACATGTTTCTCTGCATTGCAAAGTAGGTTTTATTCATGCATAGACAGCAATTTTAATTTGGGACAGAGTTTCAGCTTGCATTGCTTGAAACAAGTTTGTTCTGCACTGAAACGCTGTTTTCTGACATTTCAGGCTCTAACTTCAAAAATCATGCAAAACACTTCTAACACCTTCAGATATGTTTCTCTGTGTTGCAAAATAGGTTTTATTCATGCATAGACTGCAAATTTTAAAGTGGGACCGAGATTCAGCTTGCATTGCCTGAACCAACTTTGTTCTGCGCTGAAACGCTGTTTTCTGACATTTCAGGCTCTAACTTCAAAAATCATGAAAAACACTTCTAACACCTTAAGACATGTTTCCCTGCATTGCAAAATAGGTTTTATTAATGCATAGACAGCAATTTTAATTTGGGACAGAGTTTCAGCTTGCATTGCTTGAAACAAGTTTGTTCTGCACTGAAACGCTGTTTTCTGACATTTCAGGGTCTAACTTCAAAAATCATGCAAAACACTTCTAACACCTTCAGATATGTTTCTCTGTGTTGCAAAATAGGTTTTATTCATGCACAGACTGCAAATTTAAAGTGGGACCGAGATTCAGCTTGCATTGCTTGAACCAAGTTTGTTCTGCGCTGAAACGCTGTTTTCTGACATTTCAGGCTCTAACTTCAAAAATCATGCAAAACACTTCTAACACCTTCAGATATGTTTCTCTGTGTTTCAAAATAGGTTTTATTCATGCATAGACAGCAATTTTAATTTGGGACAGAGTTTCAGCTTGCATTGCTTGAAACAAGTTTGTTCTGCACTGAAACGCTGTTTTCTGACATTTCAGGCTCTAACTTCAAAAATCATGCAAAACACTTCTAACACCTTCAGATATGTTTCTCTGTGTTGCAAAATAGGTTTTATTCATGAACAGACTGCAATTTTAAAGTGGGACCGAGATTCAGCTTGCATTGCTGGAACCAAATTCGTTCTGCGCTGAAACGCTGTTTTCTGACATTTCAGGGTCTAACTTCAAAAATCATGCAAAACACTTCTAACACCTTCAGATATGTTTCTCTGTGTTGCAAAATAGGTTTTATTCATGCACAGACTGCAAATTTAAAGTGGGACCGAGATTCAGCTTGCATTGCTTGAACCAAGTTTGTTCTGCACTGAAACGCTGTTTTCTGACATTTCAGGCTCTAACTTCAAAAATCATGCAGAACACTTCTAACACCTTAAGACATGTTTCTCTGCATTGCAAAGTAGGTTTTATTCATGCATAGACAGCAATTTTAATTTGGGACAGAGTTTCAGCTTGCATTGCTTGAAACAACTTTGTTCTGCACTGAAACGCTGTTTTCTGACATTTCAGGGTCTAACTTCAAAAATCATGCAAAACACTTCTAACACCTTCAGATATGTTTCTCTGTGTTGCAAAATAGGTTTTATTCATGCACAGACTGCAAATTTAAAGTGGGACCGAGATTCAGCTTGCATTGCTTGAACCAAGTTTGTTCTGCGCTGAAACGCTCTTTTCTGACATTTCAGGCTCTAACTTCAAAAATCATGCAAAACACTTCTAACACCTTCAGATATGTTCCTCTGTGTTGCAAAATAGGTTTCATTCATGCACAGACTGCAAATTTAAAGTGGGACCGAGATTCAGCTTGCATTGCCTGAACCAACTTTGTTCTGCGCTGAAACGCTGTTTTCTGACATTTCAGGCTCTAACTTCAAAAATCATGCAAAACACTTCTAACACCTTCAGATATGTTTCTCTGTGTTGCAAAATAGGTTTTATTCATGCATAGACTGCAAATTTTAAAGTGGGAACGAGATTCAGCTTGCATTGCCTGAACCAACTTTGTTCTGCGCTGAAACGCTGTTTTCTGACATTTCAGGCTCTGACTTCAAAAATCATGCAGAACACTTCTAACACCTTCAGATATGTTTCTCTGTGTTGCAAAATAGGTTTTATTCATGCACAGACTACAAATTTAAAGTGGGACCGAGATTCAGCTTGCATTGCCTGAACCAAGTTTGTTCTGCACTGAAACGTTGTTTTCTGACATTTCAGGGTCTAACTTCAAAAATCATGCAAAACACTTCTAACACCTTCAGATATGTTTCTCTGTGTTGCAAAATAGGTTTTATTCATGCACAGACTGCAAATTTAAAGTGGGACCGAGATTCAGCTTGCATTGCTGGAATCAAGTTTGTTCTGCGCTGAAACGCTGTTTTCTGACATTTCAGGCTCTAACTTCAAAAATCATGCAAAACACTTCTAACACCTTCAGATATGTTTCTCTGTGTTGCAAAGTAGGTTTTATTCATGCATAGACAGCAATTTTAATTTGGGACAGAGTTTCAGCTTGCATTGCTGGAACCAAGTTTGTTCTGCGCTGAAACGCTGTTTTCTGACATTTCAGGCTCTAACTTCAAAAATCATGCAAAACACTTCTAACACCTTAAGACATGTTTCTCTGCATTGCAAAGTAGGTTTTATTCATGCATAGATAGCAATTTTAATTTGGGACCGAGATTCAGCTTGCATTGCTTGAACCAAGTTTGTTCTGCACTGAAACGCTGTTTTCTGACATTTCAGGCTCTAACTTCAAAAATCATGCAGAACACTTCTAACACCTTAAGACATGTTTCTCTGCATTGCAAAGTAGGTTTTATTCATGCATAGACAGCAATTTTAATTTGGGACAGAGTTTCAGCTTGCATTGCTTGAAACAACTTTGTTCTGCACTGAAACGCTGTTTTCTGACATTTCAGGGTCTAACTTCAAAAATCATGCAAAACACTTCTAACACCTTCAGATATGTTTCTCTGTGTTGCAAAATAGGTTTTATTCATGCACAGACTGCAAATTTAAAGTGGGACCGAGATTCAGCTTGCATTGCCTGAACCAAGTTTGTTCTGCGCTGAAACGCCTGTTTTCTGACATTTCAGGCTCTAACTTCAAAAATCATGCAAAACACTTCTAACACCTTAAGACATGTTTCTCTGCATTGCAAAGTAGGTTTTATTCATGCATAGACAGCAATTTTAATTTGGGACAGAGTTTCAGCTTGCATTGCTGGAACCAAGTTTGTTCTGCGCTGAAACGCTGTTTTCTGACATTTCAGGCTCTAACTTCAAAAATCATGCAAAACACTTCTAACACCTTCAGATATGTTTCTCTGTGTTGCAAACTAGTTTTTATTCATGCACAGACTGCAAATTTAAAGTGGGACTGAGATTCAGCTTGCATTGCCTGAACCAACTTTGTTCTGCGCTGAAACGCTGTTTTCTGACATTTCAGGCTCTGACTTCAAAAATCATGCAAAACACTTCTAACACCTTCAGATATGTTTCTCTGTGTTGCAAAATAGGTTTTATTCATGAACAGACTGCAATTTTAAAGTGGGACCGAGATTCAGCTTGCATTGCTGGAACCAAATTCGTTCTGCGCTGAAACGCTGTTTTCTGACATTTCAGGGTCTAACTTCAAAAATCATGCAGAACACTTCTAACACCTTCAGATATGTTTCTCTGTGTTGCAAAATAGGTTTTATTCATGCACAGACTGCAAATTTAAAGTGGGACCGAGATTCAGCTTGCATTGCCTGAACCAAGTTTGTTCTGCACTGAAACGCTGTTTTCTGACATTTCAGGGTCTAACTTCAAAAATCATGCAAAACCCATCTAACACCTTAAGACATGTTTCTCTGCATTGCAAAGTAGGTTTTATTCATGCATAGACAGCAATTTTAATTTGGGACAGAGTTTCAGCTTGCATTGCTTGAAACAAGTTTGTTCTGCACTGAAACACTGTTTTCTGACATTTCAGGCTCTAACTTCAAAAATCATGCAAAACACTTCTAACACCTTCAGATATGTTTCTCTGTGTTGCAAAATAGGTTTTATTCATGAACAGACTGCAATTTTAAAGTGGGACCGAGATTCAGCTTGCATTGCTGGAACCAAATTCGTTCTGCGCTGAAACGCTGTTTTCTGACATTTCAGGGTCTAACTTCAAAAATCATGCAGAACACTTCTAAAACCTTCAGATATGTTTCTCTGTGTTGCAAAATAGGTTTTATTCATGCACAGACTGCAAATTTAAAGTGGGACCGAGATTCAGCTTGCATTGCCTGAACCAAGTTTGTTCTGCACTGAAACGCTGTTTTCTGACATTTCAGGGTCTAACTTCAAAAATCATGCAAAACACTTCTAACACCTTCAGATATGTTTCTCTGTGTTGCAAAATAGGTTTTATTCATGCACAGACTGCAAATTTAAAGTGGGACCGAGATTCAGCTTGCATTGCCTGAACCAACTTTGTTCTGCGCTGAAACGCTGTTTTCTGACATTTCAGGCTCTAACTTCAAAAATCATGCAAAACACTTCTAACACCTTCAGATATGTTTCTCTGTGTTGCAAAATAGGTTTTATTCATGCACAGACTGCAAATTTAAAGTGGGACCGAGATTCAGCTTGCATTGCCTGAACCAACTTTGTTCTGCGCTGAAACGCTGTTTTCTGACATTTCAGGCTCTAACTTCAAAAATCATGCAAAACACTTCTAACACCTTAAGACATGTTTCTCTGCATTGCAAAGTAGGTTTTATTCATGCATAGACAGCAATTTTAATTTGGGACAGAGTTTCAGCTTGCATTGCTGGAACCAAGTTTGTTCTGCGCTGAAACGCTGTTTTCTGACATTTCAGGCTCTAACTTCAAAAATCATGCAAAACACTTCTAACACCTTCAGATATGTTTCTCTGTGTTGCAAACTAGTTTTTATTCATGCACAGACTGCAAATTTAAAGTGGGACTGAGATTCAGCTTGCATTGCCTGAACCAACTTTGTTCTGCGCTGAAACGCTGTTTTCTGACATTTCAGGCTCTGACTTCAAAAATCATGCAAAACACTTCTAACACCTTAAGACATGTTTCTCTGCATTGCAAAGTAGGTTTTATTCATGCATAGACAGCAATTTTAATTTGGGACAGAGTTTCAGCTTGCATTGCCTGAACCAACTTTGTTCTGCGCTGAAACGCTGTTTTCTGACATTTCAGGCTCTGACTTCAAAAATCATGCAAAACACTTCTAACACCTTCAGATATGTTTCTCTGTGTTGCAAACTAGTTTTTATTCATGCACAGACTGCAAATTTAAAGTGGGACCGAGATTCAGCTTGCATTGCCTGAACCAACTTTGTTCTGCGCTGAAACGCTGTTTTCTGACATTTCAGGCTCTGACTTCAAAAATCATGCAAAACACTTCTAACACCTTAAGACATGTTTCTCTGCATTGCAAAGTAGGTTTTATTCATGCATAGACAGTAATTTTAATTTGGGACAGAGTTTCAGCTTGCATTGCTTGAAACAAGTTTGTTCTGCGCTGAAACGCTGTTTTCTGACATTTCAGGCTCTAACTTCAAAAATCATGCAAACCCCATCTAACACCTTAAGACATGTTTCTCTGCATTGCAAAGTAGGTTTTATTCATGCATAGACAGCAATTTTAATTTGGGACAGAGTTTCAGCTTGCATTGCTTGAAACAAGTTTGTTCTGCACTGAAACGCTGTTTTCTGACATTTCAGGCTCTAACTTCAAAAATCATGCAAAACACTTCTAACACCTTAAGACATGTTTCTCTGCATTGCAAAGTAGGTTTTATTCATGCATAGACAGCAATTTTAATTTGGGACAGAGTTTCAGCTTGCATTGCTTGAAACAAGTTTGTTCTGCACTGAAACACTGTTTTCTGACATTTCAGGCTCTAACTTCAAAAATCATGCAAAATTCTTCTAACACCTTCAGATATGTTTCTCTGTGTTGCAAAATAGGTTTTATTCATGCACAGACTGCAAATTTAATTTGGGACAGAGTTTCAGCTTGCATTGCCTGAACCAACTTTGTTCTGCGCTGAAACGCTGTTTTCTGACATTTCAGGCTCTGACTTCAAAAATCATGCAAAACACTTCTAACACCTTCAGATATGTTTCTCTGTGTTGCAAAATAGGTTTTATTCATGAACAGACTGCAATTTTAAAGTGGGACCGAGATTCAGCTTGCATTGCTGGAACCAAATTCGTTCTGCGCTGAAACGCTGTTTTCTGACATTTCAGGGTCTAACTTCAAAAATCATGCAGAACACTTCTAACACCTTCAGATATGTTTCTCTGTGTTGCAAAATAGGTTTTATTCATGCACAGACTGCAAATTTAAAGTGGGACCGAGAATCAGCTTGCATTGCCTGAACCAAGTTTGTTCTGCACTGAAATGCTGTTTTCTGACATTTCAGGGTCTAACTTCAAAAATCATGCAAAACACTTCTAACACCTTCAGATATGTTTCTCTGTGTTGCAAAATAGGTTTTATTCATGCACAGACTGCAAATTTAAAGTGGGACCGAGATTCAGCTTGCATTGCCTGAAGCAACTTTGTTCTGCGCTGAAACGCTGTTTTCTGACATTTCAGGCTCTAACTTCAAAAATCATGCAAAACACTTCTAACACCTTAAGACATGTTTCTCTGCATTGCAAAGTAGGTTTTATTCATGCATAGACAGCAATTTTAATTTGGGACAGAGTTTCAGCTTGCATTGCTGGAACCAAGTTTGTTCTGCGCTGAAACGCTGTTTTCTGACATTTCAGGCTCTAACTTCAAAAATCATGCAAAACACTTCTAACACCTTCAGATATGTTTCTCTGTGTTGCAAACTAGTTTTTATTCATGCACAGACTGCAAATTTAAAGTGGGACCGAGATTCAGCTTGCATTGCCTGAACCAACTTTGTTCTGCGCTGAAACGCTGTTTTCTGACATTTCAGGCTCTGACTTCAAAAATCATGCAAAACACTTCTAACACCTTCAGATATGTTTCTCTGTGTTGCAAAATAGGTTTTATTCATGAACAGACTGCAATTTTAAAGTGGGACCGAGATTCAGCTTGCATTGCTGGAACCAAATTCGTTCTGCGCTGAAACGCTGTTTTCTGACATTTCAGGGTCTAACTTCAAAAATCATGCAGAACACTTCTAACACCTTCAGATATGTTTCTCTGTGTTGCAAAATAGGTTTTATTCATGCACAGACTGCAAATTTAAAGTGGGACCGAGATTCAGCTTGCATTGCCTGAACCAAGTTTGTTCTGCACTGAAACGTTGTTTTCTGACATTTCAGGGTCTAACTTCAAAAATCATGCAAAACGCTTCTAACACCTTCAGATATGTTTCTCTGTGTTGCAAAATAGGTTTTATTCATGCACAGACTGCAAATTTAAAGTGGGACCGAGATTCAGCTTGCATTGCCTGAACCAACTTTGTTCTGCGCTGAAACGCTGTTTTCTGACATTTCAGGCTCTAACTTCAAAAATCATGCAAAACACTTCTAACACCTTCAGATATGTTTCTCTGTGTTGCAAAATAGGTTTTATTCATGCACAGACTGCAAATTTAAAGTGGGACCGAGATTCAGCTTGCATTGCTTGAACCAAGTTTGTTCTGCGCTGAAACGCTGTTTTCTGACATTTCAGGCTCTAACTTCAAAAATCATGCAAAACACTTCTAACACCTTAAGACATGTTTCTCTGCATTGCAAAGTAGGTTTTATTCATGCATAGACAGCAATTTTAATTTGGGACAGAGTTTCAGCTTGCATTGCTGGAACCAAGTTTGTTCTGCGCTGAAACGCTGTTTTCTGACATTTCAGGCTCTAACTTCAAAAATCATGCAAAACACTTCTAACACCTTCAGATATGTTTCTCTGTGTTGCAAACTAGTTTTTATTCATGCACAGACTGCAAATTTAAAGTGGGACCGAGATTCAGCTTGCATTGCCTGAACCAACTTTGTTCTGCGCTGAAACGCTGTTTTCTGACATTTCAGGCTCTGACTTCAAAAATCATGCAAAACACTTCTAACACCTTAAGACATGTTTCTCTGCATTGCAAAGTAGGTTTTATTCATGCATAGACAGTAATTTTAATTTGGGACAGAGTTTCAGCTTGCATTGCTTGAAACAAGTTTGTTCTGCGCTGAAACGCTGTTTTCTGACATTTCAGGCTCTAACTTCAAAAATCATGCAAAACCCATCTAACACCTTAAGACATGTTTCTCTGCATTGCAAAGTAGGTTTTATTCATGCATAGACAGCAATTTTAATTTGGGACAGAGTTTCAGCTTGCATTGCTTGAAACAAGTTTGTTCTGCACTGAAACGCTGTTTTCTGACATTTCAGGCTCTAACTTCAAAAATCATGCAAAACACTTCTAACACCTTCAGATATGTTTCTCTGTGTTTCAAAATAGGTTTTATTCATGCACAGACTGCAAATTTAAAGTGGGACCGAGATTCAGCTTGCATTGCTTGAACCAAGTTTGTTCTGCACTGAAACGCTGTTTTCTGACATTTCAGGGTCTAACTTCAAAAATCATGCAAAACACTTCTAACACCTTCAGATATGTTTCTCTGTGTTGCAAAATAGGTTTTATTCATGCACAGACTGCAAATTTAAAGTGGGACCGAGATTCAGCTTGCATTGCTTGAACCAAGTTTGTTCTGCACTGAAACGCTGTTTTCTGACATTTCAGGCTCTAACTTCAAAAATCATGCAAAACACTTCTAACACCTTCAGATATGTTTCTCTGTGTTGCAAAATAGGTTTTATTCATGCACAGACTGCAAATTTAAAGTGGGACCGAGATTCAGCTTGCATTGCTTGAACCAAGTTTGTTCTGCACTGAAACGCTGTTTTCTGACATTTCAGGCTCTAACTTCAAAAATCATGCAAAACACTTCTAACACCTTCAGATATGTTTCTCTGTGTTGCAAAATAGGTTTTATTCATGCACAGACTGCAAATTTAAAGTGGGACCGAGATTCAGCTTGCATTGCCTGAACCAACTTTGTTCTGCGCTGAAACGCTGTTTTCTGACATTTCAGGCTCTAACTTCAAAAATCATGCAAAACACTTCTAACACCTTCAGATATGTTTCTCTGTGTTGCAAAATAGGTTTTATTCATGCATAGACTGCAAATTTTAAAGTGGGAACGAAATTCAGCTTGCATTGCCTGAACCAACTTTGTTCTGCGCTGAAACGCTGTTTTCTGACATTTCAGGCTCTGACTTCAAAAATCATGCAGAACACTTCTAACACCTTCAGATATGTTTCTCTGTGTTGCAAAATAGGTTTTATTCATGCACAGACTACAAATTTAAAGTGGGACCGAGATTCAGCTTGCATTGCCTGAACCAAGTTTGTTCTGCACTGAAACGTTGTTTTCTGACATTTCAGGGTCTAACTTCAAAAATCATGCAAAACACTTCTAACACCTTCAGATATGTTTCTCTGTGTTGCAAAATAGGTTTTATTCATGCACAGACTGCAAATTTAAAGTGGGACCGAGATTCAGCTTGCATTGCTGGAATCAAGTTTGTTCTGCGCTGAAACGCTGTTTTCTGACATTTCAGGCTCTAACTTCAAAAATCATGCAAAACACTTCTAACACCTTCAGATATGTTACTCTGTGTTGCAAAGTAGGTTTTATTCATGCATAGACAGCAATTTTAATTTGGGACAGAGTTTCAGCTTGCATTGCTGGAACCAAGTTTGTTCTGCGCTGAAACGCTGTTTTCTGACATTTCAGGCTCTAACTTCAAAAATCATGCAAAACACTTCTAACACCTTAAGACATGTTTCTCTGCATTGCAAAGTAGGTTTTATTCATGCATAGATAGCAATTTTAATTTGGGACCGAGATTCAGCTTGCATTGCTTGAACCAAGTTTGTTCTGCACTGAAACGCTGTTTTCTGACATTTCAGGGTCTAACTTCAAAAATCATGCAAAACACTTCTAACACCTTCAGATATGTTTCTCTGTGTTGCAAAATAGGTTTTATTCATGCACAGACTGCAAATTTAAAGTGGGACCGAGATTCAGCTTGCATTGCCTGAACCAAGTTTGTTCTGCGCTGAAACGCCTGTTTTCTGACATTTCAGGCTCTAACTTCAAAAATCATGCAAAACACTTCTAACACCTTAAGACATGTTTCTCTGCATTGCAAAGTAGGTTTTATTCATGCATAGACAGCAATTTTAATTTGGGACAGAGTTTCAGCTTGCATTGCTGGAACCAAGTTTGTTCTGCGCTGAAACGCTGTTTTCTGACATTTCAGGCTCTAACTTCAAAAATCATGCAAAACACTTCTAACACCTTCAGATATGTTTCTCTGTGTTGCAAACTAGTTTTTATTCATGCACAGACTGCAAATTTAAAGTGGGACTGAGATTCAGCTTGCATTGCCTGAACCAACTTTGTTCTGCGCTGAAACGCTGTTTTCTGACATTTCAGGCTCTGACTTCAAAAATCATGCAAAACACTTCTAACACCTTCAGATATGTTTCTCTGTGTTGCAAAATAGGTTTTATTCATGAACAGACTGCAATTTTAAAGTGGGACCGAGATTCAGCTTGCATTGCTGGAACCAAATTCGTTCTGCGCTGAAACGCTGTTTTCTGACATTTCAGGGTCTAACTTCAAAAATCATGCAGAACACTTCTAACACCTTCAGATATGTTTCTCTGTGTTGCAAAATAGGTTTTATTCATGCACAGACTGCAAATTTAAAGTGGGACCGAGATTCAGCTTGCATTGCCTGAACCAAGTTTGTTCTGCACTGAAACGCTGTTTTCTGACATTTCAGGGTCTAACTTCAAAAATCATGCAAAACCCATCTAACACCTTAAGACATGTTTCTCTGCATTGCAAAGTAGGTTTTATTCATGCATAGACAGCAATTTTAATTTGGGACAGAGTTTCAGCTTGCATTGCTTGAAACAAGTTTGTTCTGCACTGAAACACTGTTTTCTGACATTTCAGGCTCTAACTTCAAAAATCATGCAAAACACTTCTAACACCTTCAGATATGTTTCTCTGTGTTGCAAACTAGTTTTTATTCATGCACAGACTGCAAATTTAAAGTGGGACCGAGATTCAGCTTGCATTGCCTGAACCAACTTTGTTCTGCGCTGAAACGCTGTTTTCTGACATTTCAGGCTCTGACTTCAAAAATCATGCAAAACACTTCTAACACCTTCAGATATGTTTCTCTGTGTTGCAAAATAGGTTTTATTCATGAACAGACTGCAATTTTAAAGTGGGACCGAGATTCAGCTTGCATTGCTGGAACCAAATTCGTTCTGCGCTGAAACGCTGTTTTCTGACATTTCAGGGTCTAACTTCAAAAATCATGCAGAACACTTCTAAAACCTTCAGATATGTTTCTCTGTGTTGCAAAATAGGTTTTATTCATGCATAGACTGCAAATTTTAAAGTGGGAACGAAATTCAGCTTGCATTGCCTGAACCAACTTTGTTCTGCGCTGAAACGCTGTTTTCTGACATTTCAGGCTCTGACTTCAAAAATCATGCAGAACACTTCTAACACCTTCAGATATGTTTCTCTGTGTTGCAAAATAGGTTTTATTCATGCACAGACTACAAATTTAAAGTGGGACCGAGATTCAGCTTGCATTGCCTGAACCAAGTTTGTTCTGCACTGAAACGTTGTTTTCTGACATTTCAGGGTCTAACTTCAAAAATCATGCAAAACACTTCTAACACCTTCAGATATGTTTCTCTGTGTTGCAAAATAGGTTTTATTCATGCACAGACTGCAAATTTAAAGTGGGACCGAGATTCAGCTTGCATTGCTGGAATCAAGTTTGTTCTGCGCTGAAACGCTGTTTTCTGACATTTCAGGCTCTAACTTCAAAAATCATGCAAAACACTTCTAACACTTTCAGATATGTTTCTCTGTGTTGCAAAGTAGGTTTTATTCATGCATAGACAGCAATTTTAATTTGGGACAGAGTTTCAGCTTGCATTGCTGGAACCAAGTTTGTTCTGCGCTGAAACGCTGTTTTCTGACATTTCAGGCTCTAACTTCAAAAATCATGCAAAACACTTCTAACACCTTAAGACATGTTTCTCTGCATTGCAAAGTAGGTTTTATTCATGCATAGATAGCAATTTTAATTTGGGACCGAGATTCAGCTTGCATTGCTTGAACCAAGTTTGTTCTGCACTGAAACGCTGTTTTCTGACATTTCAGGGTCTAACTTCAAAAATCATGCAAAACACTTCTAACACCTTCAGATATGTTTCTCTGTGTTGCAAAATAGGTTTTATTCATGCACAGACTGCAAATTTAAAGTGGGACCGAGATTCAGCTTGCATTGCCTGAACCAAGTTTGTTCTGCGCTGAAACGCCTGTTTTCTGACATTTCAGGCTCTAACTTCAAAAATCATGCAAAACACTTCTAACACCTTAAGACATGTTTCTCTGCATTGCAAAGTAGGTTTTATTCATGCATAGACAGCAATTTTAATTTGGGACAGAGTTTCAGCTTGCATTGCTGGAACCAAGTTTGTTCTGCGCTGAAACGCTGTTTTCTGACATTTCAGGCTCTAACTTCAAAAATCATGCAAAACACTTCTAACACCTTCAGATATGTTTCTCTGTGTTGCAAACTAGTTTTTATTCATGCACAGACTGCAAATTTAAAGTGGGACTGAGATTCAGCTTGCATTGCCTGAACCAACTTTGTTCTGCGCTGAAACGCTGTTTTCTGACATTTCAGGCTCTGACTTCAAAAATCATGCAAAACACTTCTAACACCTTCAGATATGTTTCTCTGTGTTGCAAAATAGGTTTTATTCATGAACAGACTGCAATTTTAAAGTGGGACCGAGATTCAGCTTGCATTGCTGGAACCAAATTCGTTCTGCGCTGAAACGCTGTTTTCTGACATTTCAGGGTCTAACTTCAAAAATCATGCAGAACACTTCTAACACCTTCAGATATGTTTCTCTGTGTTGCAAAATAGGTTTTATTCATGCACAGACTGCAAATTTAAAGTGGGACCGAGATTCAGCTTGCATTGCCTGAACCAAGTTTGTTCTGCACTGAAACGCTGTTTTCTGACATTTCAGGGTCTAACTTCAAAAATCATGCAAAACCCATCTAACACCTTAAGACATGTTTCTCTGCATTGCAAAGTAGGTTTTATTCATGCATAGACAGCAATTTTAATTTGGGACAGAGTTTCAGCTTGCATTGCTTGAAACAAGTTTGTTCTGCACTGAAACACTGTTTTCTGACATTTCAGGCTCTAACTTCAAAAATCATGCAAAACACTTCTAACACCTTCAGATATGTTTCTCTGTGTTGCAAACTAGTTTTTATTCATGCACAGACTGCAAATTTAAAGTGGGACCGAGATTCAGCTTGCATTGCCTGAACCAACTTTGTTCTGCGCTGAAACGCTGTTTTCTGACATTTCAGGCTCTGACTTCAAAAATCATGCAAAACACTTCTAACACCTTCAGATATGTTTCTCTGTGTTGCAAAATAGGTTTTATTCATGAACAGACTGCAATTTTAAAGTGGGACCGAGATTCAGCTTGCATTGCTGGAACCAAATTCGTTCTGCGCTGAAACGCTGTTTTCTGACATTTCAGGGTCTAACTTCAAAAATCATGCAGAACACTTCTAAAACCTTCAGATATGTTTCTCTGTGTTGCAAAATAGGTTTTATTCATGCACAGACTGCAAATTTAAAGTGGGACCGAGATTCAGCTTGCATTGCCTGAACCAAGTTTGTTCTGCACTGAAACGCTGTTTTCTGACATTTCAGGGTCTAACTTCAAAAATCATGCAAAACACTTCTAACACCTTCAGATATGTTTCTCTGTGTTGCAAAATAGGTTTTATTCATGCACAGACTGCAAATTTAAAGTGGGACCGAGATTCAGCTTGCATTGCCTGAACCAACTTTGTTCTGCGCTGAAACGCTGTTTTCTGACATTTCAGGCTCTAACTTCAAAAATCATGCAAAACACTTCTAACACCTTCAGATATGTTTCTCTGTGTTGCAAAATAGGTTTTATTCATGCACAGACTGCAAATTTAAAGTGGGACCGAGATTCAGCTTGCATTGCCTGAACCAACTTTGTTCTGCGCTGAAACGCTGTTTTCTGACATTTCAGGCTCTAACTTCAAAAATCATGCAAAACACTTCTAACACCTTAAGACATGTTTCTCTGCATTGCAAAGTAGGTTTTATTCATGCATAGACAGCAATTTTAATTTGGGACAGAGTTTCAGCTTGCATTGCTGGAACCAAGTTTGTTCTGCGCTGAAACGCTGTTTTCTGACATTTCAGGCCCTAACTTCAAAAATCATGCAAAACACTTCTAACACCTTCAGATATGTTTCTCTGTGTTGCAAACTAGTTTTTATTCATGCACAGACTGCAAATTTAAAGTGGGACTGAGATTCAGCTTGCATTGCCTGAACCAACTTTGTTCTGCGCTGAAATGCTGTTTTCTGACATTTCAGGCTCTGACTTCAAAAATCATGCAAAACACTTCTAACACCTTAAGACATGTTTCTCTGCATTGCAAAGTAGGTTTTATTCATGCATAGACAGCAATTTTAATTTGGGACAGAGTTTCAGCTTGCATTGCTGGAACCAAGTTTGTTCTGCGCTGAAACGCTGTTTTCTGACATTTCAGGCTCTAACTTCAAAAATCATGCAAAACACTTCTAACACCTTCAGATATGTTTCTCTGTGTTGCAAACTAGTTTTTATTCATGCACAGACTGCAAATTTAAAGTGGGACCGAGATTCAGCTTGCATTGCCTGAACCAACTTTGTTCTGCGCTGAAACGCTGTTTTCTGACATTTCAGGCTCTGACTTCAAAAATCATGCAAAACACTTCTAACACCTTAAGACATGTTTCTCTGCATTGCAAAGTAGGTTTTATTCATGCATAGACAGTAATTTTAATTTGGGACAGAGTTTCAGCTTGCATTGCTTGAAACAAGTTTGTTCTGCGCTGAAACGCTGTTTTCTGACATTTCAGGCTCTAACTTCAAAAATCATGCAAACCCCATCTAACACCTTAAGACATGTTTCTCTGCATTGCAAAGTAGGTTTTATTCATGCAT
Organism: Garra rufa; assembly: GCF_049309525.1. Taxonomy (NCBI): domain Eukaryota; kingdom Metazoa; phylum Chordata; class Actinopteri; order Cypriniformes; family Cyprinidae; genus Garra; species Garra rufa. Next base: position 15,647,415 of record NC_133382.1, read on the forward strand.
AGACAGCAATTTTAATTTGGGACAGAGTTTCAGCTTGCATTGCTTGAAACAAGTTTGTTCTGCACTGAAACGCTGTTTTCTGACATTTCAGGCTCTAACTTCAAAAATCATGCAAAACACTTCTAACACCTTAAGACATGTTTCTCTGCATTGCAAAGTAGGTTTTATTCATGCATAGACAGCAATTTTAATTTGGGACAGAGTTTCAGCTTGCATTGCTTGAAACAAGTTTGTTCTGCACTGAAACACTGTTTTCTGACATTTCAGGCTCTAACTTCAAAAATCATGCAAAATTCTTCTAACACCTTCAGATATGTTTCTCTGTGTTGCAAAATAGGTTTTATTCATGCACAGACTGCAAATTTAATTTGGGACAGAGTTTCAGCTTGCATTGCCTGAACCAACTTTGTTCTGCGCTGAAACGCTGTTTTCTGACATTTCAGGCTCTGACTTCAAAAATCATGCAAAACACTTCTAACACCTTCAGATATGTTTCTCTGTGTTGCAAAATAGGTTTTATTCATGAACAGACTGCAATTTTAAAGTGGGACCGAGATTCAGCTTGCATTGCTGGAACCAAATTCGTTCTGCGCTGAAACGCTGTTTTCTGACATTTCAGGGTCTAACTTCAAAAATCATGCAGAACACTTCTAACACCTTCAGATATGTTTCTCTGTGTTGCAAAATAGGTTTTATTCATGCACAGACTGCAAATTTAAAGTGGGACCGAGAATCAGCTTGCATTGCCTGAACCAAGTTTGTTCTGCACTGAAATGCTGTTTTCTGACATTTCAGGGTCTAACTTCAAAAATCATGCAAAACACTTCTAACACCTTCAGATATGTTTCTCTGTGTTGCAAAATAGGTTTTATTCATGCACAGACTGCAAATTTAAAGTGGGACCGAGATTCAGCTTGCATTGCCTGAAGCAACTTTGTTCTGCGCTGAAACGCTGTTTTCTGACATTTCAGGCTCTAACTTCAAAAATCATGCAAAACACTTCTAACACCTTCAGATATGTTTCTCTGTTTTGCAAAATAGGTTTTATTCATGCACAGACTGCAAATTTAAAGTGGGACCGAGATTCAGCTTGCATTGCCTGAACCAACTTTGTTCTGCGCTGAAACGCTGTTTTCTGACATTTCAGGCTCTAACTTCAAAAATCATGCAAAACACTTCTAACACCTTAAGACATGTTTCTCTGCATTGCAAAGTAGGTTTTATTCATGCATAGACAGCAATTTTAATTTGGGACAGAGTTTCAGCTTGCATTGCTGGAACCAAGTTTGTTCTGCGCTGAAACGCTGTTTTCTGACATTTCAGGCTCTAACTTCAAAAATCATGCAAAACACTTCTAACACCTTCAGATATGTTTCTCTGTGTTGCAAACTAGTTTTTATTCATGCACAGACTGCAAATTTAAAGTGGGACCGAGATTCAGCTTGCATTGCCTGAACCAACTTTGTTCTGCGCTGAAACGCTGTTTTCTGACATTTCAGGCTCTGACTTCAAAAATCATGCAAAACACTTCTAACACCTTCAGATATGTTTCTCTGTGTTGCAAAATAGGTTTTATTCATGAACAGACTGCAATTTTAAAGTGGGACCGAGATTCAGCTTGCATTGCTGGAACCAAATTCGTTCTGCGCTGAAACGCTGTTTTCTGACATTTCAGGGTCTAACTTCAAAAATCATGCAGAACACTTCTAACACCTTCAGATATGTTTCTCTGTGTTGCAAAATAGGTTTTATTCATGCACAGACTGCAAATTTAAAGTGGGACCGAGATTCAGCTTGCATTGCCTGAACCAAGTTTGTTCTGCACTGAAACGTTGTTTTCTGACATTTCAGGGTCTAACTTCAAAAATCATGCAAAACGCTTCTAACACCTTCAGATATGTTTCTCTGTGTTGCAAAATAGGTTTTATTCATGCACAGACTGCAAATTTAAAGTGGGACCGAGATTCAGCTTGCATTGCCTGAACCAACTTTGTTCTGCGCTGAAACGCTGTTTTCTGACATTTCAGGCTCTAACTTCAAAAATCATGCAAAACACTTCTAACACCTTCAGATATGTTTCTCTGTGTTGCAAAATAGGTTTTATTCATGCACAGACTGCAAATTTAAAGTGGGACCGAGATTCAGCTTGCATTGCTTGAACCAAGTTTGTTCTGCGCTGAAACGCTGTTTTCTGACATTTCAGGCTCTAACTTCAAAAATCATGCAAAACACTTCTAACACCTTAAGACATGTTTCTCTGCATTGCAAAGTAGGTTTTATTCATGCATAGACAGCAATTTTAATTTGGGACAGAGTTTCAGCTTGCATTGCTGGAACCAAGTTTGTTCTGCGCTGAAACGCTGTTTTCTGACATTTCAGGCTCTAACTTCAAAAATCATGCAAAACACTTCTAACACCTTCAGATATGTTTCTCTGTGTTGCAAACTAGTTTTTATTCATGCACAGACTGCAAATTTAAAGTGGGACCGAGATTCAGCTTGCATTGCCTGAACCAACTTTGTTCTGCGCTGAAACGCTGTTTTCTGACATTTCAGGCTCTGACTTCAAAAATCATGCAAAACACTTCTAACACCTTAAGACATGTTTCTCTGCATTGCAAAGTAGGTTTTATTCATGCATAGACAGTAATTTTAATTTGGGACAGAGTTTCAGCTTGCATTGCTTGAAACAAGTTTGTTCTGCGCTGAAACGCTGTTTTCTGACATTTCAGGCTCTAACTTCAAAAATCATGCAAAACCCATCTAACACCTTAAGACATGTTTCTCTGCATTGCAAAGTAGGTTTTATTCATGCATAGACAGCAATTTTAATTTGGGACAGAGTTTCAGCTTGCATTGCTTGAAACAAGTTTGTTCTGCACTGAAACGCTGTTTTCTGACATTTCAGGCTCTAACTTCAAAAATCATGCAAAACACTTCTAACACCTTCAGATATGTTTCTCTGTGTTTCAAAATAGGTTTTATTCATGCACAGACTGCAAATTTAAAGTGGGACCGAGATTCAGCTTGCATTGCTTGAACCAAGTTTGTTCTGCACTGAAACGCTGTTTTCTGACATTTCAGGGTCTAACTTCAAAAATCATGCAAAACACTTCTAACACCTTCAGATATGTTTCTCTGTGTTGCAAAATAGGTTTTATTCATGCACAGACTGCAAATTTAAAGTGGGACCGAGATTCAGCTTGCATTGCTTGAACCAAGTTTGTTCTGCACTGAAACGCTGTTTTCTGACATTTCAGGCTCTAACTTCAAAAATCATGCAAAACACTTCTAACACCTTCAGATATGTTTCTCTGTGTTGCAAAATAGGTTTTATTCATGCACAGACTGCAAATTTAAAGTGGGACCGAGATTCAGCTTGCATTGCTTGAACCAAGTTTGTTCTGCACTGAAACGCTGTTTTCTGACATTTCAGGCTCTAACTTCAAAAATCATGCAAAACACTTCTAACACCTTCAGATATGTTTCTCTGTGTTGCAAAATAGGTTTTATTCATGCACAGACTGCAAATTTAAAGTGGGACCGAGATTCAGCTTGCATTGCCTGAACCAACTTTGTTCTGCGCTGAAACGCTGTTTTCTGACATTTCAGGCTCTAACTTCAAAAATCATGCAAAACACTTCTAACACCTTCAGATATGTTTCTCTGTGTTGCAAAATAGGTTTTATTCATGCATAGACTGCAAATTTTAAAGTGGGAACGAGATTCAGCTTGCATTGCCTGAACCAACTTTGTTCTGCGCTGAAACGCTGTTTTCTGACATTTCAGGCTCTGACTTCAAAAATCATGCAGAACACTTCTAACACCTTCAGATATGTTTCTCTGTGTTGCAAAATAGGTTTTATTCATGCACAGACTACAAATTTAAAGTGGGACCGAGATTCAGCTTGCATTGCCTGAACCAAGTTTGTTCTGCACTGAAACGTTGTTTTCTGACATTTCAGGGTCTAACTTCAAAAATCATGCAAAACACTTCTAACACCTTCAGATATGTTTCTCTGTGTTGCAAAATAGGTTTTATTCATGCACAGACTGCAAATTTAAAGTGGGACCGAGATTCAGCTTGCATTGCTGGAATCAAGTTTGTTCTGCGCTGAAACGCTGTTTTCTGACATTTCAGGCTCTAACTTCAAAAATCATGCAAAACACTTCTAACACCTTCAGATATGTTTCTCTGTGTTGCAAAGTAGGTTTTATTCATGCATAGACAGCAATTTTAATTTGGGACAGAGTTTCAGCTTGCATTGCTGGAACCAAGTTTGTTCTGCGCTGAAACGCTGTTTTCTGACATTTCAGGCTCTAACTTCAAAAATCATGCAAAACACTTCTAACACCTTAAGACATGTTTCTCTGCATTGCAAAGTAGGTTTTATTCATGCATAGATAGCAATTTTAATTTGGGACCGAGATTCAGCTTGCATTGCTTGAACCAAGTTTGTTCTGCACTGAAACGCTGTTTTCTGACATTTCAGGCTCTAACTTCAAAAATCATGCAGAACACTTCTAACACCTTAAGACATGTTTCTCTGCATTGCAAAGTAGGTTTTATTCATGCATAGACAGCAATTTTAATTTGGGACAGAGTTTCAGCTTGCATTGCTTGAAACAACTTTGTTCTGCACTGAAACGCTGTTTTCTGACATTTCAGGGTCTAACTTCAAAAATCATGCAAAACACTTCTAACACCTTCAGATATGTTTCTCTGTGTTGCAAAATAGGTTTTATTCATGCACAGACTGCAAATTTAAAGTGGGACCGAGATTCAGCTTGCATTGCCTGAACCAAGTTTGTTCTGCGCTGAAACGCCTGTTTTCTGACATTTCAGGCTCTAACTTCAAAAATCATGCAAAACACTTCTAACACCTTAAGACATGTTTCTCTGCATTGCAAAGTAGGTTTTATTCATGCATAGACAGCAATTTTAATTTGGGACAGAGTTTCAGCTTGCATTGCTGGAACCAAGTTTGTTCTGCGCTGAAACGCTGTTTTCTGACATTTCAGGCTCTAACTTCAAAAATCATGCAAAACACTTCTAACACCTTCAGATATGTTTCTCTGTGTTGCAAACTAGTTTTTATTCATGCACAGACTGCAAATTTAAAGTGGGACTGAGATTCAGCTTGCATTGCCTGAACCAACTTTGTTCTGCGCTGAAACGCTGTTTTCTGACATTTCAGGCTCTGACTTCAAAAATCATGCAAAACACTTCTAACACCTTCAGATATGTTTCTCTGTGTTGCAAAATAGGTTTTATTCATGAACAGACTGCAATTTTAAAGTGGGACCGAGATTCAGCTTGCATTGCTGGAACCAAATTCGTTCTGCGCTGAAACGCTGTTTTCTGACATTTCAGGGTCTAACTTCAAAAATCATGCAGAACACTTCTAACACCTTCAGATATGTTTCTCTGTGTTGCAAAATAGGTTTTATTCATGCACAGACTGCAAATTTAAAGTGGGACCGAGATTCAGCTTGCATTGCCTGAACCAAGTTTGTTCTGCACTGAAACGCTGTTTTCTGACATTTCAGGGTCTAACTTCAAAAATCATGCAAAACCCATCTAACACCTTAAGACATGTTTCTCTGCATTGCAAAGTAGGTTTTATTCATGCATAGACAGCAATTTTAATTTGGGACAGAGTTTCAGCTTGCATTGCTTGAAACAAGTTTGTTCTGCACTGAAACACTGTTTTCTGACATTTCAGGCTCTAACTTCAAAAATCATGCAAAACACTTCTAACACCTTCAGATATGTTTCTCTGTGTTGCAAACTAGTTTTTATTCATGCACAGACTGCAAATTTAAAGTGGGACCGAGATTCAGCTTGCATTGCCTGAACCAACTTTGTTCTGCGCTGAAACGCTGTTTTCTGACATTTCAGGCTCTGACTTCAAAAATCATTCAAAACACTTCTAACACCTTCAGATATGTTTCTCTGTGTTGCAAAATAGGTTTTATTCATGAACAGACTGCAATTTTAAAGTGGGACCGAGATTCAGCTTGCATTGCTGGAACCAAATTCGTTCTGCGCTGAAACACTGTTTTCTGACATTTCAGGGTCTAACTTCAAAAATCATGCAGAACACTTCTAACACCTTCAGATATGTTTCTCTGTGTTGCAAAATAGGTTTTATTCATGCACAGACTGCAAATTTAAAGTGGGACCGAGATTCAGCTTGCATTGCCTGAACCAAGTTTGTTCTGCACTGAAACGTTGTTTTCTGACATTTCAGGGTCTAACTTCAAAAATCATGCAAAACACTTCTAACACCTTCAGATATGTTTCTCTGTGTTGCAAAATAGGTTTTATTCATGCACAGACTGCAATTTTAAAGTGGGACCGAGATTCAGCTTGCATTGCCTGAACCAACTTTGTTCTGCGCTGAAACGCTGTTTTCTGACATTTCAGGCTCTAACTTCAAAAATCATGCAAAACCCATCTAACACCTTAAGACATGTTTCTCTGCATTGCAAAGTAGGTTTTATTCATGCATAGACAGCAATTTTAATTTGGGACAGAGTTTCAGCTTGCATTGCTTGAAACAAGTTTGTTCTGCACTGAAACGCTGTTTTCTGACATTTCAGGCTCTAACTTCAAAAATCATGCAAAATTCTTCTAACACCTTCAGATATGTTTCTCTGTGTTGCAAAATAGGTTTTATTCATGCACAGACTGCAAATTTAATTTGGGACAGAGTTTCAGCTTGCATTGCTGGAACCAAGTTTGTTCTGCGCTGAAACGCTGTTTTCTGACATTTCAGGCTCTAACTTCAAAAATCATGCAAAACACTTCTAACACCTTCAGATATGTTTCTCTGTGTTGCAAACTAGTTTTTATTCATGCACAGACTGCAAATTTAAAGTGGGACTGAGATTCAGCTTGCATTGCCTGAACCAACTTTGTTCTGCGCTGAAACGCTGTTTTCTGACATTTCAGGCTCTGACTTCAAAAATCATGCAAAACACTTCTAACACCTTCAGATATGTTTCTCTGTGTTGCAAAATAGGTTTTATTCATGAACAGACTGCAATTTTAAAGTGGGACCGAGATTCAGCTTGCATTGCTGGAACCAAATTCGTTCTGCGCTGAAACGCTGTTTTCTGACATTTCAGGGTCTAACTTCAAAAATCATGCAGAACACTTCTAAAACCTTCAGATATGTTTCTCTGTGTTGCAAAATAGGTTTTATTCATGCACAGACTGCAAATTTAAAGTGGGACCGAGATTCAGCTTGCATTGCCTGAACCAAGTTTGTTCTGCACTGAAACGCTGTTTTCTGACATTTCAGGGTCTAACTTCAAAAATCATGCAAAACACTTCTAACACCTTCAGATATGTTTCTCTGTGTTGCAAAATAGGTTTTATTCATGCACAGACTGCAAATTTAAAGTGGGACCGAGATTCAGCTTGCATTGCCTGAACCAACTTTGTTCTGCGCTGAAACGCTGTTTTCTGACATTTCAGGCTCTAACTTCAAAAATCATGCAAAACACTTCTAACACCTTCAGATATGTTTCTCTGTGTTGCAAAATAGGTTTTATTCATGCACAGACTGCAAATTTAAAGTGGGACCGAGATTCAGCTTGCATTGCCTGAACCAACTTTGTTCTGCGCTGAAACGCTGTTTTCTGACATTTCAGGCTCTAACTTCAAAAATCATGCAAAACACTTCTAACACCTTAAGACATGTTTCTCTGCATTGCAAAGTAGGTTTTATTCATGCATAGATAGCAATTTTAATTTGGGACCGAGATTCAGCTTGCATTGCTTGAACCAAGTTTGTTCTGCACTGAAACGCTGTTTTCTGACATTTCAGGCTCTAACTTCAAAAATCATGCAGAACACTTCTAACACCTTAAGACATGTTTCTCTGCATTGCAAAGTAGGTTTTATTCATGCATAGACAGCAATTTTAATTTGGGACAGAGTTTCAGCTTGCATTGCTTGAAACAACTTTGTTCTGCACTGAAACGCTGTTTTCTGACATTTCAGGGTCTAACTTCAAAAATCATGCAAAACACTTCTAACACCTTCAGATATGTTTCTCTGTGTTGCAAAATAGGTTTTATTCATGCACAGACTGCAAATTTAAAGTGGGACCGAGATTCAGCTTGCATTGCCTGAACCAAGTTTGTTCTGCGCTGAAACGCCTGTTTTCTGACATTTCAGGCTCTAACTTCAAAAATCATGCAAAACACTTCTAACACCTTAAGACATGTTTCTCTGCATTGCAAAGTAGGTTTTATTCATGCATAGACAGCAATTTTAATTTGGGACAGAGTTTCAGCTTGCATTGCTGGAACCAAGTTTGTTCTGCGCTGAAACGCTGTTTTCTGACATTTCAGGCTCTAACTTCAAAAATCATGCAAAACACTTCTAACACCTTCAGATATGTTTCTCTGTGTTGCAAACTAGTTTTTATTCATGCACAGACTGCAAATTTAAAGTGGGACTGAGATTCAGCTTGCATTGCCTGAACCAACTTTGTTCTGCGCTGAAACGCTGTTTTCTGACATTTCAGGCTCTGACTTCAAAAATCATGCAAAACACTTCTAACACCTTCAGATATGTTTCTCTGTGTTGCAAAATAGGTTTTATTCATGAACAGACTGCAATTTTAAAGTGGGACCGAGATTCAGCTTGCATTGCTGGAACCAAATTCGTTCTGCGCTGAAACGCTGTTTTCTGACATTTCAGGGTCTAACTTCAAAAATCATGCAGAACACTTCTAACACCTTCAGATATGTTTCTCTGTGTTGCAAAATAGGTTTTATTCATGCACAGACTGCAAATTTAAAGTGGGACCGAGATTCAGCTTGCATTGCCTGAACCAAGTTTGTTCTGCACTGAAACGCTGTTTTCTGACATTTCAGGGTCTAACTTCAAAAATCATGCAAAACCCATCTAACACCTTAAGACATGTTTCTCTGCATTGCAAAGTAGGTTTTATTCATGCATAGACAGCAATTTTAATTTGGGACAGAGTTTCAGCTTGCATTGCTTGAAACAAGTTTGTTCTGCACTGAAACACTGTTTTCTGACATTTCAGGCTCTAACTTCAAAAATCATGCAAAACACTTCTAACACCTTCAGATATGTTTCTCTGTGTTGCAAACTAGTTTTTATTCATGCACAGACTGCAAATTTAAAGTGGGACCGAGATTCAGCTTGCATTGCCTGAACCAACTTTGTTCTGCGCTGAAACGCTGTTTTCTGACATTTCAGGCTCTGACTTCAAAAATCATTCAAAACACTTCTAACACCTTCAGATATGTTTCTCTGTGTTGCAAAATAGGTTTTATTCATGAACAGACTGCAATTTTAAAGTGGGACCGAGATTCAGCTTGCATTGCTGGAACCAAATTCGTTCTGCGCTGAAACACTGTTTTCTGACATTTCAGGGTCTAACTTCAAAAATCATGCAGAACACTTCTAACACCTTCAGATATGTTTCTCTGTGTTGCAAAATAGGTTTTATTCATGCACAGACTGCAAATTTAAAGTGGGACCGAGATTCAGCTTGCATTGCCTGAACCAAGTTTGTTCTGCACTGAAACGTTGTTTTCTGACATTTCAGGGTCTAACTTCAAAAATCATGCAAAACACTTCTAACACCTTCAGATATGTTTCTCTGTGTTGCAAAATAGGTTTTATTCATGCACAGACTGCAATTTTAAAGTGGGACCGAGATTCAGCTTGCATTGCCTGAACCAACTTTGTTCTGCGCTGAAACGCTGTTTTCTGACATTTCAGGCTCTAACTTCAAAAATCATGCAAAACCCATCTAACACCTTAAGACATGTTTCTCTGCATTGCAAAGTAGGTTTTATTCATGCATAGACAGCAATTTTAATTTGGGACAGAGTTTCAGCTTGCATTGCTTGAAACAAGTTTGTTCTGCACTGAAACGCTGTTTTCTGACATTTCAGGCTCTAACTTCAAAAATCATGCAAAATTCTTCTAACACCTTCAGATATGTTTCTCTGTGTTGCAAAATAGGTTTTATTCATGCACAGACTGCAAATTTAATTTGGGACAGAGTTTCAGCTTGCATTGCTGGAACCAAGTTTGTTCTGCGCTGAAACGCTGTTTTCTGACATTTCAGGCTCTAACTTCAAAAATCATGCAAAACACTTCTAACACCTTCAGATATGTTTCTCTGTGTTGCAAACTAGTTTTTATTCATGCACAGACTGCAAATTTAAAGTGGGACTGAGATTCAGCTTGCATTGCCTGAACCAACTTTGTTCTGCGCTGAAACGCTGTTTTCTGACATTTCAGGCTCTGACTTCAAAAATCATGCAAAACACTTCTAACACCTTCAGATATGTTTCTCTGTGTTGCAAAATAGGTTTTATTCATGAACAGACTGCAATTTTAAAGTGGGACCGAGATTCAGCTTGCATTGCTGGAACCAAATTCGTTCTGCGCTGAAACGCTGTTTTCTGACATTTCAGGGTCTAACTTCAAAAATCATGCAGAACACTTCTAAAACCTTCAGATATGTTTCTCTGTGTTGCAAAATAGGTTTTATTCATGCACAGACTGCAAATTTAAAGTGGGACCGAGATTCAGCTTGCATTGCCTGAACCAAGTTTGTTCTGCACTGAAACGCTGTTTTCTGACATTTCAGGGTCTAACTTCAAAAATCATGCAAAACACTTCTAACACCTTCAGATATGTTTCTCTGTGTTGCAAAATAGGTTTTATTCATGCACAGACTGCAAATTTAAAGTGGGACCGAGATTCAGCTTGCATTGCCTGAACCAACTTTGTTCTGCGCTGAAACGCTGTTTTCTGACATTTCAGGCTCTAACTTCAAAAATCATGCAAAACACTTCTAACACCTTCAGATATGTTTCTCTGTGTTGCAAAATAGGTTTTATTCATGCACAGACTGCAAATTTAAAGTGGGACCGAGATTCAGCTTGCATTGCCTGAACCAACTTTGTTCTGCGCTGAAACGCTGTTTTCTGACATTTCAGGCTCTAACTTCAAAAATCATGCAAAACACTTCTAACACCTTAAGACATGTTTCTCTGCATTGCAAAGTAGGTTTTATTCATGCATAGATAGCAATTTTAATTTGGGACCGAGATTCAGCTTGCATTGCTTGAACCAAGTTTGTTCTGCACTGAAACGCTGTTTTCTGACATTTCAGGCTCTAACTTCAAAAATCATGCAGAACACTTCTAACACCTTAAGACATGTTTCTCTGCATTGCAAAGTAGGTTTTATTCATGCATAGACAGCAATTTTAATTTGGGACAGAGTTTCAGCTTGCATTGCTTGAAACAACTTTGTTCTGCACTGAAACGCTGTTTTCTGACATTTCAGGGTCTAACTTCAAAAATCATGCAAAACACTTCTAACACCTTCAGATATGTTTCTCTGTGTTGCAAAATAGGTTTTATTCATGCACAGACTGCAAATTTAAAGTGGGACCGAGATTCAGCTTGCATTGCCTGAACCAAGTTTGTTCTGCGCTGAAACGCCTGTTTTCTGACATTTCAGGCTCTAACTTCAAAAATCATGCAAAACACTTCTAACACCTTAAGACATGTTTCTCTGCATTGCAAAGTAGGTTTTATTCATGCATAGACAGCAATTTTAATTTGGGACAGAGTTCAGCTTGCATTGCTGGAACCAAGTTTGTTCTGCGCTGAAACGCTGTTTTCTGACATTTCAGGCTCTAACTTCAAAAATCATGCAAAACACTTCTAACACCTTCAGATATGTTTCTCTGTGTTGCAAACTAGTTTTTATTCATGCACAGACTGCAAATTTAAAGTGGGACTGAGATTCAGCTTGCATTGCCTGAACCAACTTTGTTCTGCGCTGAAACGCTGTTTTCTGACATTTCAGGCTCTGACTTCAAAAATCATGCAAAACACTTCTAACACCTTCAGATATGTTTCTCTGTGTTGCAAAATAGGTTTTATTCATGAACAGACTGCAATTTTAAAGTGGGACCGAGATTCAGCTTGCATTGCTGGAACCAAATTCGTTCTGCGCTGAAACGCTGTTTTCTGACATTTCAGGGTCTAACTTCAAAAATCATGCAGAACACTTCTAACACCTTCAGATATGTTTCTCTGTGTTGCAAAATAGGTTTTATTCATGCACAGACTGCAAATTTAAAGTGGGACCGAGATTCAGCTTGCATTGCCTGAACCAAGTTTGTTCTGCACTGAAACGCTGTTTTCTGACATTTCAGGGTCTAACTTCAAAAATCATGCAAAACCCATCTAACACCTTAAGACATGTTTCTCTGCATTGCAAAGTAGGTTTTATTCATGCATAGACAGCAATTTTAATTTGGGACAGAGTTTCAGCTTGCATTGCTTGAAACAAGTTTGTTCTGCACTGAAACACTGTTTTCTGACATTTCAGGCTCTAACTTCAAAAATCATGCAAAACACTTCTAACACCTTCAGATATGTTTCTCTGTGTTGCAAACTAGTTTTTATTCATGCACAGACTGCAAATTTAAAGTGGGACCGAGATTCAGCTTGCATTGCCTGAACCAACTTTGTTCTGCGCTGAAACGCTGTTTTCTGACATTTCAGGCTCTGACTTCAAAAATCATTCAAAACACTTCTAACACCTTCAGATATGTTTCTCTGTGTTGCAAAATAGGTTTTATTCATGAACAGACTGCAATTTTAAAGTGGGACCGAGATTCAGCTTGCATTGCTGGAACCAAATTCGTTCTGCGCTGAAACACTGTTTTCTGACATTTCAGGGTCTAACTTCAAAAATCATGCAGAACACTTCTAACACCTTCAGATATGTTTCTCTGTGTTGCAAAATAGGTTTTATTCATGCACAGACTGCAAATTTAAAGTGGGACCGAGATTCAGCTTGCATTGCCTGAACCAAGTTTGTTCTGCACTGAAACGTTGTTTTCTGACATTTCAGGGTCTAACTTCAAAAATCATGCAAAACACTTCTAACACCTTCAGATATGTTTCTCTGTGTTGCAAAATAGGTTTTATTCATGCACAGACTGCAATTTTAAAGTGGGACCGAGATTCAGCTTGCATTGCCTGAACCAACTTTGTTCTGTGCTGAAACGCTGTTTTCTGACATTTCAGGCTCTAACTTCAAAAATCATGCAAAACACTTCTAACACCTTCAGATATGTTTCTCTGTGTTGCAAAATAGGTTTTATTCATGCACAGACTGCAAATTTAAAGTGGGACCGAGATTCAGCTTGCATTGCCTGAACCAACTTTGTTCTGCGCTGAAACACTGTTTTCTGACATTTCAGGCTCTAACTTCAAAAATCATGCAAAACCCATCTAACACCTTAAGACATGTTTCTCTGCATTGCAAAGTAGGTTTTTTTCATGCATAGACAGCAATTTTAATTTGGGACAGAGTTTCAGCTTGCATTGCTTGAAACAAGTTTGTTCTGCACTGAAACGCTGTTTTCTGACATTTCAGGCTCTAACTTCAAAAATCATGCAAAATTCTTCTAACACCTTCAGATATGTTTCTCTGTGTTGCAAAATAGGTTTTATTCATGCACAGACTGCAAATTTAATTTGGGACAGAGTTTCAGCTTGCATTGCTGGAACCAAGTTTGTTCTGCGCTGAAACGCTGTTTTCTGACATTTCAGGCTCTAACTTCAAAAATCATGCAAAACACTTCTAACACCTTCAGATATGTTTCTCTGTGTTGCAAACTAGTTTTTATTCATGCACAGACTGCAAATTTAAAGTGGGACTGAGATTCAGCTTGCATTGCCTGAACCAACTTTGTTCTGCGCTGAAACGCTGTTTTCTGACATTTCAGGCTCTGACTTCAAAAATCATGCAAAACACTTCTAACACCTTCAGATATGTTTCTCTGTGTTGCAAAATAGGTTTTATTCATGAACAGACTGCAATTTTAAAGTGGGACCGAGATTCAGCTTGCATTGCTGGAACCAAATTCGTTCTGCGCTGAAACGCTGTTTTCTGACATTTCAGGGTCTAACTTCAAAAATCATGCAGAACACTTCTAAAACCTTCAGATATGTTTCTCTGTGTTGCAAAATAGGTTTTATTCATGCACAGACTGCAAATTTAAAGTGGGACCGAGATTCAGCTTGCATTGCCTGAACCAAGTTTGTTCTGCACTGAAACGCTGTTTTCTGACATTTCAGGGTCTAACTTCAAAAATCATGCAAAACACTTCTAACACCTTCAGATATGTTTCTCTGTGTTGCAAAATAGGTTTTATTCATGCACAGACTGCAAATTTAAAGTGGGACCGAGATTCAGCTTGCATTGCCTGAACCAACTTTGTTCTGCGCTGAAACGCTGTTTTCTGACATTTCAGGCTCTAACTTCAAAAATCATGCAAAACACTTCTAACACCTTCAGATATGTTTCTCTGTGTTGCAAAATAGGTTTTATTCATGCACAGACTGCAAATTTAAAGTGGGACCGAGATTCAGCTTGCATTGCCTGAACCAACTTTGTTCTGCGCTGAAACGCTGTTTTCTGACATTTCAGGCTCTAACTTCAAAAATCATGCAAAACACTTCTAACACCTTAAGACATGTTTCTCTGCATTGCAAAGTAGGTTTTATTCATGCATAGACAGCAATTTTAATTTGGGACAGAGTTTCAGCTTGCATTGCTGGAACCAAGTTTGTTCTGCGCTGAAACGCTGTTTTCTGACATTTCAGGCTCTAACTTCAAAAATCATGCAAAACACTTCTAACACCTTCAGATATGTTTCTCTGTGTTGCAAACTAGTTTTTATTCATGCACAGACTGCAAATTTAAAGTGGGACTAAGATTCAGCTTGCATTGCCTGAACCAACTTTGTTCTGCGCTGAAACGCTGTTTTCTGACATTTCAGGCTCTGACTTCAAAAATCATGCAAAACACTTCTAACACCTTCAGATATGTTTCTCTGTGTTGCAAAATAGGTTTTATTCATGCACAGACTGCAAATTTAAAGTGGGACCGAGATTCAGCTTGCATTGCCTGAACCAAGTTTGTTCTGCACTGAAACGCTGTTTTCTGACATTTCAGGGTCTAACTTCAAAAATCATGCAAAACCCATCTAACACCTTAAGACATGTTTCTCTGCATTGCAAAGTAGGTTTTATTCATGCATAGACAGCAATTTTAATTTGGGACAGAGTTTCAGCTTGCATTGCTTGAAACAAGTTTGTTCTGCACTGAAACACTGTTTTCTGACATTTCAGGCTCTAACTTCAAAAATCATGCAAAACACTTCTAACACCTTCAGATATGTTTCTCTGTGTTGCAAACTAGTTTTTATTCATGCACAGACTGCAAATTTAAAGTGGGACCGAGATTCAGCTTGCATTGCCTGAACCAACTTTGTTCTGCGCTGAAACGCTGTTTTCTGACATTTCAGGCTCTGACTTCAAAAATCATGCAAAACACTTCTAACACCTTCAGATATGTTTCTCTGTGTTGCAAAATAGGTTTTATTCATGCACAGACTGCAAATTTAAAGTGGGACCGAGATTCAGCTTGCATTGCCTGAACCAACTTTGTTCTGCGCTGAAACGCTGTTTTCTGACATTTCAGGCTCTAACTTCAAAAATCATGCAAAACACTTCTAACACCTTCAGATATGTTTCTCTGTGTTGCAAACTAGTTTTTATTCATGCACAGACTGCAAATTTAAAGTGGGACTGAGATTCAGCTTGCATTGCCTGAACCAACTTTGTTCTGCGCTGAAACGCTGTTTTCTGACATTTCAGGCTCTGACTTCAAAAATCATGCAAAACACTTCTAACACCTTCAGATATGTTTCTCTGTGTTGCAAAATAGGTTTTATTCATGAACAGACTGCAATTTTAAAGTGGGACCGAGATTCAGCTTGCATTGCTGGAACCAAATTCGTTCTGCGCTGAAACGCTGTTTTCTGACATTTCAGGGTCTAACTTCAAAAATCATGCAGAACACTTCTAAAACCTTCAGATATGTTTCTCTGTGTTGCAAAATAGGTTTTATTCATGCACAGACTGCAAATTTAAAGTGGGACCGAGATTCAGCTTGCATTGCCTGAACCAAGTTTGTTCTGCACTGAAACGCTGTTTTCTGACATTTCAGGGTCTAACTTCAAAAATCATGCAAAACACTTCTAACACCTTCAGATATGTTTCTCTGTGTTGCAAAATAGGTTTTATTCATGCACAGACTGCAAATTTAAAGTGGGACCGAGATTCAGCTTGCATTGCCTGAACCAACTTTGTTCTGCGCTGAAACGCTGTTTTCTGACATTTCAGGCTCTAACTTCAAAAATCATGCAAAACACTTCTAACACCTTCAGATATGTTTCTCTGTGTTGCAAAATAGGTTTTATTCATGCACAGACTGCAAATTTAAAGTGGGACCGAGATTCAGCTTGCATTGCCTGAACCAACTTTGTTCTGCGCTGAAACGCTGTTTTCTGACATTTCAGGCTCTAACTTCAAAAATCATGCAAAACACTTCTAACACCTTAAGACATGTTTCTCTGCATTGCAAAGTAGGTTTTATTCATGCATAGACAGCAATTTTAATTTGGGACAGAGTTTCAGCTTGCATTGCTGGAACCAAGTTTGTTCTGCGCTGAAACGCTGTTTTCTGACATTTCAGGCTCTAACTTCAAAAATCATGCAAAACACTTCTAACACCTTCAGATATGTTTCTCTGTGTTGCAAACTAGTTTTTATTCATGCACAGACTGCAAATTTAAAGTGGGACTAAGATTCAGCTTGCATTGCCTGAACCAACTTTGTTCTGCGCTGAAACGCTGTTTTCTGACATTTCAGGCTCTGACTTCAAAAATCATGCAAAACACTTCTAACACCTTCAGATATGTTTCTCTGTGTTGCAAAATAGGTTTTATTCATGCACAGACTGCAAATTTAAAGTGGGACCGAGATTCAGCTTGCATTGCCTGAACCAAGTTTGTTCTGCACTGAAACGCTGTTTTCTGACATTTCAGGGTCTAACTTCAAAAATCATGCAAAACCCATCTAACACCTTAAGACATGTTTCTCTGCATTGCAAAGTAGGTTTTATTCATGCATAGACAGCAATTTTAATTTGGGACAGAGTTTCAGCTTGCATTGCTTGAAACAAGTTTGTTCTGCACTGAAACACTGTTTTCTGACATTTCAGGCTCTAACTTCAAAAATCATGCAAAACACTTCTAACACCTTCAGATATGTTTCTCTGTGTTGCAAACTAGTTTTTATTCATGCACAGACTGCAAATTTAAAGTGGGACCGAGATTCAGCTTGCATTGCCTGAACCAACTTTGTTCTGCGCTGAAACGCTGTTTTCTGACATTTCAGGCTCTGACTTCAAAAATCATGCAAAACACTTCTAACACCTTCAGATATGTTTCTCTGTGTTGCAAAATAGGTTTTATTCATGCACAGACTGCAAATTTAAAGTGGGACCGAGATTCAGCTTGCATTGCCTGAACCAACTTTGTTCTGCGCTGAAACGCTGTTTTCTGACATTTCAGGCTCTAACTTCAAAAATCATGCAAAACACTTCTAACACCTTCAGATATGTTTCTCTGTGTTGCAAAATAGGTTTTATTCATGCACAGACTGCAAATTTAAAGTGGGACCGAGATTCAGCTTGCATTGCCTGAACCAACTTTGTTCTGCGCTGAAACGCTGTTTTCTGACATTTCAGGCTCTAACTTCAAAAATCATGCAAAACACTTCTAACACCTTAAGACATGTTTCTCTGCATTGCAAAGTAGGTTTTATTCATGCATAGACAGCAATTTTAATTTGGGACAGAGTTTCAGCTTGCATTGCTGGAACCAAGTTTGTTCTGCGCTGAAACGCTGTTTTCTGACATTTCAGGCTCTAACTTCAAAAATCATGCAAAACACTTCTAACACCTTCAGATATGTTTCTCTGTGTTGCAAACTAGTTTTTATTCATGCACAGACTGCAAATTTAAAGTGGGACTAAGATTCAGCTTGCATTGCCTGAACCAACTTTGTTCTGCGCTGAAACGCTGTTTTCTGACATTTCAGGCTCTGACTTCAAAAATCATGCAAAACACTTCTAACACCTTCAGATATGTTTCTCTGTGTTGCAAAATAGGTTTTATTCATGCACAGACTGCAAATTTAAAGTGGGACCGAGATTCAGCTTGCATTGCCTGAACCAAGTTTGTTCTGCACTGAAACGCTGTTTTCTGACATTTCAGGGTCTAACTTCAAAAATCATGCAAAACACTTCTAACACCTTCAGATATGTTTCTCTGTGTTGCAAAATAGGTTTTATTCATGCACAGACTGCAAATTTAAAGTGGGACCGAGATTCAGCTTGCATTGCCTGAACCAACTTTGTTCTGCCCTGAAACGCTGTTTTCTGACATTTCAGGCTCTAACTTCAAAAATCATGCAAAACACTTCTAACACCTTCAGATATGTTTCTCTGTGTTGCAAAATAGGTTTTATTAATGCACAGACTGCAAATTTAAAGTGGGACCGAGATTCAGCTTGCATTGCCTGAACCAACTTTGTTCTGCGCTGAAACGCTGTTTTCTGACATTTCAGGCTCTAACTTCAAAAATCATGCAAAACACTTCTAACACCTTAAGACATGTTTCTCTGCATTGCAAAGTAGGTTTTATTCATGCATAGACAGCAATTTTAATTTGGGACAGAGTTTCAGCTTGCATTGCTGGAACCAAGTTTGTTCTGCGCTGAAACGCTGTTTTCTGACATTTCAGGCTCTAACTTCAAAAATCATGCAAAACACTTCTAACACCTTCAGATATGTTTCTCTGTGTTGCAAACTAGTTTTTATTCATGCACAGACTGCAAATTTAAAGTGGGACCGAGATTCAGCTTGCATTGCCTGAACCAACTTTGTTCTGCGCTGAAACACTGTTTTCTGACATTTCAGGCTCTGACTTCAAAAATCATGCAAAACACTTCTAACACCTTCAGATATGTTTCTCTGTGTTGCAAAATAGGTTTTATTCATGAACAGACTGCAATTTTAAAGTGGGACCGAGATTCAGCTTGCATTGCTGGAACCAAATTCGTTCTGCGCTGAAACGCTGTTTTCTGACATTTCAGGGTCTAACTTCAAAAATCATGCAGAACACTTCTAACACCTTCAGATATGTTTCTCTGTGTTGCAAAATAGGTTTTATTCATGCACAGACTGCAAATTTAAAGTGGGACCGAGATTCAGCTTGCATTGCCTGAACCAAGTTTGTTCTGCACTGAAACGCTGTTTTCTGACATTTCAGGGTCTAACTTCAAAAATCATGCAAAACACTTCTAACACCTTCAGATATGTTTCTCTGTGTTGCAAAATAGGTTTTATTCATGCACAGACTGCAAATTTAAAGTGGGACCGAGATTCAGCTTGCATTGCCTGAACCAACTTTGTTCTGCGCTGAAACGTTGTTTTCTGACATTTCAGGCTCTAACTTCAAAAATCATGCAAAACACTTCTAACACCTTCAGATATGTTTCTCTGTGTTGCAAAATAGGTTTTATTCATGCACAGACTGCAAATTTAAAGTGGGACCGAGATTCAGCTTGCATTGCCTGAACCAACTTTGTTCTGCGCTGAAACGCTGTTTTCTGACATTTCAGGCTCTAACTTCAAAAATCATGCAAAACCCATCTAACACCTTAAGACATGTTTCTCTGCATTGCAAAGTAGGTTTTATTCATGCATAGACAGCAATTTTAATTTGGGACAGAGTTTCAGCTTGCATTGCTTGAAACAAGTTTGTTCTGCACTGAAACACTGTTTTCTGACATTTCAGGCTCTAACTTCAAAAATCATGCAAAACACTTCTAACACCTTCAGATATGTTTCTCTGTGTTGCAAACTAGTTTTTATTCATGCACAGACTGCAAATTTAAAGTGGGACCGAGATTCAGCTTGCATTGCCTGAACCAACTTTGTTCTGCGCTGAAACGCTGTTTTCTGACATTTCAGGCTCTGACTTCAAAAATCATTCAAAACACTTCTAACACCTTCAGATATGTTTCTCTGTGTTGCAAAATAGGTTTTATTCATGAACAGACTGCAATTTTAAAGTGGGACCGAGATTCAGCTTGCATTGCTGGAACCAAATTCGTTCTGCGCTGAAACACTGTTTTCTGACATTTCAGGGTCTAACTTCAAAAATCATGCAGAACACTTCTAACACCTTCAGATATGTTTCTCTGTGTTGCAAAATAGGTTTTATTCATGCACAGACTGCAAATTTAAAGTGGGACCGAGATTCAGCTTGCATTGCCTGAACCAACTTTGTTCTGCGCTGAAACGCTGTTTTCTGACATTTCAGGCTCTAACTTCAAAAATCATGCAAAACACTTCTAACACCTTCAGATATGTTTCTCTGTGTTGCAAAATAGGTTTTATTCATGCACAGACTGCAAATTTAAAGTGGGACCGAGATTCAGCTTGCATTGCCTGAACCAACTTTGTTCTGCGCTGAAACACTGTTTTCTGACATTTCAGGCTCTAACTTCAAAAATCATGCAAAACCCATCTAACACCTTAAGACATGTTTCTCTGCATTGCAAAGTAGGTTTTATTCATGCATAGACAGCAATTTTAATTTGGGACAGAGTTTCAGCTTGCATTGCTTGAAACAAGTTTGTTCTGCACTGAAACGCTGTTTTCTGACATTTCAGGCTCTAACTTCAAAAATCATGCAAAATTCTTCTAACACCTTCAGATATGTTTCTCTGTGTTGCAAAATAGGTTTTATTCATGCACAGACTGCAAATTTAAAGTGGGACCGAGATTCAGCTTGCATTGCTTAAACCAAGTTTGTTCTGCGCTGAAACGCTGTTTTCTGACATTTCAGGCTCTAACTTCAAAAATCATGCAAAACACTTCTAACACCTTAAGACATGTTTCTCTGCATTGCAAAGTAGGTTTTATTCATGCATAGACAGCAATTTTAATTTGGGACAGAGTTTCAGCTTGCATTGCTTGAAACAAGTTTGTTCTGCACTGAAACGCTGTTTTCTGACATTTCAGGCTCTAACTTCAAAAATCATGCAAAACACTTCTAACACCTTCAGATATGTTTCTCTGTGTTGCAAAATAGGTTTTATTCATGCATAGACTGCAAATTTTAAAGTGGGACCGAGATTCAGCTTGCATTGCCTGAACCAACTTTGTTCTGCGCTGAAACGCTGTTTTCTGACATTTCAGGCTCTAACTTCAAAAATCATGAAAAACACTTCTAACACCTTAAGACATGTTTCTCTGCATTGCAAAATAGGTTTTATTCATGCATAGACAGCAATTTTAATTTGGGACAGAGTTTCAGCTTGCATTGCTTGAAACAAGTTTGTTCTGCACTGAAACGCTGTTTTCTGACATTTCAGGGTCTAACTTCAAAAATCATGCAAAACACTTCTAACACCTTCAGATATGTTTCTCTGTGTTGCAAAATAGGTTTTATTCATGCACAGACTGCAAATTTAAAGTGGGACCGAGATTCAGCTTGCATTGCTTGAACCAAGTTTGTTCTGCGCTGAAACGCTGTTTTCTGACATTTCAGGCTCTAACTTCAAAAATCATGCAAAACACTTCTAACACCTTCAGATATGTTTCTCTGTGTTTCAAAATAGGTTTTATTCATGCATAGACAGCAATTTTAATTTGGGACAGAGTTTCAGCTTGCATTGCTTGAAACAAGTTTGTTCTGCACTGAAACGCTGTTTTCTGACATTTCAGGCTCTAACTTCAAAAATCATGCAAAACACTTCTAACACCTTCAGATATGTTTCTCTGTGTTGCAAAATAGGTTTTATTCATGAACAGACTGCAATTTTAAAGTGGGACCGAGATTCAGCTTGCATTGCTGGAACCAAATTCGTTCTGCGCTGAAACGCTGTTTTCTGACATTTCAGGGTCTAACTTCAAAAATCATGCAAAACACTTCTAACACCTTCAGATATGTTTCTCTGTGTTGCAAAATAGGTTTTATTCATGCACAGACTGCAAATTTAAAGTGGGACCGAGATTCAGCTTGCATTGCTTGAACCAAGTTTGTTCTGCACTGAAACGCTGTTTTCTGACATTTCAGGCTCTAACTTCAAAAATCATGCAGAACACTTCTAACACCTTAAGACATGTTTCTCTGCATTGCAAAGTAGGTTTTATTCATGCATAGACAGCAATTTTAATTTGGGACAGAGTTTCAGCTTGCATTGCTTGAAACAACTTTGTTCTGCACTGAAACGCTGTTTTCTGACATTTCAGGGTCTAACTTCAAAAATCATGCAAAACACTTCTAACACCTTCAGATATGTTTCTCTGTGTTGCAAAATAGGTTTTATTCATGCACAGACTGCAAATTTAAAGTGGGACCGAGATTCAGCTTGCATTGCTTGAACCAAGTTTGTTCTGCGCTGAAACGCTCTTTTCTGACATTTCAGGCTCTAACTTCAAAAATCATGCAAAACACTTCTAACACCTTCAGATATGTTCCTCTGTGTTGCAAAATAGGTTTCATTCATGCACAGACTGCAAATTTAAAGTGGGACCGAGATTCAGCTTGCATTGCCTGAACCAAGTTTGTTCTGCACTGAAACGCTGTTTTCTGACATTTCAGGGTCTAACTTCAAAAATCATGCAAAACACTTCTAACACCTTCAGATATGTTTCTCTGTGTTGCAAAATAGGTTTTATTCATGCACAGACTGCAAATTTAAAGTGGGACCGAGATTCAGCTTGCATTGCTTGAACCAAGTTTGTTCTGCACTGAAACGCTGTTTTCTGACATTTCAGGCTCTAACTTCAAAAATCATGCAAAACACTTCTAACACCTTCAGATATGTTTCTCTGTGTTGCAAAATAGGTTTTATTCATGCACAGACTGCAAATTTAAAGTGGGACCGAGATTCAGCTTGCATTGCCTGAACCAAGTTTGTTCTGCGCTGAAACGCTGTTTTCTGACATTTCAGGCTCTAACTTCAAAAATCATGCAAAACACTTCTAACACCTTAAGACATGTTTCTCTGCATTGCAAAGTAGGTTTTATTCATGCATAGACAGCAATTTTAATTTGGGACAGAGTTTCAGCTTGCATTGCTGGAACCAAGTTTGTTCTGCGCTGAAACGCTGTTTTCTGACATTTCAGGCTCTAACTTCAAAAATCATGCAAAACACTTCTAACACCTTCAGATATGTTTCTCTGTGTTGCAAACTAGTTTTTATTCATGCACAGACTGCAAATTTAAAGTGGGACTGAGATTCAGCTTGCATTGCCTGAACCAACTTTGTTCTGCGCTGAAGCGCTGTTTTCTGACATTTCAGGCTCTGACTTCAAAATTCATGCAAAACACTTCTAACACCTTCAGATATGTTTCTCTGTGTTGCAAAATAGGTTTTATTCATGAACAGACTGCAAATTTAAAGTGGGACCGAGATTCAGCTTGCATTGCCTGAACCAAGTTTGTTCTGCACTGAAACGCTGTTTTCTGACATTTCAGGGTCTAATTTCAAAAATCATGCAAAACACTTCTAACACCTTCAGATATGTTTCTCTGTGTTGCAAAATAGGTTTTATTCATGAACAGACTGCAATTTTAAAGTGGGACCGAGATTCAGCTTGCATTGCTGGAACCAAATTCGTTCTGCGCTGAAACGCTGTTTTCTGACATTTCAGGGTCTAACTTCAAAAATCATGCAAAACACTTCTAACACCTTCAGATATGTTTCTCTGTGTTGCAAAATAGGTTTTATTCATGCACAGACTGCAAA
Source organism: Garra rufa (assembly GCF_049309525.1). Lineage (NCBI taxonomy): Eukaryota > Metazoa > Chordata > Actinopteri > Cypriniformes > Cyprinidae > Garra > Garra rufa. The sequence goes on from NC_133382.1 coordinate 15,671,189, forward strand.
TTTAAAGTGGGACCGAGATTCAGCTTGCATTGCTTGAACCAAGTTTGTTCTGCACTGAAACGCTGTTTTCTGACATTTCAGGCTCTAACTTCAAAAATCATGCAGAACACTTCTAACACCTTAAGACATGTTTCTCTGCATTGCAAAGTAGGTTTTATTCATGCATAGACAGCAATTTTAATTTGGGACAGAGTTTCAGCTTGCATTGCTTGAAACAACTTTGTTCTGCACTGAAACGCTGTTTTCTGACATTTCAGGGTCTAACTTCAAAAATCATGCAAAACACTTCTAACACCTTCAGATATGTTTCTCTGTGTTGCAAAATAGGTTTTATTCATGCACAGACTGCAAATTTAAAGTGGGACCGAGATTCAGCTTGCATTGCTTGAACCAAGTTTGTTCTGCGCTGAAACGCTCTTTTCTGACATTTCAGGCTCTAACTTCAAAAATCATGCAAAACACTTCTAACAACTTCAGATATGTTCCTCTGTGTTGCAAAATAGGTTTCATTCATGCACAGACTGCACATTTAAAGTGGGACCGAGATTCAGCTTGCATTGCCTGAACCAAGTTTGTTCTGCACTGAAACGCTGTTTTCTGACATTTCAGGGTCTAACTTCAAAAATCATGCAAAACACTTCTAACACCTTCAGATATGTTTCTCTGTGTTGCAAAATAGGTTTTATTCATGCACAGACTGCAAATTTAAAGTGGGACCGAGATTCAGCTTGCATTGCTTGAACCAAGTTTGTTCTGCACTGAAACGCTGTTTTCTGACATTTCAGGCTCTAACTTCAAAAATCATGCAAAACACTTCTAACACCTTCAGATATGTTTCTCTGTGTTGCAAAATAGGTTTTATTCATGCACAGACTGCAAATTTAAAGTGGGACCGAGATTCAGCTTGCATTGCCTGAACCAAGTTTGTTCTGCGCTGAAACGCTGTTTTCTGACATTTCAGGCTCTAACTTCAAAAATCATGCAAAACACTTCTAACACCTTAAGACATGTTTCTCTGCATTGCAAAGTAGGTTTTATTCATGCATAGACAGCAATTTTAATTTGGGACAAAGTTTCAGCTTGCATTGCTGGAACCAAGTTTGTTCTGCGCTGAAACGCTGTTTTCTGACATTTCAGGCTCTAACTTCAAAAATCATGCAAAACACTTCTAACACCTTCAGATATGTTTCTCTGTGTTGCAAACTAGTTTTTATTCATGCACAGACTGCAAATTTAAAGTGGGACTGAGATTCAGCTTGCATTGCCTGAACCAACTTTGTTCTGCGCTGAAGCGCTGTTTTCTGACATTTCAGGCTCTGACTTCAAAAATCATGCAAAACACTTCTAACACCTTCAGATATGTTTCTCTGTGTTGCAAAATAGGTTTTATTCATGAACAGACTGCAAATTTAAAGTGGGACCGAGATTCAGCTTGCATTGCCTGAACCAAGTTTGTGCTGCACTGAAACGCTGTTTTCTGACATTTCAGGCTCTAACTTCAAAAATCATGCAAAACACTTCTAACACCTTCAGATATGTTTCTCTGTGTTGCAAAATAGGTTTTATTCATGCATAGACTGCAAATTTTAAAGTGGGACCGAGATTCAGCTTGCATTGCCTGAACCAACTTTGTTCTGCGCTGAAACGCTGTTTTCTGACATTTCAGGCTCTAACTTCAAAAATCATGAAAAACACTTCTAACACCTTAAGACATGTTTCCCTGCATTGCAAAATAGGTTTTATTCATGCATAGACAGCAATTTTAATTTGGGACAGAGTTTCAGCTTGCATTGCTTGAAACAAGTTTGTTCTGCACTGAAACGCTGTTTTCTGACATTTCAGGGTCTAACTTCAAAAATTATGCAAAACACTTCTAACACCTTCAGATATGTTTCTCTGTGTTGCAAAATAGGTTTTATTCATGCACAGACTGCAAATTTAAAGTGGGACCGAGATTCAGCTTGCATTGCTTGAACCAAGTTTGTTCTGCGCTGAAACGCTGTTTTCTGACATTTCAGGCTCTAACTTCAAAAATCATGCAAAACACTTCTAACACCTTCAGATATGTTTCTCTGTGTTTCAAAATAGGTTTTATTCATGCATAGACAGCAATTTTAATTTGGGACAGAGTTTCAGCTTGCATTGCTTGAAACAAGTTTGTTCTGCACTGAAACGCTGTTTTCTGACATTTCAGGCTCTAACTTCAAAAATCATGCAAAACACTTCTAACACCTTCAGATATGTTTCTCTGTGTTGCAAAATAGGTTTTATTCATGAACAGACTGCAATTTTAAAGTGGGACCGAGATTCAGCTTGCATTGCTGGAACCAAATTCGTTCTGCGCTGAAACGCTGTTTTCTGACATTTCAGGGTCTAACTTCAAAAATCATGCAAAACACTTCTAACACCTTCAGATATGTTTCTCTGTGTTGCAAAATAGGTTTTATTCATGCACAGACTGCAAATTTAAAGTGGGACCGAGATTCAGCTTGCATTGCTTGAACCAAGTTTGTTCTGCACTGAAACGCTGTTTTCTGACATTTCAGGCTCTAACTTCAAAAATCATGCAGAACACTTCTAACACCTTAAGACATGTTTCTCTGCATTGCAAAGTAGGTTTTATTCATGCATAGACAGCAATTTTAATTTGGGACAGAGTTTCAGCTTGCATTGCTTGAAACAACTTTGTTCTGCACTGAAACGCTGTTTTCTGACATTTCAGGGTCTAACTTCAAAAATCATGCAAAACACTTCTAACACCTTCAGATATGTTTCTCTGTGTTGCAAAATAGGTTTTATTCATGCACAGACTGCAAATTTAAAGTGGGACCGAGATTCAGCTTGCATTGCTTGAACCAAGTTTGTTCTGCGCTGAAACGCTCTTTTCTGACATTTCAGGCTCTAACTTCAAAAATCATGCAAAACACTTCTAACACCTTCAGATATGTTCCTCTGTGTTGCAAAATAGGTTTCATTCATGCACAGACTGCAAATTTAAAGTGGGACCGAGATTCAGCTTGCATTGCCTGAACCAAGTTTGTTCTGCACTGAAACGCTGTTCCCTGTCGATACTACACTCGTACTGCGTCGTTAAGACGCTTATGGGAAAAAGCTCCTTTTTCTCCTGAGACTGAAGTATTTCAATAACGCAGTGTAACTGCACGACCATTGGTTTGTGCAGTGAGATGAAAACAAACCAATGGCTCGGCAGCGGAGCTGCACGAGCCTGTGGCAATGATTCGCGCCCGAACGCGCCAAAAGGGGCGGAGAATTCGGCTATATAAGCGTGCATTTTGCCACAGGATCTCAGATCCTTCTCCTTCAGCGACGACTTCACATCTTCGCTGACACTGACTGACCTTCGCTCGAGAAAGAAGCCTCTCGCCGTTGAAGAGCCTCGCAGCGGATCCGCCTGCTCGTCGGTTTTGACGCTTCAAGCAGCTGACAGTGATTCCCTGCCGCGATCCGGCGATAGAAGAGCATATTCCAAAAGAGCAAATTTCATTGGCGTTGTTGCAAATGCCACGGCGTTTCTGTTGCTCGTGCAGAGCCCCTCTGCACGCTGTCGATAGTCACGCTGAGTGCGTCTCGTGTTTGGGCTCCGCCCATGCCGAGGCTGCGCTCGCTGAGACAGATTGTTCCCATTGCGGGGACATGAGTCTCGCCTCTTTGCGCTCGCGGCTCGCTTTCTTTTCAGAGAGCAGCCCCGCCCCTCGCGCCCTCCCGCTTTCTTCTTCACAAGAGCCTGTGAAGAAAAAGCAGCGGGGCAGAGTGACTCGGCGCACGGTGATTGGTGAGCTCACGCCGGCTGATCCCCCGCGTGCCTCACCTTCACCACATGAAGAGGAATCTCCCGTTCTCTTCACTCATCCAGACCAAAATCCCTCGGCTGCCGCGAGCGATCTGGTTTCTTTTGGAGTGAGTGAGGAGGAAGCCATGGATGACAGCATGTCTCTGGCTGCATCTGATGGAGAGGAGTTGTCGGGCTCGCCGCAAGACCCCGCCCCCTTTCCATCTGTTCAACCCAGCACCGCCAGCGCTGGTATGGACGCCGAACTCTTCCGCGTTCTATCTAAGGCTGTTGAAGAGCTGGGACTGGATTGGTCTCCTCCTGAGGAGCCTGTACGGAGTCGTTTGGACGAATGGTTCCTGCCGGGGCGCCGCCAAGCCCCTCGTCAGCGAGCCTCACCGTTCTTCCCGGAAGTTCACGGTGAGATCTCTAAATCCTGGCGCGCTCCGTACTCCGCCCGCCTTCGTACCTCTTCTTCCTCCGCCCTCACGACGGTTGACGGCGCCGAAGAGAAAGGATATGACAAGTTGCCCCCCCTGGATGAGTCTGTGGCCGCGCATTTGTGCCCGCCCACTGCCATCGGCTGGAAGGCAAAGGCGACTCACCCGTCCAAGCCATGCAGAACTACTTCAGCTCTCGCTGGACGTGCTTATTCTTCGGCTGGACAGGCAGCATCAGCGCTGCACTCAATGGCGGTCCTCCAAGTCTATCAAGCGAAACTCCTCCGCAGTATGGATGAGGCTGGCATAGATGACGCTGCGTTCCGTGAACTACGCAGCGCGACCGACCTGGCGTTGCGTGCTACTAAGATGACGGCACAGGCGATTGGCAGATCGATGGCCAGCTTGGTGGTGCTGGAGCGCCACCTGTGGCTAAACCTGACGGAGATCAAGGACGCTGACAAGGTCGCCTTCCTTGACTCCCCCATCTCTCCTACCGGTCTGTTCGGTCCAGCAGTAGAGGGGTTTGCGGAGCGCTTCACCGCCGCTCAGAAGTCGTCCCAGGCTATGCGACACTTCCTGCCAAAGCGCACAAGCTCTGCAACGGCTCCTAGTCGCCCCAAACCGGCGCCGACTCAGCAGCCTGCAAAGACCGCCCCGCCAGCTGCTCAGCCAGCCCCCCAGGTGGAGCCACGTCATCGCTCCCGCTCGGCCAGACGCTACCCTTTCCCTAGACGTCAGGGACCCCGACCCAAGGTCGTGTTGGAACAGGCGCCTCCAGCGTCTTCCTGATTTAAAAAACAGGAAGAGGAAAGGGTCAAGTCTCGCCAGAGCCGGACCAGCCCCCAAGATGTCTCTCTTCAGCCTCCAAACACCCCGTTCTGTTCCGGGTTCAGAGCGCTGCATGTTTCCAAACAAACTGGCTGTAACTCACGGGCCCTTTCTGTCAGCGCCCTTACAGCTTACCGCTGTGATAGCGGAAAAAAAAATAAAAAACAAACATTTTCAAAAAGAGAGCAAATTTCCTCTTCCAGAGTTGTTAAGCGGCACCCAACCGCTCAAACCAATGCAACCCCTCAGCACACGGGCCGAGGCTTGGAAAGCCATCCCCGGGGTGTCGAAATGGGTTATGGGCATAATAGAACGAGGTTATACACTGCAGTTCGCTCGAAGACCACCCCGCTTTCGCGGAGTGGTCTCCACCTCAGTTCACAGCAAAAACATAGAGGTTTTGCGTACAGAGGTGAGGAATCTGCTGGCAAAAGGTGCCGTGGAAACGGTTCCCCCAGCACAGAGCGAGTCAGGCTTTTACAGCCGCTACTTCCTCGTCCCAAAAAAGGATGGCGGTCTGAGGCCCATCCTCGACCTCAGGCGTTTGAATTGCGCCCTCATGAGACGGCCATTCAAAATGCTCACGCTAAAACAGATCCTTTCGCACATACGCACAAAGGACTGGTTTTGCTCGCTGGATCTGAAAGATGCATACTTTCACATCCAGATTGCCCCCCACCACAGGCAATTCTTGAGATTTGCCTTCGAGGGAGCGGCCTATCAATATACAGTCCTTCCGTTCGGACTGTCTCTAGCTCCTCGCACATTTACGAAGTGCATGGACGCGGCTCTTTCCCCCCTGAGGCAGAAGGGAATCCGCGTCTTGAACTACCTCGACGACTGGCTCATCCTGGCCCAGTCAGAGAACGAGCTAATACATCACAGATCCGTGATCCTCAGCCACTTGCAATGCCTAGGACTCAGGGTCAATTTTGCCAAGAGCACTCTGTCTCCCAGCCAACGTATTGCGTTCCTGGGAGCAGTTTTCGACTCCATTCAAATGAAGGCAATGGTTGCGCCGCAGCGAGCTCAAGCCATCCGAAAGCTCGCGGCCTCCTTCAAAATCGGAGCCCTTCGCCCTCTCAAAGCTTTTCAGAAGATGCTGGGTCTTATGGCTTCAGCATCTCCAGTACTCCAGCTGGGCCTACTTCAAATGCGCCCTCTGCAGTACTGGTTGAAACCGAAAGTTCCGCCTCAGGCCTGGCGTCTAGGACGCCTGCGCATCAGGGTAGATCAGACCTGTGTCACAGCGCTGACTCCTTGGAAGAATTTTTCTTGGATGGAACAGGGCGTTCCCCTGGACATGGCGTGCAGAAGGAAGATGGTCTCGACAGATGCGTCCAACTCAGGTTGGGGAGCTCTGTGCGATGGCCAGCCGGCATTCGGCCAGTGGTCAGAAGCCGAAAAACGCCTTCACATCAACTGCCTAGAAATGCTAGCAGTGTGTTTAGGCCTCCATACACTTCTGCCAGTCTTAAAGGGACACCACGTCTTAGTCCGCTCGGACAACATGACGGTGGTATCGTACATAAATCACCAGGGAGGTCTTTCGTCGAGACGCCTTTTCACATTAGTGGAACGTCTCTTGCGATGGGCTCAGCTCAACTTTCGCTCGCTCAGAGCAACTCATGTGCCTGGCAGGCTGAATCAAGGAGCAGACATGCTGTCTCGGAGCAACGTCTCCTCAGACGAATGGATGCTTCATCCCCAGACGATTCAGGAAATATGGGCAGTCTTTGGCAAGGCTCAGGTAGACCTGTTCGCCTCAAAAGACAATTGTCACTGCCCAATTTATTTTTCAAAGGAGCAGGATGCATTGGCCCACGACTGGCCCAATCTCCTGGTATATGCTTTTCCCCCGATCGCCCTGATACCACACGTAGTCAGGCGGGTCAGGGAACAGAGACTCAAAATCCTGCTAGTGGCCCCCTTCTGGCAGAACCAACATTGGTTCCCAGATCTCCACCGGCTGCTGTCATCAGCACCGTGGCCTGTTCCGTTGAGACGAGATCTCTTAACGCAGGCGAACAAAACGCTTTGGCACCCCCAACCGGAACTGTGGGCGCTGCACGTCTGGTCTCTCGACGGGAGCCTTTAGATCTCCCCGAGACCGTTTTAAATACTATTTCTGAGGCCAGAGCACCCTCTACCAGGCGACTCTATGGACTCAAGTGGTCTGTCTTTTCCGCCTGGTGTTCCACCCACGGTGCAGACCCGAGTTTGTGTGACATATCATTGATTTTGTCATTTCTTCAGGAGCTGTTGGACAAGGGACGCTCTCCCTCCACGCTCAGGGTTTATGTGGCGGCCATAGCGGCATTTCATGTCCCTATGGACGGTCAGTCTGTGGGAAAGAACGATCTGATCGTTCGCTTTCTGAAGGGGTCGAGAAGGCTCAACCCTCCTCGCCCCGTCACAGTTCCTACTTGGGACCTACCCACAGTGCTGAGAGCTCTGAAGAGCCCTCCATTTGAGCCGCTGCAGTCTGTTGACCTTCGACCTCTAACGCTAAAAACTGCCCTGCTACTAGCATTGGCATCAGTCAAGCGTATGGGCGACCTACAGGCTCTATCCATAAATCCTGTATGCCTAGAATTCGGGCCAAATGACTCTAAAGTCATCCTAAAGCCGAGATGCGGCTATGTACCTAAGAGTCTCTCAACACCATTTAGAGACCAGGTTATCTCTCTCTTGGCACTTCCCCCCTCGGAGCAAGACCAAGGCTTTAATCCCCTCTGCCCCGTGAGAGCATTGAGGTGTTATTTGGAGCGTTCGGCTTCTTTTAGGAAGTCAGAACAGCTCTTTGTGTGTTTTGGAGGCCGCAACAAAGGGTTATCGGTCACAAAACATAGACTATCCAAGTGGATAGTGGAAGCTATAATGCTGGCTTACTCTTCCTTGGGTCTGCCATGTCCCATGGGGGTAAGAGCCCATTCGACTAGAGGCGTCGCCTCGTCATGGGCCCGGTCCAGCGGAGTATCCATTGCAGAAATATGTGCGGCGGCAGGCTGGGCCTCACCGTCCACATTTGCTAGGTTTTATAATCTAGATGTCCCTGTCTTGCAGACTAGGGTCCTTTCTGCATGAGGAATTCTGTTACCAGTATTGCTATGTATGCACTTGGCCTCTGGGAGTTTCCAAGTGTATCGTTTTTCCTTGGAACGGAATGTTCATTAGGTTATCCTATTGAGCAAATTGGCTCCTACTAGCCCATCCTGTGCTAGGGCCATACAGTCGTTCCTCTACCTTAGCAACGGCGGGATTGTACTGGTTCCCCATAAGCGTCTTAACGACGCAGTACGAGTGTAGTATCGACAGGGAACGTACTCGGTTACTTTCGTAACCTCGGTTCCCTGAGATACGGGAACGAGTACTGCGTTGCTTGCCGTTGCTAAGTAGCTGCACGACTCAGTCGTCGCTTCAGTCGAAGAACCTGAGATCCTGTGGCAAAATGCACGCTTATATAGCCGAATTCTCCGCCCCTTTTGGCGCGTTCGGGCGCGAATCATTGCCACAGGCTCGTGCAGCTCCGCTGCCGAGCCATTGGTTTGTTTTCATCTCACTGCACAAACCAATGGTCGTGCAGTTACACTGCGTTATTGAAATACTTCAGTCTCAGGAGAAAAAGGAGCTTTTTCCCCATAAGCGTCTTAACGACGCAGTACTCGTTCCCGTATCTCAGGGAACCGAGGTTACGAAAGTAACCGAGTACGTTTTCTGACATTTCAGGCTCTAACTTCAAAAATCATGCAAAACACTTCTAACACCTTCAGATATGTTTCTCTGTGTTGCAAAATAGGTTTTATTCATGCATAGACTGCAAATTTTAAAGTGGGACCGAGATTCAGCTTGCATTGCCTGAACCAACTTTGTTCTGCGCTGAAACGCTGTTTTCTGACATTTCAGGCTCTAACTTCAAAAATCATGCAAAACACTTCTAACACCTTCAGATATGTTTCTCTGCATTGCAAAATAGGTTTTATTCATGCATAGACAGCAATTTTAATTTGGGACAGAGTTTCAGCTTGCATTGCTTGAAACAAGTTTGTTCTGCACTGAAACGCTGTTTTCTGACATTTCAGGGTCTAACTTCAAAAATCATGCAAAACACTTCTAACACCTTCAGATATGTTTCTCTGTGTTGCAAAATAGGTTTTATTCATGCACAGACTGCAAATTTAAAGTGGGACCGAGATTCAGCTTGCATTGCTTAAACCAAGTTTGTTCTGCGCTGAAACGCTGTTTTCTGACATTTCAGGCTCTAACTTCAAAAATCATGCAAAACACTTCTAACACCTTAAGACATGTTTCTCTGCATTGCAAAGTAGGTTTTATTCATGCATAGACAGCAATTTTAATTTGGGACAGAGTTTCAGCTTGCATTGCTTGAAACAAGTTTGTTCTGCACTGAAACGCTGTTTTCTGACATTTCAGGCTCTAACTTCAAAAATCATGCAAAACACTTCTAACACCTTCAGATATGTTTCTCTGCATTGCAAAATAGGTTTTATTCATGCATAGACAGCAATTTTAATTTGGGACAGAGTTTCAGCTTGCATTGCTTGAAACAAGTTTGTTCTGCACTGAAACGCTGTTTTCTGACATTTCAGGGTCTAACTTCAAAAATCATGCAAAACACTTCTAACACCTTCAGATATGTTTCTCTGTGTTGCAAAATAGGTTTTATTCATGCATAGACTGCAAATTTTAAAGTGGGACCGAGATTCAGCTTGCATTGCCTGAACCAACTTTGTTCTGCGCTGAAACGCTGTTTTCTGACATTTCAGGCTCTAACTTCAAAAATCATGAAAAACACTTCTAACACCTTAAGACATGTTTCCCTGCATTGCAAAATAGGTTTTATTCATGCATAGACAGCAATTTTAATTTGGGACAGAGTTTCAGCTTGCATTGCTTGAAACAAGTTTGTTCTGCACTGAAACGCTGTTTTCTGACATTTCAGGGTCTAACTTCAAAAATCATGCAAAACACTTCTAACACCTTCAGATATGTTTCTCTGTGTTGCAAAATAGGTTTTATTCATGCACAGACTGCAAATTTAAAGTGGGACCGAGATTCAGCTTGCATTGCTTGAACCAAGTTTGTTCTGCGCTGAAACGCTGTTTTCTGACATTTCAGGCTCTAACTTCAAAAATCATGCAAAACACTTCTAACACCTTCAGATATGTTTCTCTGTGTTTCAAAATAGGTTTTATTCATGCATAGACAGCAATTTTAATTTGGGACAGAGTTTCAGCTTGCATTGCTTGAAACAAGTTTGTTCTGCACTGAAACGCTGTTTTCTGACATTTCAGGCTCTAACTTCAAAAATCATGCAAAACACTTCTAACACCTTCAGATATGTTTCTCTGTGTTGCAAAATAGGTTTTATTCATGAACAGACTGCAATTTTAAAGTGGGACCGAGATTCAGCTTGCATTGCTGGAACCAAATTCGTTCTGCGCTGAAACGCTGTTTTCTGACATTTCAGGGTCTAACTTCAAAAATCATGCAAAACACTTCTAACACCTTCAGATATGTTTCTCTGTGTTGCAAAATAGGTTTTATTCATGCACAGACTGCAAATTTAAAGTGGGACCGAGATTCAGCTTGCATTGCTTGAACCAAGTTTGTTCTGCACTGAAACGCTGTTTTCTGACATTTCAGGCTCTAACTTCAAAAATCATGCAGAACACTTCTAACACCTTAAGACATGTTTCTCTGCATTGCAAAGTAGGTTTTATTCATGCATAGACAGCAATTTTAATTTGGGACAGAGTTTCAGCTTGCATTGCTTGAAACAACTTTGTTCTGCACTGAAACGCTGTTTTCTGACATTTCAGGGTCTAACTTCAAAAATCATGCAAAACACTTCTAACACCTTCAGATATGTTTCTCTGTGTTGCAAAATAGGTTTTATTCATGAACAGACTGCAATTTTAAAGTGGGACCGAGATTCAGCTTGCATTGCTGGAACCAAATTCGTTCTGCGCTGAAACGCTCTTTTCTGACATTTCAGGGTCTAACTTCAAAAATCATGCAAAACACTTCTAACACCTTCAGATATGTTCCTCTGTGTTGCAAAATAGGTTTCATTCATGCACAGACTGCAAATTTAAAGTGGGACCGAGATTCAGCTTGCATTGCCTGAACCAAGTTTGTTCTGCACTGAAACGCTGTTTTCTGACATTTCAGGGTCTAACTTCAAAAATCATGCAAAACACTTCTAACACCTTCAGATATGTTTCTCTGTGTTGCAAAATAGGTTTTATTCATGAACAGACTGCAATTTTAAAGTGGGACCGAGATTCAGCTTGCATTGCTGGAACCAAATTCGTTCTGCGCTGAAACGCTGTTTTCTGACATTTCAGGGTCTAACTTCAAAAATCATGCAAAACACTTCTAACACCTTCAGATATGTTTCTCTGTGTTGCAAAATAGGTTTTATTCATGCATAGACTGCAAATTTTAAAGTGGGACCGAGATTCAGCTTGCATTGCCTGAACCAACTTTGTTCTGCGCTGAAACGCTGTTTTCTGACATTTCAGGCTCTAACTTCAAAAATCATGAAAAACACTTCTAACACCTTAAGACATGTTTCCCTGCATTGCAAAATAGGTTTTATTCATGCATAGACAGCAATTTTAATTTGGGACAGAGTTTCAGCTTGCATTGCTTGAAACAAGTTTGTTCTGCACTGAAACGCTGTTTTCTGACATTTCAGGGTCTAACTTCAAAAATCATGCAAAACACTTCTAACACCTTCAGATATGTTTCTCTGTGTTGCAAAATAGGTTTTATTCATGCACAGACTGCAAATTTAAAGTGGGACCGAGATTCAGCTTGCATTGCTTGAACCAAGTTTGTTCTGCGCTGAAACGCTGTTTTCTGACATTTCAGGCTCTAACTTCAAAAATCATGCAAAACACTTCTAACACCTTCAGATATGTTTCTCTGTGTTTCAAAATAGGTTTTATTCATGCATAGACAGCAATTTTAATTTGGGACAGAGTTTCAGCTTGCATTGCTTGAAACAAGTTTGTTCTGCACTGAAACGCTGTTTTCTGACATTTCAGGCTCTAACTTCAAAAATCATGCAAAACACTTCTAACACCTTCAGATATGTTTCTCTGTGTTGCAAAATAGGTTTTATTCATGCACAGACTGCAAATTTAAAGTGGGACCGAGATTCAGCTTGCATTGCTTGAACCAAGTTTGTTCTGCGCTGAAACGCTCTTTTCTGACATTTCAGGCTCTAACTTCAAAAATCATGCAAAACACTTCTAACACCTTCAGATATGTTCCTCTGTGTTGCAAAATAGGTTTCATTCATGCACAGACTGCAAATTTAAAGTGGGACCGAGATTCAGCTTGCATTGCCTGAACCAAGTTTGTTCTGCACTGAAACGCTGTTTTCTGACATTTCAGGGTCTAACTTCAAAAATCATGCAAAACACTTCTAACACCTTCAGATATGTTTCTCTGTGTTGCAAAATAGGTTTTATTCATGCACAGACTGCAAATTTAAAGTGGGACCGAGATTCAGCTTGCATTGCTTGAACCAAGTTTGTTCTGCACTGAAACGCTGTTTTCTGACATTTCAGGCTCTAACTTCAAAAATCATGCAAAACACTTCTAACACCTTCAGATATGTTTCTCTGTGTTGCAAAATAGGTTTTATTCATGCACAGACTGCAAATTTAAAGTGGGACCGAGATTCAGCTTGCATTGCCTGAACCAAGTTTGTTCTGCGCTGAAACGCTGTTTTCTGACATTTCAGGCTCTAACTTCAAAAATCATGCAAAACACTTCTAACACCTTAAGACATGTTTCTCTGCATTGCAAAGTAGGTTTTATTCATGCATAGACACAATTTTAATTTGGGACAGAGTTTCAGCTTGCATTGCTGGAACCAAGTTTGTTCTGCGCTGAAACGCTGTTTTCTGACATTTCAGGCTCTAACTTCAAAAATCATGCAAAACACTTCTAACACCTTCAGATATGTTTCTCTGTGTTGCAAACTAGTTTTTATTCATGCACAGACTGCAAATTTAAAGTGGGACTGAGATTCAGCTTGCATTGCCTGAACCAACTTTGTTCTGCGCTGAAGCGCTGTTTTCTGACATTTCAGGCTCTGACTTCAAAAATCATGCAAAACACTTCTAACACCTTCAGATATGTTTCTCTGTGTTGCAAAATAGGTTTTATTCATGAACAGACTGCAATTTTAAAGTGGGACCGAGATTCAGCTTGCATTGCTGGAACCAAATTCGTTCTGCGCTGAAACGCTGTTTTCTGACATTTCAGGGTCTAACTTCAAAAATCATGCAAAACACTTCTAACACCTTCAGATATGTTTCTCTGTGTTGCAAAATAGGTTTTATTCATGCACAGACTGCAAATTTAAAGTGGGACTGAGATTCAGCTTGCATTGCCTGAACCAACTTTGTTCTGCGCTGAAGCGCTGTTTTCTGACATTTCAGGCTCTGACTTCAAAATTCATGCAAAACACTTCTAACACCTTCAGATATGTTTCTCTGTGTTGCAAAATAGGTTTTATTCATGAACAGACTGCAATTTTAAAGTGCGACCGAGATTCAGCTTGCATTGCTGGAACCAAATTCGTTCTGCGCTGAAACGCTGTTTTCTGACATTTCAGGGTCTAACTTCAAAAATCATGCAGAACACTTCTAACACCTTCAGATATGTTTCTCTGTGTTGCAAAATAGGTTTTATTCATGCACAGACTGCAAATTTAAAGTGGGACCGAGATTCAGCTTGCATTGCCTGAACCAAGTTTGTTCTGCACTGAAACGCTGTTTTCTGACATTTCAGGGTCTAACTTCAAAAATCATGCAAAACACTTCTAACACCTTCAGATATGTTTCTCTGTGTTGCAAAATAGGTTTTATTCATGCACAGACTGCAAATTTAAAGTGGGACCGAGATTCAGCTTGCATTGCCTGAACCAACTTTGTTCTGCGCTGAAACGCTGTTTTCTGACATTTCAGGCTCTAACTTCAAAAATCATGCAAAACCCATCTAACACCTTAAGACATGTTTCTCTGCATTGCAAAGTAGGTTTTATTCATGCATAGACAGCAATTTTAATTTGGGACAGAGTTTCAGCTTGCATTGCTTGAAACAAGTTTGTTCTGCACTGAAACGCTGTTTTCTGACATTTCAGGCTCTAACTTCAAAAATCATGCAAAACACTTCTAACACCTTCAGATATGTTTCTCTGTGTTGCAAAGTAGGTTTTATTCATGCATAGACAGCAATTTTAATTTGGGACAGAGTTTCAGCTTGCATAGCTGGAATCAAATTTGTTCTGCGCTGAAACGCTGTTTTCTGACATTTCAGGCTCTAACTTCAAAAATCATGCAAAACACTTCTAACACCTTCAGATATGTTTCTCTGTGTTGCAAAATAGGTTTTATTCATGCACAGACTGCAAATTTAAAGTGGGACCGAGATTCAGCTTGCATTGCCTGAACCAAGTTTGTTCTGCGCTGAAACGCTGTTTTCTGACATTTCAGGCTCTAACTTCAAAAATCTTGCAAAACCCGTCTAACACCTTAAGACATGTTTCTCTGCATTGCAAAGTAGGTTTTATTCATGCATAGACAGCAATTTTAATTTGGGACAGAGTTTCAGCTTGCATTGCTTGAAACAAGTTTGTTCTGCACTGAAACGCTGTTTTCTGACATTTCAGGCTCTAACTTCAAAAATCATGCAAAACACTTCTAACACCTTCAGATATGTTTCTCTGTGTTGCAAAATAGGTTTTATTCATGCATAGACTGCAAATTTTAAAGTGGGACCGAGATTCAGCTTGCATTGCCTGAACCAACTTTGTTCTGCGCTGAAACGCTGTTTTCTGACATTTCAGGCTCTAACTTCAAAAATCATGCAAAACACTTCTAACACCTTCAGATATGTTTCTCTGCATTGCAAAATAGGTTTTATTCATGCATAGACAGCAATTTTAATTTGGGACAGAGTTTCAGCTTGCATTGCTTGAAACAAGTTTGTTCTGCACTGAAACGCTGTTTTCTGACATTTCAGGGTCTAACTTCAAAAATCATGCAAAACACTTCTAACACCTTCAGATATGTTTCTCTGTGTTGCAAAATAGGTTTTATTCATGCACAGACTGCAAATTTAAAGTGGGACCGAGATTCAGCTTGCATTGCTTGAACCAAGTTTGTTCTGCGCTGAAACGCTGTTTTCTGACATTTCAGGCTCTAACTTCAAAAATCATGCAAAACACTTCTAACACCTTCAGATATGTTTCTCTGTGTTTCAAAATAGGTTTTATTCATGCATAGACAGCAATTTTAATTTGGGACAGAGTTTCAGCTTGCATTGCTTGAAACAAGTTTGTTCTGCACTGAAACGCTGTTTTCTGACATTTCAGGCTCTAACTTCAAAAATCATGCAAAACACTTCTAACACCTTCAGATATGTTTCTCTGTGTTGCAAAATAGGTTTTATTCATGAACAGACTGCAATTTTAAAGTGGGACCGAGATTCAGCTTGCATTGCTGGAACCAAATTCGTTCTGCGCTGAAACGCTGTTTTCTGACATTTCAGGGTCTAACTTCAAAAATCATGCAAAACACTTCTAACACCTTCAGATATGTTTCTCTGTGTTGCAAAATAGGTTTTATTCATGCACAGACTGCAAATTTAAAGTGGGACCGAGATTCAGCTTGCATTGCTTGAACCAAGTTTGTTCTGCACTGAAACGCTGTTTTCTGACATTTCAGGCTCTAACTTCAAAAATCATGCAGAACACTTCTAACACCTTAAGACATGTTTCTCTGCATTGCAAAGTAGGTTTTATTCATGCATAGACAGCAATTTTAATTTGGGACAGAGTTTCAGCTTGCATTGCTTGAAACAACTTTGTTCTGCACTGAAACGCTGTTTTCTGACATTTCAGGGTCTAACTTCAAAAATCATGCAAAACACTTCTAACACCTTCAGATATGTTTCTCTGTGTTGCAAAATAGGTTTTATTCATGCACAGACTGCAAATTTAAAGTGGGACCGAGATTCAGCTTGCATTGCTTGAACCAAGTTTGTTCTGCGCTGAAACGCTCTTTTCTGACATTTCAGGCTCTAACTTCAAAAATCATGCAAAACACTTCTAACACCTTCAGATATGTTCCTCTGTGTTGCAAAATAGGTTTCATTCATGCACAGACTGCAAATTTAAAGTGGGACCGAGATTCAGCTTGCATTGCCTGAACCAAGTTTGTTCTGCACTGAAACGCTGTTTTCTGACATTTCAGGGTCTAACTTCAAAAATCATGCAAAACACTTCTAACACCTTCAGATATGTTTCTCTGTGTTGCAAAATAGGTTTTATTCATGCACAGACTGCAAATTTAAAGTGGGACCGAGATTCAGCTTGCATTGCTTGAACCAAGTTTGTTCTGCACTGAAACGCTGTTTTCTGACATTTCAGGCTCTAACTTCAAAAATCATGCAAAACACTTCTAACACCTTCAGATATGTTTCTCTGTGTTGCAAAATAGGTTTTATTCATGCACAGACTGCAAATTTAAAGTGGGACCGAGATTCAGCTTGCATTGCCTGAACCAAGTTTGTTCTGCGCTGAAACGCTGTTTTCTGACATTTCAGGCTCTAACTTCAAAAATCATGCAAAACACTTCTAACACCTTAAGACATGTTTCTCTGCATTGCAAAGTAGGTTTTATTCATGCATAGACAGCAATTTTAATTTGGGACAGAGTTTCAGCTTGCATTGCTGGAACCAAGTTTGTTCTGCGCTGAAACGCTGTTTTCTGACATTTCAGGCTCTAACTTCAAAAATCATGCAAAACACTTCTAACACCTTCAGATATGTTTCTCTGTGTTGCAAAATAGGTTTTATTCATGCATAGACTGCAAATTTTAAAGTGGGACCGAGATTCAGCTTGCATTGCCTGAACCAACTTTGTTCTGCGCTGAAACGCTGTTTTCTGACATTTCAGGCTCTAACTTCAAAAATCATGCAAAACACTTCTAACACCTTCAGATATGTTTCTCTGCATTGCAAAATAGGTTTTATTCATGCATAGACAGCAATTTTAATTTGGGACAGAGTTTCAGCTTGCATTGCTTGAAACAAGTTTGTTCTGCACTGAAACGCTGTTTTCTGACATTTCAGGGTCTAACTTCAAAAATCATGCAAAACACTTCTAACACCTTCAGATATGTTTCTCTGTGTTGCAAAATAGGTTTTATTCATGCACAGACTGCAAATTTAAAGTGGGACCGAGATTCAGCTTGCATTGCTTAAACCAAGTTTGTTCTGTGCTGAAACGCTGTTTTCTGACATTTCAGGCTCTAACTTCAAAAATCATGCAAAACACTTCTAACACCTTAAGACATGTTTCTCTGCATTGCAAAGTAGGTTTTATTCATGCATAGACAGCAATTTTAATTTGGGACAGAGTTTCAGCTTGCATTGCTTGAAACAAGTTTGTTCTGCACTGAAACGCTGTTTTCTGACATTTCAGGCTCTAACTTCAAAAATCATGCAAAACACTTCTAACACCTTCAGATATGTTTCTCTGTGTTGCAAAATAGGTTTTATTCATGCATAGACTGCAAATTTTAAAGTGGGACCGAGATTCAGCTTGCATTGCCTGAACCAACTTTGTTCTGCGCTGAAACGCTGTTTTCTGACATTTCAGGCTCTAACTTCAAAAATCATGAAAAACACTTCTAACACCTTAAGACATGTTTCCCTGCATTGCAAAATAGGTTTTATTCATGCATAGACAGCAATTTTAATTTGGGACAGAGTTTCAGCTTGCATTGCTTGAAACAAGTTTGTTCTGCACTGAAACGCTGTTTTCTGACATTTCAGGGTCTAACTTCAAAAATCATGCAAAACACTTCTAACACCTTCAGATATGTTTCTCTGTGTTGCAAAATAGGTTTTATTCATGCACAGACTGCAAATTTAAAGTGGGACCGAGATTCAGCTTGCATTGCTTGAACCAAGTTTGTTCTGCGCTGAAACGCTGTTTTCTGACATTTCAGGCTCTAACTTCAAAAATCATGCAAAACACTTCTAACACCTTCAGATATGTTTCTCTGTGTTTCAAAATAGGTTTTATTCATGCATAGACAGCAATTTTAATTTGGGACAGAGTTTCAGCTTGCATTGCTTGAAACAAGTTTGTTCTGCACTGAAACGCTGTTTTCTGACATTTCAGGCTCTAACTTCAAAAATCATGCAAAACACTTCTAACACCTTCAGATATGTTTCTCTGTGTTGCAAAATAGGTTTTATTCATGAACAGACTGCAATTTTAAAGTGGGACCGAGATTCAGCTTGCATTGCTGGAACCAAATTCGTTCTGCGCTGAAACGCTGTTTTCTGACATTTCAGGGTCTAACTTCAAAAATCATGCAAAACACTTCTAACACCTTCAGATATGTTTCTCTGTGTTGCAAAATAGGTTTTATTCATGCACAGACTGCAAATTTAAAGTGGGACCGAGATTCAGCTTGCATTGCTTGAACCAAGTTTGTTCTGCACTGAAACGCTGTTTTCTGACATTTCAGGCTCTAACTTCAAAAATCATGCAGAACACTTCTAACACCTTAAGACATGTTTCTCTGCATTGCAAAGTAGGTTTTATTCATGCATAGACAGCAATTTTAATTTGGGACAGAGTTTCAGCTTGCATTGCTTGAAACAACTTTGTTCTGCACTGAAACGCTGTTTTCTGACATTTCAGGGTCTAACTTCAAAAATCATGCAAAACACTTCTAACACCTTCAGATAAGTTTCTCTGTGTTGCAAAATAGGTTTTATTCATGCACAGACTGCAAATTTAAAGTGGGACCGAGATTCAGCTTGCATTGCTTGAACCAAGTTTGTTCTGCGCTGAAACGCTCTTTTCTGACATTTCAGGCTCTAACTTCAAAAATCATGCAAAACACTTCTAACACCTTCAGATATGTTCCTCTGTGTTGCAAAATAGGTTTCATTCATGCACAGACTGCAAATTTAAAGTGGGACCGAGATTCAGCTTGCATTGCCTGAACCAAGTTTGTTCTGCACTGAAACGCTGTTTTCTGACATTTCAGGGTCTAATTTCAAAAATCATGCAAAACACTTCTAACACCTTCAGATATGTTTCTCTGTGTTGCAAAATAGGTTTTATTCATGAACAGACTGCAATTTTAAAGTGGGACCGAGATTCAGCTTGCATTGCTGGAACCAAATTCGTTCTGCGCTGAAACGCTGTTTTCTGACATTTCAGGGTCTAACTTCAAAAATCATGCAAAACACTTCTAACACCTTCAGATATGTTTCTCTGTGTTGCAAAATAGGTTTTATTCATGCACAGACTGCAAATTTAAAGTGGGACCGAGATTCAGCTTGCATTGCTTGAACCAAGTTTGTTCTGCACTGAAACGCTGTTTTCTGACATTTCAGGCTCTAACTTCAAAAATCATGCAGAACACTTCTAACACCTTAAGACATGTTTCTCTGCATTGCAAAGTAGGTTTTATTCATGCATAGACAGCAATTTTAATTTGGGACAGAGTTTCAGCTTGCATTGCTTGAAACAACTTTGTTCTGCACTGAAACGCTGTTTTCTGACATTTCAGGGTCTAACTTCAAAAATCATGCAAAACACTTCTAACACCTTCAGATATGTTTCTCTGTGTTGCAAAATAGGTTTTATTCATGCACAGACTGCAAATTTAAAGTGGGACCGAGATTCAGCTTGCATTGCTTGAACCAAGTTTGTTCTGCGCTGAAACGCTCTTTTCTGACATTTCAGGCTCTAACTTCAAAAATCATGCAAAACACTTCTAACACCTTCAGATATGTTCCTCTGTGTTGCAAAATAGGTTTCATTCATGCACAGACTGCACATTTAAAGTGGGACCGAGATTCAGCTTGCATTGCCTGAACCAAGTTTGTTCTGCACTGAAACGCTGTTTTCTGACATTTCAGGCTCTAACTTCAAAAATCATGCAAAACACTTCTAACACCTTCAGATATGTTTCTCTGTGTTGCAAAATAGGTTTTATTCATGCACAGACTGCAAATTTAAAGTGGGACCGAGATTCAGCTTGCATTGCTTGAACCAAGTTTGTTCTGCACTGAAACGCTGTTTTCTGACATTTCAGGCTCTAACTTCAAAAATCATGCAAAACACTTCTAACACCTTCAGATATGTTTCTCTGTGTTGCAAAATAGGTTTTATTCATGCACAGACTGCAAATTTAAAGTGGGACCGAGATTCAGCTTGCATTGCCTGAACCAAGTTTGTTCTGCGCTGAAACGCTGTTTTCTGACATTTCAGGCTCTAACTTCAAAAATCATGCAAAACACTTCTAACACCTTAAGACATGTTTCTCTGCATTGCAAAGTAGGTTTTATTCATGCATAGACAGCAATTTTAATTTGGGACAAAGTTTCAGCTTGCATTGCTGGAACCAAGTTTGTTCTGCGCTGAAACGCTGTTTTCTGACATTTCAGGCTCTAACTTCAAAAATCATGCAAAACACTTCTAACACCTTCAGATATGTTTCTCTGTGTTGCAAACTAGTTTTTATTCATGCACAGACTGCAAATTTAAAGTGGGACTGAGATTCAGCTTGCATTGCCTGAACCAACTTTGTTCTGCGCTGAAGCGCTGTTTTCTGACATTTCAGGCTCTGACTTCAAAAATCATGCAAAACACTTCTAACACCTTCAGATATGTTTCTCTGTGTTGCAAAATAGGTTTTATTCATGAACAGACTGCAAATTTAAAGTGGGACCGAGATTCAGCTTGCATTGCCTGAACCAAGTTTGTGCTGCACTGAAACGCTGTTTTCTGACATTTCAGGCTCTAACTTCAAAAATCATGCAAAACACTTCTAACACCTTCAGATATGTTTCTCTGTGTTGCAAAATAGGTTTTATTCATGCATAGACTGCAAATTTTAAAGTGGGACCGAGATTCAGCTTGCATTGCCTGAACCAAGTTTGTTCTGCGCTGAAACGCTGTTTTCTGACATTTCAGGCTCTAACTTCAAAAATCATGCAAAACACTTCTAACACCTTAAGACATGTTTCTCTGCATTGCAAAGTAGGTTTTATTCATGCATAGACAGCAATTTTAATTTGGGACAGAGTTTCAGCTTGCATTGCTGGAACCAAGTTTGTTCTGCGCTGAAACGCTGTTTTCTGACATTTCAGGCTCTAACTTCAAAAATCATGCAAAACACTTCTAACACCTTCAGATATGTTTCTCTGTGTTGCAAAATAGGTTTTATTCATGCATAGACTGCAAATTTTAAAGTGGGACCGAGATTCAGCTTGCATTGCCTGAACCAACTTTGTTCTGCGCTGAAACGCTGTTTTCTGACATTTCAGGCTCTAACTTCAAAAATCATGCAAAACACTTCTAACACCTTCAGATATGTTTCTCTGCATTGCAAAATAGGTTTTATTCATGCATAGACAGCAATTTTAATTTGGGACAGAGTTTCAGCTTGCATTGCTTGAAACAAGTTTGTTCTGCACTGAAACGCTGTTTTCTGACATTTCAGGGTCTAACTTCAAAAATCATGCAAAACACTTCTAACACCTTCAGATATGTTTCTCTGTGTTGCAAAATAGGTTTTATTCATGCACAGACTGCAAATTTAAAGTGGGACCGAGATTCAGCTTGCATTGCTTAAACCAAATTTGTTCTGTGCTGAAACGCTGTTTTCTGACATTTCAGGCTCTAACTTCAAAAATCATGCAAAACACTTCTAACACCTTAAGACATGTTTCTCTGCATTGCAAAGTAGGTTTTATTCATGCATAGACAGCAATTTTAATTTGGGACAGAGTTTCAGCTTGCATTGCTTGAAACAAGTTTGTTCTGCACTGAAACGCTGTTTTCTGACATTTCAGGCTCTAACTTCAAAAATCATGCAAAACACTTCTAACACCTTCAGATATGTTTCTCTGTGTTGCAAAATAGGTTTTATTCATGCATAGACTGCAAATTTTAAAGTGGGACCGAGATTCAGCTTGCATTGCCTGAACCAACTTTGTTCTGCGCTGAAACGCTGTTTTCTGACATTTCAGGCTCTAACTTCAAAAATCATGAAAAACACTTCTAACACCTTAAGACATGTTTCCCTGCATTGCAAAATAGGTTTTATTCATGCATAGACAGCAATTTTAATTTGGGACAGAGTTTCAGCTTGCATTGCTTGAAACAAGTTTGTTCTGCACTGAAACGCTGTTTTCTGACATTTCAGGGTCTAACTTCAAAAATCATGCAAAACACTTCTAACACCTTCAGATATGTTTCTCTGTGTTGCAAAATAGGTTTTATTCATGCACAGACTGCAAATTTAAAGTGGGACCGAGATTCAGCTTGCATTGCTTGAACCAAGTTTGTTCTGCGCTGAAACGCTGTTTTCTGACATTTCAGGCTCTAACTTCAAAAATCATGCAAAACACTTCTAACACCTTCAGATATGTTTCTCTGTGTTTCAAAATAGGTTTTATTCATGCATAGACAGCAATTTTAATTTGGGACAGAGTTTCAGCTTGCATTGCTTGAAACAAGTTTGTTCTGCACTGAAACGCTGTTTTCTGACATTTCAGGCTCTAACTTCAAAAATCATGCAAAACACTTCTAACACCTTCAGATATGTTTCTCTGTGTTGCAAAATAGGTTTTATTCATGAACAGACTGCAATTTTAAAGTGGGACCGAGATTCAGCTTGCATTGCTGGAACCAAATTCGTTCTGCGCTGAAACGCTGTTTTCTGACATTTCAGGGTCTAACTTCAAAAATCATGCAAAACACTTCTAACACCTTCAGATATGTTTCTCTGTGTTGCAAAATAGGTTTTATTCATGCACAGACTGCAAATTTAAAGTGGGACCGAGATTCAGCTTGCATTGCTTGAACCAAGTTTGTTCTGCACTGAAACGCTGTTTTCTGACATTTCAGGCTCTAACTTCAAAAATCATGCAGAACACTTCTAACACCTTAAGACATGTTTCTCTGCATTGCAAAGTAGGTTTTATTCATGCATAGACAGCAATTTTAATTTGGGACAGAGTTTCAGCTTGCATTGCTTGAAACAACTTTGTTCTGCACTGAAACGCTGTTTTCTGACATTTCAGGGTCTAACTTCAAAAATCATGCAAAACACTTCTAACACCTTCAGATAAGTTTCTCTGTGTTGCAAAATAGGTTTTATTCATGCACAGACTGCAAATTTAAAGTGGGACCGAGATTCAGCTTGCATTGCTTGAACCAAGTTTGTTCTGCGCTGAAACGCTCTTTTCTGACATTTCAGGCTCTAACTTCAAAAATCATGCAAAACACTTCTAACACCTTCAGATATGTTCCTCTGTGTTGCAAAATAGGTTTCATTCATGCACAGACTGCAAATTTAAAGTGGGACCGAGATTCAGCTTGCATTGCCTGAACCAAGTTTGTTCTGCACTGAAACGCTGTTTTCTGACATTTCAGGGTCTAATTTCAAAAATCATGCAAAACACTTCTAACACCTTCAGATATGTTTCTCTGTGTTGCAAAATAGGTTTTATTCATGAACAGACTGCAATTTTAAAGTGGGACCGAGATTCAGCTTGCATTGCTGGAACCAAATTCGTTCTGCGCTGAAACGCTGTTTTCTGACATTTCAGGGTCTAACTTCAAAAATCATGCAAAACACTTCTAACACCTTCAGATATGTTTCTCTGTGTTGCAAAATAGGTTTTATTCATGCACAGACTGCAAATTTAAAGTGGGACCGAGATTCAGCTTGCATTGCTTGAACCAAGTTTGTTCTGCACTGAAACGCTGTTTTCTGACATTTCAGGCTCTAACTTCAAAAATCATGCAGAACACTTCTAACACCTTAAGACATGTTTCTCTGCATTGCAAAGTAGGTTTTATTCATGCATAGACAGCAATTTTAATTTGGGACAGAGTTTCAGCTTGCATTGCTTGAAACAACTTTGTTCTGCACTGAAACGCTGTTTTCTGACATTTCAGGGTCTAACTTCAAAAATCATGCAAAACACTTCTAACACCTTCAGATATGTTTCTCTGTGTTGCAAAATAGGTTTTATTCATGCACAGACTGCAAATTTAAAGTGGGACCGAGATTCAGCTTGCATTGCTTGAACCAAGTTTGTTCTGCGCTGAAACGCTCTTTTCTGACATTTCAGGCTCTAACTTCAAAAATCATGCAAAACACTTCTAACACCTTCAGATATGTTCCTCTGTGTTGCAAAATAGGTTTCATTCATGCACAGACTGCACATTTAAAGTGGGACCGAGATTCAGCTTGCATTGCCTGAACCAAGTTTGTTCTGCACTGAAACGCTGTTTTCTGACATTTCAGGGTCTAACTTCAAAAATCATGCAAAACACTTCTAACACCTTCAGATATGTTTCTCTGTGTTGCAAAATAGGTTTTATTCATGCACAGACTGCAAATTTAAAGTGGGACCGAGATTCAGCTTGCATTGCTTGAACCAAGTTTGTTCTGCACTGAAACGCTGTTTTCTGACATTTCAGGCTCTAACTTCAAAAATCATGCAAAACACTTCTAACACCTTCAGATATGTTTCTCTGTGTTGCAAAATAGGTTTTATTCATGCACAGACTGCAAATTTAAAGTGGGACCGAGATTCAGCTTGCATTGCCTGAACCAAGTTTGTTCTGCGCTGAAACGCTGTTTTCTGACATTTCAGGCTCTAACTTCAAAAATCATGCAAAACACTTCTAACACCTTAAGACATGTTTCTCTGCATTGCAAAGTAGGTTTTATTCATGCATAGACAGCAATTTTAATTTGGGACAAAGTTTCAGCTTGCATTGCTGGAACCAAGTTTGTTCTGCGCTGAAACGCTGTTTTCTGACATTTCAGGCTCTAACTTCAAAAATCATGCAAAACACTTCTAACACCTTCAGATATGTTTCTCTGTGTTGCAAACTAGTTTTTATTCATGCACAGACTGCAAATTTAAAGTGGGACTGAGATTCAGCTTGCATTGCCTGAACCAACTTTGTTCTGCGCTGAAGCGCTGTTTTCTGACATTTCAGGCTCTGACTTCAAAAATCATGCAAAACACTTCTAACACCTTCAGATATGTTTCTCTGTGTTGCAAAATAGGTTTTATTCATGAACAGACTGCAAATTTAAAGTGGGACCGAGATTCAGCTTGCATTGCCTGAACCAAGTTTGTGCT
Organism: Garra rufa; assembly: GCF_049309525.1. NCBI lineage: Eukaryota > Metazoa > Chordata > Actinopteri > Cypriniformes > Cyprinidae > Garra > Garra rufa. The sequence continues at coordinate 15,696,501 of NC_133382.1, forward strand.
GCACTGAAACGCTGTTTTCTGACATTTCAGGCTCTAACTTCAAAAATCATGCAAAACACTTCTAACACCTTCAGATATGTTTCTCTGTGTTGCAAAATAGGTTTTATTCATGCATAGACTGCAAATTTTAAAGTGGGACCGAGATTCAGCTTGCATTGCCTGAACCAACTTTGTTCTGCGCTGAAACGCTGTTTTCTGACATTTCAGGCTCTAACTTCAAAAATCATGAAAAACACTTCTAACACCTTAAGACATGTTTCCCTGCATTGCAAAATAGGTTTTATTCATGCATAGACAGCAATTTTAATTTGGGACAGAGTTTCAGCTTGCATTGCTTGAAACAAGTTTGTTCTGCACTGAAACGCTGTTTTCTGACATTTCAGGGTCTAACTTCAAAAATTATGCAAAACACTTCTAACACCTTCAGATATGTTTCTCTGTGTTGCAAAATAGGTTTTATTCATGCACAGACTGCAAATTTAAAGTGGGACCGAGATTCAGCTTGCATTGCTTGAACCAAGTTTGTTCTGCGCTGAAACGCTGTTTTCTGACATTTCAGGCTCTAACTTCAAAAATCATGCAAAACACTTCTAACACCTTCAGATATGTTTCTCTGTGTTTCAAAATAGGTTTTATTCATGCATAGACAGCAATTTTAATTTGGGACAGAGTTTCAGCTTGCATTGCTTGAAACAAGTTTGTTCTGCACTGAAACGCTGTTTTCTGACATTTCAGGCTCTAACTTCAAAAATCATGCAAAACACTTCTAACACCTTCAGATATGTTTCTCTGTGTTGCAAAATAGGTTTTATTCATGAACAGACTGCAATTTTAAAGTGGGACCGAGATTCAGCTTGCATTGCTGGAACCAAATTCGTTCTGCGCTGAAACGCTGTTTTCTGACATTTCAGGGTCTAACTTCAAAAATCATGCAAAACACTTCTAACACCTTCAGATATGTTTCTCTGTGTTGCAAAATAGGTTTTATTCATGCACAGACTGCAAATTTAAAGTGGGACCGAGATTCAGCTTGCATTGCTTGAACCAAGTTTGTTCTGCACTGAAACGCTGTTTTCTGACATTTCAGGCTCTAACTTCAAAAATCATGCAGAACACTTCTAACACCTTAAGACATGTTTCTCTGCATTGCAAAGTAGGTTTTATTCATGCATAGACAGCAATTTTAATTTGGGACAGAGTTTCAGCTTGCATTGCTTGAAACAACTTTGTTCTGCACTGAAACGCTGTTTTCTGACATTTCAGGGTCTAACTTCAAAAATCATGCAAAACACTTCTAACACCTTCAGATATGTTTCTCTGTGTTGCAAAATAGGTTTTATTCATGCACAGACTGCAAATTTAAAGTGGGACCGAGATTCAGCTTGCATTGCTTGAACCAAGTTTGTTCTGCGCTGAAACGCTCTTTTCTGACATTTCAGGCTCTAACTTCAAAAATCATGCAAAACACTTCTAACACCTTCAGATATGTTCCTCTGTGTTGCAAAATAGGTTTCATTCATGCACAGACTGCAAATTTAAAGTGGGACCGAGATTCAGCTTGCATTGCCTGAACCAAGTTTGTTCTGCACTGAAACGCTGTTCCCTGTCGATACTACACTCGTACTGCGTCGTTAAGACGCTTATGGGAAAAAGCTCCTTTTTCTCCTGAGACTGAAGTATTTCAATAACGCAGTGTAACTGCACGACCATTGGTTTGTGCAGTGAGATGAAAACAAACCAATGGCTCGGCAGCGGAGCTGCACGAGCCTGTGGCAATGATTCGCGCCCGAACGCGCCAAAAGGGGCGGAGAATTCGGCTATATAAGCGTGCATTTTGCCACAGGATCTCAGATCCTTCTCCTTCAGCGACGACTTCACATCTTCGCTGACACTGACTGACCTTCGCTCGAGAAAGAAGCCTCTCGCCGTTGAAGAGCCTCGCAGCGGATCCGCCTGCTCGTCGGTTTTGACGCTTCAAGCAGCTGACAGTGATTCCCTGCCGCGATCCGGCGATAGAAGAGCATATTCCAAAAGAGCAAATTTCATTGGCGTTGTTGCAAATGCCACGGCGTTTCTGTTGCTCGTGCAGAGCCCCTCTGCACGCTGTCGATAGTCACGCTGAGTGCGTCTCGTGTTTGGGCTCCGCCCATGCCGAGGCTGCGCTCGCTGAGACAGATTGTTCCCATTGCGGGGACATGAGTCTCGCCTCTTTGCGCTCGCGGCTCGCTTTCTTTTCAGAGAGCAGCCCCGCCCCTCGCGCCCTCCCGCTTTCTTCTTCACAAGAGCCTGTGAAGAAAAAGCAGCGGGGCAGAGTGACTCGGCGCACGGTGATTGGTGAGCTCACGCCGGCTGATCCCCCGCGTGCCTCACCTTCACCACATGAAGAGGAATCTCCCGTTCTCTTCACTCATCCAGACCAAAATCCCTCGGCTGCCGCGAGCGATCTGGTTTCTTTTGGAGTGAGTGAGGAGGAAGCCATGGATGACAGCATGTCTCTGGCTGCATCTGATGGAGAGGAGTTGTCGGGCTCGCCGCAAGACCCCGCCCCCTTTCCATCTGTTCAACCCAGCACCGCCAGCGCTGGTATGGACGCCGAACTCTTCCGCGTTCTATCTAAGGCTGTTGAAGAGCTGGGACTGGATTGGTCTCCTCCTGAGGAGCCTGTACGGAGTCGTTTGGACGAATGGTTCCTGCCGGGGCGCCGCCAAGCCCCTCGTCAGCGAGCCTCACCGTTCTTCCCGGAAGTTCACGGTGAGATCTCTAAATCCTGGCGCGCTCCGTACTCCGCCCGCCTTCGTACCTCTTCTTCCTCCGCCCTCACGACGGTTGACGGCGCCGAAGAGAAAGGATATGACAAGTTGCCCCCCCTGGATGAGTCTGTGGCCGCGCATTTGTGCCCGCCCACTGCCATCGGCTGGAAGGCAAAGGCGACTCACCCGTCCAAGCCATGCAGAACTACTTCAGCTCTCGCTGGACGTGCTTATTCTTCGGCTGGACAGGCAGCATCAGCGCTGCACTCAATGGCGGTCCTCCAAGTCTATCAAGCGAAACTCCTCCGCAGTATGGATGAGGCTGGCATAGATGACGCTGCGTTCCGTGAACTACGCAGCGCGACCGACCTGGCGTTGCGTGCTACTAAGATGACGGCACAGGCGATTGGCAGATCGATGGCCAGCTTGGTGGTGCTGGAGCGCCACCTGTGGCTAAACCTGACGGAGATCAAGGACGCTGACAAGGTCGCCTTCCTTGACTCCCCCATCTCTCCTACCGGTCTGTTCGGTCCAGCAGTAGAGGGGTTTGCGGAGCGCTTCACCGCCGCTCAGAAGTCGTCCCAGGCTATGCGACACTTCCTGCCAAAGCGCACAAGCTCTGCAACGGCTCCTAGTCGCCCCAAACCGGCGCCGACTCAGCAGCCTGCAAAGACCGCCCCGCCAGCTGCTCAGCCAGCCCCCCAGGTGGAGCCACGTCATCGCTCCCGCTCGGCCAGACGCTACCCTTTCCCTAGACGTCAGGGACCCCGACCCAAGGTCGTGTTGGAACAGGCGCCTCCAGCGTCTTCCTGATTTAAAAAACAGGAAGAGGAAAGGGTCAAGTCTCGCCAGAGCCGGACCAGCCCCCAAGATGTCTCTCTTCAGCCTCCAAACACCCCGTTCTGTTCCGGGTTCAGAGCGCTGCATGTTTCCAAACAAACTGGCTGTAACTCACGGGCCCTTTCTGTCAGCGCCCTTACAGCTTACCGCTGTGATAGCGGAAAAAAAAATAAAAAACAAACATTTTCAAAAAGAGAGCAAATTTCCTCTTCCAGAGTTGTTAAGCGGCACCCAACCGCTCAAACCAATGCAACCCCTCAGCACACGGGCCGAGGCTTGGAAAGCCATCCCCGGGGTGTCGAAATGGGTTATGGGCATAATAGAACGAGGTTATACACTGCAGTTCGCTCGAAGACCACCCCGCTTTCGCGGAGTGGTCTCCACCTCAGTTCACAGCAAAAACATAGAGGTTTTGCGTACAGAGGTGAGGAATCTGCTGGCAAAAGGTGCCGTGGAAACGGTTCCCCCAGCACAGAGCGAGTCAGGCTTTTACAGCCGCTACTTCCTCGTCCCAAAAAAGGATGGCGGTCTGAGGCCCATCCTCGACCTCAGGCGTTTGAATTGCGCCCTCATGAGACGGCCATTCAAAATGCTCACGCTAAAACAGATCCTTTCGCACATACGCACAAAGGACTGGTTTTGCTCGCTGGATCTGAAAGATGCATACTTTCACATCCAGATTGCCCCCCACCACAGGCAATTCTTGAGATTTGCCTTCGAGGGAGCGGCCTATCAATATACAGTCCTTCCGTTCGGACTGTCTCTAGCTCCTCGCACATTTACGAAGTGCATGGACG